>NC_140000.1:10120705-10677781 GCF_964263955.1 Coregonus lavaretus
GGGTGTTGGGCTGTGTGTCAGCGGGGGTTCCAGTAGAAGGTGTGTGTGTGTGTGTGTACCTGGGGCGGGGGTGTTGGGCTGTGTGTCAGCGGGGGTTCCAGTAGAAGGTGTGTGTGTGTGTGTGTGTGTACCTGGGGCGGGGGTGTTGGGCTGTGTGTCAGCGGGGGTTCCAGTAGAAGGTGTGTGTGCGTGTGTGTGTGTACCTGGGGCGGGGGTGTTGGGCTGTGTGTCAGCGGGGGTTCCAGTAGAAGGTGTGTGTGTGTGTGTGTGTGTGTGTGTGTGTGTGTACCTGGGGCGGGGGTGTTGGGCTGTGTGTCAGCGGGGGTTCCAGTAGAAGGTGTGTGTGTGTGTGTGTGTGTGTACCTGGGGCGGGGGTGTTGGGCTGTGTGTCAGCGGGGGTTCCAGTAGAAGGTGTTTTGACGTCCTCTCCGGCAGCGATGGCTGCCAGCCTCTTGTTCTCCTCCAGCTCCATCATCCAGGGCATGGACCACTGGCCGTTCACATGCTCAAACTCCTGCACCTGGACATCAATACAATCAATACATACATAAATTAAATTAAAACAAAACAATACCAAATGCTGTAA
Source organism: Coregonus lavaretus (assembly GCF_964263955.1). NCBI lineage: Eukaryota > Metazoa > Chordata > Actinopteri > Salmoniformes > Salmonidae > Coregonus > Coregonus lavaretus. The sequence goes on from NC_140000.1 coordinate 10,121,292, forward strand.
ACAAACAAAGAAACGACATTGCTTACTTTCTTCCTGATCAATGACATCACACCGATGCGAGTAAGGACATGTTGCCGTGACAACCCCTCCCGTGGAACCCCATCAGCGAAAGTCTCCGCTCCGTCAGCCCCCGGCTCACAGAGATGACGCATGAAGAGAGAGACATACGCCCTGAGAGGGAAAGATGAAGGGAGAGAGAGAATACTGCTATACGGACCCCTGGGAACACACACACATACTTAGACTGCACACACACACACAGACTCACTTGAACTCTTTCTCAGACTTCCCCCTGAGGTCTCTGACCAGCCACTGGGTAGTGAAGGCATCCTGGGGAGGCATCCCATAGCGCATCACTGCATTCAGGAAGGCCTTCCTCTGGCGTGCATTGAAGCCCAACACCTGAGAGAGAGAAGAGGGGGGGAGGTTTAGAGCAACATACACACTGAAAGAGTCAAAAGACAAGTGGTAAAGAGAGAGAGGGAAAATATGCAGGCAGAAATGGACATGGAGAAAGAAAATACTGCTTGTAGAGGGAGATATAAAGAGAACAATGTGTCGATTTTTCTTTTAAGAGTGACAGATGGAGGGAGACTGATAGAAGCTGCAGTCTGACCTCGATGTTGCCTCCCACTCTGGCCAACAGGGGGGGCAGTGGTTTGTCCCTTTCGTTCCTCAACCCCTTGCGGCTTGGCCTGCGGGAGTTGGCTGGTTGGAGGGAGAAACACAGGTCATGGTAGTCTCACACAGAAAATACACACATATAAATGTGTACTGACACACACAATTTGTCCTGCAATAGAGTTGGGGTAAATCCGCTACGTCACTATATGAGATTTTGATTGAATGACCCCTCAAAACAGCATGAAATTGTGTGCTATTTTACTACTCTACCGGATGTTGTTTTAGCAAAGTCTTTGCAATTTATACAACCAATTGCAGATAAAAGTTGCAGACAGACCTATTTGAAATAGTGTACCATAAAATGTGACTTGATACGGGATTCAAACCCGCTGCATTATCAGTGAACTTGCTGAAAAAATTCAGAGCAAGGTGGCATAGGTGTGTATCATTAGTTCACATTTTAGCAAACAGTCTCAAACAGTTGCAAACGGAAAACGGTTTGCTACATAGCCTAAACAAGAGTTTTTATTGAAAAGATTCAGGAAGGTCCCTCTCCGTTTTGTTCCTAGTGAATACATCCCTGATATTAGCGAATATTAGCTAATAGCTAACTTTAACTATTTGCACATCGTTACAACACAGTATATAGCCATAATATGACATTTGAAATGTCTCTATTCCTTTGGAACTTTTGTGAGTGTAATGTTTACTGTTAATTTTTTATTTCACTTTTGTTTATTATCTATTTCACTTGCTTTGGCAATGTAAACATGGTTCCCATGCCAATAAAGCCCTTTGAATTGAATTAGTAGCTTGCGTATTCACAGACGATGCTGCTACTCCTCGCTATGTCCGATCTTGAAAGAGCACTCACTCACTGACCGTAGCTATCGACACGGGCGGATGATCGAAAGGAACACCTCAAGAAAGAAAAATGTAACCGCGAGTAGCTACTGTATCTGTCGCGCTGTAATAAAATCCGTTCTGAATGTTCTGTGCCGCGAACGTCAACTGAGACATTAGATTAAATTTCTGTCAACGCGTTTACTGTTTAGCATGGAAATATGTACGATTATGACAGGATTAAGAGTCGCTGATTCAGGCAGAAATCTGAGATCACTTATTTTTTTTATTTACTATGGTGGCGCAATCGGTAACTCATCTGCCGTTCAATCAATGGTTCAAACCCAGACCACATTTCTGACTAACATCGTATTAATTATTGTTTTGCAACCAAATCGCTTCTTTATATCGAATATATATTGTCTTTCTTACAGAATACATACACACATAAATGTCCTGGATTTGTGAGTGAATTTCATCAATGGAAATGTTGTTCCAACAATGTAAATAAAAAGGTATTCTACACCATCATTTTTACCTGCAACCCTTCCATTTCAAAACACTTGTAGTTTAACCAAATGTCATGTTGACCACAATCATATATTAACTTAACAATTATTGGATATCCATAAACTCAATGAATGGATGTAATCATACGTGCATTCAAAAGTTTCATCTAATTCTATGTATGAGCGCTACACTATAAACTTCAAAATAACTACAAAAAGTGAAGAATTTTTACAGATCCTCAAAAACAACATGGATGATTCACTGTACGGAATTGATTCATTGTGTACATTTAGCTGCCCTCTCCTACTAGTCGATGCAGGAGTTAGTCTGTTTATGTATAATCTGTAGGGGCAGTTTGAAAGACGTTAGCATGGGACATAGCTTCGTAACACTCCAGGTAGAAATGTACCTTAACCACAGATCTATATTCGGATTATTCTATCCTCCAATCCTAAACTAACCATTTGGGGGATTAACAAATACCTAACCCTGTATCAGTAGTTGGGGTTTACCGCCCTATCTAAAAGCCTTCGGCCATAAAGTGTTGGGTTTGTGCTTCTGCTTACTTAGACTTGTTGTGTGGAATAGTCTCGTACTATTATTATAACTGAATTGGCCTGTTACAACTGGTTGACAGAATCAGTCGCTCATTCTCACACACAAACGCACACACTCTTTCACTTTCTGTCATTTGCACGAAAACACACAAGCAAGGACTAATCCGAACTGGCACACACACAGATTCATTTATTCGCACGGACACGGACACATACAGCGCATTCGGAAAGTATTCAGACCCCTTCACTTTTTCCAAATTGTGTTACATTTTCAGCCTCGTTCTAAATTTGATGAAATCGTTTTTTCCCCCTCATCAATCTACACACAATACCCCATAATGAAAAAGCGAAAACGGGTTTTGATGAAAAATGAAAAACAGATATACCTTATTTACATTATTATTCAGACCCTTTCCTATGAGACTCGAAATGGAGCTCAGGTGCATCCTGTTTCCATTGATCATCCTTGAGATGTTTCTACAACTTGATTGGAGGCCACCTGTGGTAAATTCAATTGATTGGACATGATTTGGAAAGGCACACACCTGTCTATATAAGGTCCCACAGTTGACAGTGCATGTCAGAGCAAAAACCAAGACATGAGGTCGAAGGAATTGTCCGTAGAGCTCGAGAAAGGATTGTGTCGAGGCACAGATCTGGGGAAGCCTACCAAAATATTTCTGCAGCATTGAAGGTCCCCAAGAACACAGTGGCCTCCATCATTCTTAAATGGAAGAAGTTTTGAACCACCAAGACTCTTCCTAGAGCTGGCCGCCCGGCCAAACTGCGCAATCGGGGGAGGAGGGCCTTGGTCAGGGAGGTGACCAAGAACCCGATGGTCTCTCTGACAGAGCTCCAGAGTTCCTCTGTGGAGATAGGAGAACCTTCCAGAAACACAACCATCTCTGCAGCACTCCACCAATCAAGCCTTTATGGTAGAGTGGCCAGACGGAAGCCACTCCTCAGTAAAAGGCACATGACAGCCCGCTTGGAGTTTGCCAAAAGGCACCTAAAGGACTCTGACCATGAGAAACAAGATTCTCTGATCTGATGAAACCAAGATTGAACTCTTTGGCCTGAATGCCAAGCGTCACGTCTGGAGGAAACCAGGCACCACTCATCACCTGGCCAATTCCATCCCTACGGTGATGCATGGTGGTGGCAACATCATGCTGTGGAGATGTTTTTCAGCGGCAGGGACTGGGAGACTAGTCAGGATCGAGAGAAAGATGAACAGAGCAAAGTACAGAGAGATCCTTGATGAAAACCTGCTCCAGAGCGTTCAGGACCTCAGACTGGGGCAAAGGTTCACCTTCCAACAGGACAACGACCCTAAGCACACAGCCAAGACAACGCAGGAGTGGCTTCGGGACAAGTCTCTGAATGTCTTTGAGTGGCCCAGCCAGAGCCCGGACTTTAACCCGATCGAACATCTCTAGAGAGACCTGAAAATAGCTGTGCAGCGATGCTCCCCATCCAACCTGACAGAGCTTGAGAGGATCTGCAGAGAAGAATGGGAGAAACTCCCCAAATACAGGTGTGCCAAGCTTGTAGCGTCATACCCAAGAAGACCCCGTGGTCCTCTGTAGCTCAGCTGGTAGAGCACGGCGTTTGTAACGCCAAGGTAGTGGGTTCGATCCCCGGAACCACCCATACACAAAAAAATGTATGCACGCATGACTGTAAGTCGCTTTGGATAAAAGCGTCTGCTAAATGGCATATTATTATTATTATTATATTATTATTATTATTATTATATTATTATATTATATTATAAGACTCAAGGCTGTAATTGCTGCCAAAGGTGCTTCAACAAAGTACTGAGTCTGAATACTTATGTAAATATAATATTTCAGATGTTTATTTTTAATAAATTTGCTAAAATTTCTAAAAACCAGTTTTTGCTTTGTCATTATGGGGTATTGTGTGTAGATTGATGAGGGGGGGGGGAAACTATTGAATCCATTTTAGAATAAGGCTGTAACGTAACAAAATGTGGAAAAAGTGAAGGGGTCTGAATACATTCAGAATGCACTGTAATCAATATGAATTCATGACAATAGTGTTTGTTACCTTCTGATCGCTCATCAAAGTCCTCATCGCCCTCCTCGGAGGCCACAGAGTAATCTGAGTTGTTGTCAGACTGATCCTCCTGCCAATCTGCTTATAGAATGGAGAGAGAGGGGCGGGGAAGAGACAGGATTAGCCAATCAGAGAGTTTTAGGACACAGACCGCTCTGTTTTCAGGGGAGAAGGAAGAGAAAGTGAAGAATAGATACAATCACAGAAATTCACTTCAACCAACTTCACAAGAAAACTAAACTAGTCAATACCAAAGTCATTAACGGGGTTGGGGTCACTTTCTTGTCAGTGGGCTATTTTCAAACATACATTTAATTTCAATTAACTTTCTGAATTGAAACTGGAATTGACCCCAATCTTGTTAGAGACAGATAGGAGAGAGTACTGAGACAGCAGGAAGGAAACATCATGCCCACGCTTAATCCTAGAATACTACTAGAAACACCTAAAAAACACAGAGGACAGAGATGGGACATGGACAAACATGTAATACGAACACAAACCATTAACACACACACACAAAACACACTCACATGCTCCAATATAACACCAAAGATACACACTCCTATCCCACACACCTTACCTACCACACACATAAACACATGTCCACATCCACACACACAGAGTAGGTAAAAAAAAGGTTGCATTGTGCAGCGTTGTTCTGTACCCCGTCTACTACCTCGTTCCTCCTGAGAGCCGTCGTTGTAGTTGACAGGCTTGCGGGTCCTCTTGCCCTTCCCCAGGTTACGGGCCAGGTCCTCCTGCTGCTGCTCATAGTGGTGTCTCAGCAGCTTCTCCCAGTAGTCTGGGTCTACGGACTCCTCCTGTTTAATCACCTCACGCTGCACCTCCTCCTCCTGGACACACACACACAGGTTAGCAAGGATGGAAGAACTCGGTTTACAAACACACACACAAATAAGAAGTGTAATAACACACACTCTCAGAAGTATGGGTCATCTCTCCTGTTCATCACCTTCCACAGTATCTCTCACACACACACACCTCCTCCTCCTCATCCTTGACGACGTATTGGGCCACTTTGAAGGAGCTGAGGTACTCGTTCATGCTCTGGATCTCTGTGTCCTCGGTTGACTCTGACTCCTGGTTCCTGTCCAGCAGTCTGTCTATGGCCTTGTCATCATAGTGGATGACCTGGCTGTCATCCTCCTTGTTGTCCCCTGAGACAGAGAGGGACAAGGAAAGAGAGAGGGACAAGGAAAGAGCGAGGGACAAGGAAAGAGCGAGGCGTACAATGAAAGAGTGTGTAAGAAAGAAAGACTGGAGGCCACACACCTAGTTTCCCAGGTCTAAATCAGTCGTTAGTTTGAAGGAAAAGCAGCAGATACTACGGCCTCTGACAACAGGAATGGCTACCTGTTTGGAGTGGACTGATCTGGTTATGGTTAGTAGTTAGTGACTCACCCTCTCCCAGCTCGTACTTGAACAGCTCCTCTGTTCCAAACTTGAGGATGTCATCCAGCTCCTGTTTAGACATGGAGCCTGTCTTACTGCCCAGCCCAGGACGTACCACCAGGTGGGTCAACATCATCTTCTTCTTAGCCACCTGGAGGAGAGGAGGATGAGAGGGGAGGATGAGGAGAGGAGGAGAGAAGAGGAGTTAGTGTCTGTCTTTTACCTACCACTATGTATGAGTCTGGTAGGCTTTGGTATACTGTGTTTACCTGAGTGATCCTCTCTTCCACAGACGCCTTGGTAACGAAGCGATAGATCATAACCTTCTTATTCTGACCAATCCTGTGAGCTCTGCTGAATGCCTGAGAGAGAGAGAGGGGAAGAGATTGGAAGAGGAGAAGTGAGTAGGAGGCGTGCGTCAAGTGTGTGTGTGTGTGTGTGTGTGGTGTGTGTGTGTGTGTACCTGGATGTCGTTGTGGGGGTTCCAGTCAGAGTCGTAGATGACGACGGTGTCGGCGGTTGCCAGATTGATGCCCAAACCTCCCGCTCTGGTAGAGAGCAGGAAGGCAAACTGAGGGGCGCCAGGAGCTGAGGAGAGAGAGACAGAGGGAAGGGAGAGAGAGGGGAAGGGAGAGAAAGAGGGAGGGATACAAAGAGGGAGGGAGGAGACAAAAGACAAATAGTTACTTCCATTTCATATTTTCACAGTTAAAGTTAGTGTATCCATGAACCCATGTGTGTGTGTCTCACCGTTGAAGCGGTCGATGGCCTCCTGTCTCATGCCCCCCGTTACACCTCCATCAATCCTCTCGTACTTATAACCCTCGTTCTCCAGGAAGTCCTCCAGCAGGTCCAACATCTTAGTCATCTACCAAGAGACAGAGACAGTTAGTGTGTGTGTGTGTGTGTGTGTGTGTGTGTGAGTGTGTGTGTGTGTGTGTGTACCTGAGAGAAAACGAGCACTCTATGTCCTCCCTCCTTGAGTTTAACCATCATCTTTTGCAGCAGAGTCAGTTTCCCAGAAGCCCTTGTGAGGGCACTGCCCTCGTACATTCCGTTTGGAATCTTTGGCGCCTCCTGCAGGAGATCAATCAATTAAACATCAGTCAATTAATGAATTAAAACTCATCATCAAGTAGACTGCATGCTGATCAAAGCCTCTTAACACATAATATAACCAACAAAATCATAAACATTCAAGACAACATTTACTCGTGTACAAACACACACACAAATTGATGTCCTCCATCAAGCATCGAATCAATGGTATGGCCCATGTCTCAGATAATGGGTTTGGATCGTACCATTGCAGCTCCGGGGAAGAGGTAGGGGTGGTTGCAACACTTCTTGAGGTCCATGACCACGTTGAGCAGGGACACTTGGTTTCCTCCTCCGCGGGTGTTCAGGGCGTCAAAGTTACGCGTCAAGATGAACTTGTAGTACTTCCTGCATCACACAATTAAATTAATACCAGAAAACAAGAAATAGAAGCCAACATGAGACTTCTGCAACACTACACTACTGACATTCAATCCTCTATTTCCTTATTTTCTAGACTTCTCCACTCATTAGCATGTGCTAGCACTGATTGTACTGCACTGTTGAGGAAGCTATCAAGTAAGCATTTCACTGCACCTTTTATATCTGCTGTAAACTGTGTATGTGACAAATCCAATTTGATTTGATTCCTACCACCATCCTCCCCTCCACCCTCCCCTCTTCCTCCTCATCACTCACTTCTGCATGGGGCTAAGCTCCACTCGTACGATGAGCTCAGTCTTGGAGGGCATGTGTTTGAAGACGTCGGCCTTCAGTCTCCTGAGCATGTGTGGTCCCAGCATGTCATGCAACTTCTTGATCTGGTCTTCTTTGGCGATGTCAGCAAACTCCTCCAGGAACCCCTCTAGGTTACTGCAGAGCAGAGGGAGAGAAGCGGGGTCAGTTTGTACCTCATAGGGGTGACTTTTGTTATTGTTTCAGTTACTGGATTTGTTCAAAAAGAAACATCAGGACCACAAAACACTAAGCAATAGCAGCACTCACACCCCCCCCACCACACAGTAGTGTAGGCATACTGACTTGAACCTCACTGGGGTGAGGAAGTTGAGCAGGTGGAAGAGTTCCTCCAGGTTGTTCTGTAGAGGTGTACCAGTCAGCAGCAGCTTGTGCTGGAGAGGGTAGTTATTCAGAATCCTAAAGAACTACACAGAGAGAGACAGACTTTTATACTTCAGCTGCCCTCTTCACAAAACGGGGTGATCTCTCATCTTTGAGTGGTTATAACCATAGCTATACTAATAACGCTGTGTTCATGCAAGGATATGTCATACTATAATGGTTATGGTACTGGTTATGACTATAATGGTTATGGTACTGGTTATGACTATAATGGTTATGGCACAGGTTATGACTATAATGGTTATGGTACTGGTTATAACTATAATGGTTATAACTATAATGTTATGTACTGGTTATGACTATAATGGTTATGGTACTGGTTATGGCTATAATGGTTATGGTACTGGTTATGGCTATAATGGTTATGACTATAATGGTTGTGGTACTGGTTATGGCTATAATGGTTATGGTACTGGTGTGTGTCTGACCTTTGACTGGTTGTTCTTCAGCCTGTGGGCCTCATCCACCACCAGACAGGCCCAGTCTATGGAGCCCAGCACAGCCTGGTCTATAGTGATCAGCTCATAGGACGTAAGCAGGACATGGAACTTCACCGATGAGTCTTTCTGCAGGGGGCAGACAGAGAGGGAGGGGGCAGAGGATTAGGGGGTAACAATAAAGATAGAATGAGGGAGATAGAAAAAAAAATCAACAACAAAAAACATGACTGTACATTATCAGTCTTTCCCCATCCTCCCATCCCATTCGTCGCTCACCTTCATCTTAGAGGCCTTCTTGCCCCCCCGGATGGCATTGCCCTCGAAGGAGAACTCGTTCTCTCTGATGACGGCTCTGCTGTCCTTATCTCCTACGTAGGTCACCACGTACATGTCCGGGGCCCACAACTCAAACTCTCTCTCCCAGTTAATGATGGTGGACAGGGGGGCGCTCACCAGGAACGGGCCCTTGGAGTGACCCTTGAGGGGTGGAAGGTCAGGTATAAATAGGCGAGTGAGTAAAACACTTCAGTTGAATCAGAAAAGGGAATTGCCTAAGTCCGATTGACATGTCCGGCCCTTATCCCCTAACACTCAACTGATAATTCACGTAGCTAGATATTTAGCAGTAGGGTAATAACTCAACCTATCCTTCTGATAAGACTAGGTGGAGTTTTGCTTGTATTTGTCCCGCCCTGCCTTTAGGACAGAGTCCCTCTTTTTGGACTAGTCCCCTTTGATGGGCGGTTTTATTGTTCGTCCAGGGTTTGCCACTACCCCCACTGAAATTATTGACAGGGGCAGGCAGACTGGACGAGAGACACAAACTTACATACACACAGGATCTCTCTCACACACACACACACACTCAGAAACACATCGCTGTGGAATCAGATGACTACATCCTTTTGCCTATCCAGCACACACAGACCCCAACACAGACGCCAACACAGACCCTACCAACACACCTCTTTGTAGAGTGAGTAGAGGAAGACAGCGGTCTGGACAGTCTTGCCTAGACCCATCTCATCAGCCAGTATAGTGTCAGTGGCCTGAGCCCAGGAGAAGCGCAGCCAGTTGAGGCCCTCCAGCTGGTAGGGGTGCAGCGTTCCCCTGGTAGTGTCCAGGTAGTCTGGCTGATAGTCAAACTTGATGGTGGGCTGGAGGGGAAGTGGAAGATAAACATCTTAATTTACATCATAGAGCAAAATCATGAATCAATGTCAATGGGAGATTTGTAAGATTCACATGAAAAGGAAGAAGGAAGTACCCGTACTTACATCCACCACAGGGTTAGCAGGGGGTTTCTCACTCTTCTTCACTTTAGCTATCTTCTTCAGCTTCTTAGCGGGCCTGCCCTCATCTCCCAACATCAACTCTCTGAAGGAGAGAGAGAGAGAGAGAGAGAGCGAGAGAGCGAGAGAGCGAGAGAGAGAGAGAGAGAGAGAGATGTCTTTATTCTTTTGAAACTTCTGAGTGTAATGTTTACTGTTAATATTTATTGTTTATTTCACTTTTGTTTACTATCTACTTCACTTGCTTTGGCAATGTTAACACACATTTCCCATGCCAATAAAGCCCTTAAATTGAATTGAAATTGAATTGAGAGAGAGAGAGAGAGAGAGAGAGAGAGAGAGAGAGAGAGATGGAAGAGGGGGTAGGTAGAGAAAGATGCAAGACATGAAGAGGATTAGATTATTGCTATAGGTTACTATAGGTTGCTATAGGTTGCTATAGGCAGAGATGTCGGCGTTTGTGTGTGCATGCATGGGTGAGTGTGTGCATGTTCGTGTGTGTGTACCTGTGGTTCCAGTAGGTCTGCTTGTATTGGTCGTACTCTGGGATGTCCATCTCCTCACTCTCCCAGGAGGCCTGGTCATAGGCCAGATCCCTCCACTTGATCAGGTAGTGCATGTTGTTCTTCTTATCCACACTGGAGAGAGGAGGAGAGGGGAAGGAGAGAATTATGATATTTTGGTGATGCACATTTTATCATTTACATCTGTAATGATACAAATAGGATACAGAGGTTTAAAAAAAAACAAAAAAACAGCCTTTTCCTTTACAGAACTGACTTTGACACGCCTGTGTTAGGAGGTAGTATGTTACCTATACTGTGGTGTGTTAGCGTATGTATCCCAGGTGTGTGTGTGTGTGTTAGCGTATGTATCCCAGGTGTGTGTGTGTGTGTGTGTATGTATCCCAGGTGTTTGTATGTGTTAGTGTATGTATCCCAGGTGTGTGTGTTAGCGTGTGTATCCCAGGTGTGTGTGTGTGAGTGTATGTATCCCAGGTGTGTGTGTGTGTGTTAGTGTAGTATCCCAGGTGTGTGTATGTGTTTGCGTGTGTATCCCAGGTGTGTGTGTGTTTGCGTATGTATCCCAGGTGTGTGTGTGTGTGTGAGCGTATGTATCCCAGGTGTGTGTGTGTGTGTTAGTGTATATATCCCAGGTGTGTGTGTGTGTGTTAGTGTAGTATCCCAGGTGTGTGTATGTGTTTGCGTGTGTATCCCAGGTGTGTGTGTGAGCGTATGTATCCCAGGTGTGTGTGTGTGTATGTATCTCAGGTGTTTGTATGTGTTAGTGTATGTATCCCAGGTGTGTGTGTTAGCGTGTGTATCCCAGGTGTGTGTGTGTGAGTGTATGTATCCCAAGTGTGTGTGTGTGTGTTAGTGTAGTATCCCAGGTGTGTGTATGTGTTTGCGTGTGTATCCCAGGTGTGTGTGTGTTTGCGTATGTATCCCAGGTGTGTGTGTGTGAGCGTATGTATCCCAGGTGTGTGTGTGTGTGTTAGTGTATGTATCCCAGGCGTGTGTGTGTGTGTGTTAGTGTAGTATTCCTGGTGTGTGTATGTGTTTGCGTGTGTATCCCAGGTGTGTGTGTGTTTGCGTATGTATCCCAGGTGTGTGTGTGTGTGTGTGAGCGTATGTATCCCAGGTGTGTGTGTGTGTGTTAGCGTGTGTATCCCAGGTGTGTGTGTTAGCGTGTGTATCCCAGGTGTGTGTGTTTGTGTGTGTATCCCAGGTGTATGTGTGTGTTAGCGTATGTATCCCAGGTGTATGTGTTTGCGTGTGTATCCCAGGTGTGTGTGTGTTTGCGTATGTATCCCAGGTGTGTGTGTGTGTGTGTTAGTGTATGTATCCCAGGTGTGTGTGTTAGCGTGTGTATCCCAGGTGTGTGTGTTTGTTAGCGTATGTATCCCAGGTGTGTGTGTGTGTGTTAGTGTATGTATCCCAGGTGTGTGTGTTAGCGTGTGTATCCCAGGTGTGTGTGTGTTAGCGTGTGTATCCCAGGTGTGTGTGTTTGCGTGTGTATCCCAGGTGTGTGTGTGTGTGTGAGCGTATGTATCCCAGGTGTGTGTGTGTGTGTTAGCGTATGTATCCCAGGTGTGTGTGTTAGCGTGTGTATCCCAGGTGTGTGTGTGTGAGTGTATGTATCCCAGGTGTGTGTGTGTGTGTTAGTGTAGTATCCCAGGTGTGTGTATGTGTTTGCGTGTGTATCCCAGGTGTGTGTGTGTTTGCGTATGTATCCCAGGTGTGTGTGTGTGTGTGAGCGTATGTATCCCAGGTGTGTGTGTGTGTGTGTTAGTGTATATATCCCAGGTGTGTGTGTGTGTGTTAGTGTAGTATCCCAGGTGTGTGTATGTGTTTGCGTGTGTATCCCAGGTGTGTGTGTTTGCGTATGTATCCCAGGTGTGTGTGTGTGTGTGAGCGTATGTATCCCAGGTGTGTGTGTGTGTGTTAGTGTAGTATCCCAGGTGTGTGTATGTGTTTGCGTGTGTATCCCAGGTGTGTGTGTGTGTGTGAGCGTATGTATCCCAGGTGTGTGTGTGTGTGTTAGCGTATGTATCCCAGGTGTGTGTGTTAGCTTGTGTATCCCAGGTGTGTGTGTGTGAGTGTATGTATCCCAGGTGTGTGTGTGTGTGTTAGTGTAGTATCCCAGGTGTGTGTATGTGTTTGCGTGTGTATCCCAGGTGTGTGTGTGTTTGCGTATGTATCCCAGGTGTGTGTGTGTGTGTGAGCGTATGTATCCCAGGTGTGTGTGTGTGTGTTAGTGTATATATCCCAGGTGTGTGTGTGTGTGTTAGTGTAGTATCCCAGGTGTGTGTATGTGTTTGCGTGTGTATCCCAGGTGTGTGTGTTTGCGTATGTATCCCAGGTGTGTGTGTGTGTGTGAGCGTATGTATCCCAGGTGTGTTTGTGTGTGTTAGCGTATGTATCCCAGGTGTGTGTGTGTGTATGTATCCCAGGTGTTTGTATGTGTTAGTGTATGTATCCCAGGTGTGTGTGTTAGCGTGTGTATCCCAGGTGTGTGTGTGTGAGTGTATGTATCCCAGGTGTGTGTGTGTGTGTTAGTGTAGTATCCCAGGTGTGTGTATGTGTTTGCGTGTGTATCCCAGGTGTGTGTGTGTTTGCGTATGTATCCCAGGTGTGTGTGTGTGAGCGTATGTATCCCAGGTGTGTGTGTGTGTGTTAGTGTATGTATCCCAGGTGTGTGTGTGTGTGTGTTAGTGTAGTATTCCTGGTGTGTGTATGTGTTTGCGTGTGTATCCCAGGTGTGTGTGTGTTTGCGTATGTATCCCAGGTGTGTGTGTGTGTGTGAGCGTATGTATCCCAGGTGTGTGTGTGTGTGTTAGCGTGTGTATCCCAGGTGTGTGTGTTAGCGTGTGTATCCCAGGTGTGTGTGTTTGTGTGTGTATCCCAGGTGTATGTGTGTGTTAGCGTATGTATCCCAGGTGTATGTGTTTGCGTGTGTATCCCAGGTGTGTGTGTGTTTGCGTATGTATCCCAGGTGTGTGTGTGTGTGTGTTAGTGTATGTATCCCAGGTGTGTGTGTTAGCGTGTGTATCCCAGGTGTGTGTGTTTGTTAGCGTATGTATCCCAGGTGTGTGTGTGTGTGTTAGTGTAGTATCCCAGGTGTGTGTATGTGTTTGCGTGTGTATCCCAGGTGTGTGTGTGTTTGCGTATGTATCCCAGGTGTGTGTGTGTGAGCGTATGTATCCCAGGTGTGTGTGTGTGTGTTAGTGTATGTATCCCAGGTGTGTGTGTGTGTGTGTTAGTGTAGTATTCCTGGTGTGTGTATGTGTTTGCGTGTGTATCCCAGGTGTGTGTGTGTTTGCGTATGTATCCCAGGTGTGTGTGTGTGTGTGAGCGTATGTATCCCAGGTGTGTGTGTGTGTGTTAGCGTGTGTATCCCAGGTGTGTGTGTTAGCGTGTGTATCCCAGGTGTGTGTGTTTGTGTGTGTATCCCAGGTGTATGTGTGTGTTAGCGTATGTATCCCAGGTGTATGTGTTTGCGTGTGTATCCCAGGTGTGTGTGTGTTTGCGTATGTATCCCAGGTGTGTGTGTGTGTGTGTTAGTGTATGTATCCCAGGTGTGTGTGTTAGCGTGTGTATCCCAGGTGTGTGTGTTTGTTAGCGTATGTATCCCAGGTGTGTGTGTGTGTGTTAGTGTATGTATCCCAGGTGTGTGTGTTAGCGTGTGTATCCCAGGTGTGTGTGTGTTAGCGTGTGTATCCCAGGTGTGTGTGTTTGCGTATGTATCCCAGGTGTGTGTGTGTGAGCGTATGTATCCCAGGTGTGTGTGTGTGTGTGTTAGTGTATGTATCCCAGGTGTGTGTGTGTGTGTGTTAGTGTAGTATTCCTGGTGTGTGTATGTGTTTGCGTGTGTATCCCAGGTGTGTGTGTGTTTGCGTATGTATCCCAGGTGTGTGTGTGTGTGTGTGAGCGTATGTATCCCAGGTGTGTGTGTGTGTGTTAGCGTGTGTATCCCAGGTGTGTGTGTTAGCGTGTGTATCCCAGGTGTGTGTGTTTGTGTGTGTATCCCAGGTGTATGTGTGTGTTAGCGTATGTATCCCAGGTGTATGTGTTTGCGTGTGTATCCCAGGTGTGTGTGTGTTTGCGTATGTATCCCAGGTGTGTGTGTGTGTGTGTTAGTGTATGTATCCCAGGTGTGTGTGTTAGCGTGTGTATCCCAGGTGTGTGTGTTTGTTAGCGTATGTATCCCAGGTGTGTGTGTGTGTGTTAGTGTATGTATCCCAGGTGTGTGTGTTAGCGTGTGTATCCCAGGTGTGTGTGTGTTAGCGTGTGTATCCCAGGTGTGTGTGTTTGCGTGTGTATCTCAGGTGTGTGTGTGTTTGCGTGTGTAACCCAGGTGTGTGTGTGTTAGCGTGTGTATCCCAGGTGTGTGTGTTAGCGTGTGTATCCCAGGTGTGTGTGTTTGCGTGTGTATCCCAGGTGTGTGTGTTTGCGTGTGTATCCCAGGTGTGTGTGTTTGCGTGTGTAACCCAGGTGTGTGTGTGTTAGCGTGTGTATCCCAGGTGTGTGTGTGTGTGTGTTAGTGTATGTATCCCAGGTGTGTGTGTGTGTGTTAGTGTATGTATCCCAGGTGTGTGTGTGTTTGCGTGTGTATTCCAGGTGTGTGTGTTAGCGTGTGTATCCCAGGTGTGTGTGTGTGTGTTTGCGTGTGTATCCCAGGTGTGTGTGTTTGCGTGTATATCCCAGGTGTGTGTGTGTGTTAGCGTGTGTATCCCAGGTGTGTATGTGTTAGCGTATGTATCCCAGGTGTGTGTGTGTTTGCGTGTGTATTCCAGGTGTGTGTGTTAGCGTGTGTATCCCAGGTGTGTGTGTGTGTGTTTGCGTGTGTATCCCAGGTGTGTGTGTTTGCGTGTATATCCCAGGTGTGTGTGTGTGTTAGCGTGTGTATCCCAGGTGTGTGTGTGTAAGCGTGTATATTTATTTTTATTTTATTTTACCTTTATTTAACTAGGCAAGTCAGTTAAGAACAAATTCTTATTTACAATGACGGCCTACACCGGCCAAACCCGGATGACGCTGGGCCAATTGTGCGCCGCCCTATGGGATCCCAGGTGTGTGTGTGTTAGCGTGTGTATCCCAGGTGTGTGTGTGTTAGAATGTGTATCCCAGGTGTGTGTGTGTTAGCATGTGTATCCCAGGTGTATGTGTGTTAGCATGTGTATCCCAGGTGTGTGTGTGTGTGTGTGTTAGCGTGTGTATCCCAGGTGTGTGTGTTAGCGTATGTATCCCAGGTGTGTGTGTGTGTGTGTTAGCATGTATATCCCAGGTGTGTGTGTGTTAGCATGTGCATCCCAGGTGTGTGTGTGTGTTAGCATGTGTATCCCAGGTGTGTGTGTGTGTTAGCGTGTGTATCCCAGGTGTGTGTGTGTGTGTGTTAGCGTGTGTATCCCAGGTGTCTGTGTGTGTGTTAGCGTGTGTATCCCAGGTGTGTGTGTGTGTTAGCATGTGTATCCCAGGTGTGTGTGTGTTAGTGTGTGTATCCCAGGTGTGTGTGCTCTACCTGTGGTTGAGGATGCGGTGGATCATGAGCCACTCCATCTTGACTCCGTAGCGGTAGAACTCCTCCTCCATGTGGACGTACAGGGGGTCCTTGTTCTTCCTCTTAGTGCTCTTGTCATCGTCCCCCTCCCCTCCGAAGTCCACCAGCGGGGGCTCGTCCATGTCTGTCTTCCTCTGGTAGTTACGGAACATCACCTGGCAGTTCAGCTCCAACTGGAGAGAGGGAAAATAGCGAGGAGGGAAAAAGATGAGTCTACTCTCTATCTAGTACCGTACATAAGGCTGTTGCGGTGACCGTATTACCGCCACACCGGCAGTCATGACCGCAGTCAAATTCCACGTGACCGTTGAGTCACGGTAATCTCCTTTTATGCACCCTGGACATGCTTTGGTAGTACCCAACTTGCTAACTACCATCAGGTCCTAATGATCTGGTACTCAGGGCTCTATTGTCCCTCTAACCACTCTGACATCAATGCAAATGTTTTTTCGAAAATCACATCAAACACTTATCATCAAAACAGTAGGCCTATCATACATTTAAAACTCACCTCCTTTATTTAGCCCTCAGTTGTCATCAGTCATTAGGTGGTATTGTTTTCTCTCAGCTTCAGTACGCTTCTCATGTTTGTTATTTTGTATCTTTTCATTATTAAACTCACCTGCACCTGTTTCCTGACTCCTGGCATATACGTTACACATATCTTGTCAGCTAAATGAACAAGCCTACACTCATAGAAAAAAGGGTTCCAAAAGTGTTCTTTGGCTGTCCCCATAGGATAACCCTTTTTGGTTCCAGGTAGAACCCTTTTGGGTTCCAGGTAGAATCCTCTGTGGAAAGGATTTTACATGGAACTCAAAAGTGTTCTACCTGGGACCAAAAAGGGTTCTTCAAAGGGTACTCATATGTATGGCATGGAGCATAGACAGATAACATAGGCCTACAGTAGGCCAACTCATATTATGTTCACCTGAAATACATTTTCTTCATATCATAATGTTTCTTTAGACCTGACTAAAATAAATAATGGATTTATTGTGATTAAATGTAATGGCCGCCACAGCCCTAATTGAGCCTGCATATTGCTGGTTGTGTGTGTCACCTGTAGCTCCTGGACCCAGGAGCAGTGCCAGTAAGACATGTTGCACCACTTGACAAAGAACTGCCTCTCTGGTCGGCCGGCCAATGGGACGGGGTCTGGGGCCTCGGCCGGGAGGTCCAGGGGGCGGGGCACAGGTGTAGGGGGCGGGGGTTCACCCCACTTCCAGGTCAGAACCTTCTGGACTTTACCCTTCATGCCCGGGCACTGAGGAGGGAAATTCAGGAACAATCAGATATATATTCACAAATAAATATATTGTGTAGAAAATACCTTCTTTGTCAATCATGTCAACACTACATATTGCATTTCTATTTCTATCTGCAATATTCTGTCATTATACATTTAAAAAACAATGCCAGCATTAAAGAGATCGGAAATTAGAGTTAACAGCTAGCTGTATAGCTGACTCAACTCAAATCAAGAATTCCATATGATGTAGGTGTATTCACCCACACACATATAACAGAACATGTTCTCTTTAATAATAATGTACATCCAACACCCATACGTTGAGATTCTCTCTCTCTCTCTGTCTGTGTGTGTGTGTGTGTGTGTGTGGCAGCAGGGCTCACCATGCAGCGTGGGCAGATCCATTCCCCGTTGGGTATCTCAGGGAGGGGGGGGTTGAGACAGTGGATGTGGTAGGAGGAGGTACAGGTGTCACAGCACAGCAGCTCTCCTCCATCCTTACACACCCTGCAGAACTCTATGTGATGGTCATCCTCCTCCTCCTCCACCCATCCCTCATCCCTCCCCACCTCCTCGTCCTCCCCTTCTCCCTCAGACAGCTCCTCTCTGGCCTCCCACTGGATCCCCTCTTTCTCCTGCAGGGAGGGACAGAGGAACAAAAAGAGAGTGGGAGGGGAGAGCAGGAGGGTGAGGGGGGGACAAGAATGTGGGAGGGGTGTGACGGAGGGGGTAGTGAGAGTGCCGGAAGGGGAGTGGGGAGGGAGGAGGTGGGGGGGGTGTTGAGAGGAAATGGGAAGAGAGGGGAGTGGAACGATGAAGGGGAAGCGAGAGTGGAACGGGGGGGGGGGGGGGGGGGGGGGGAGTAGGGGAAAGGGGGCCGGCAGGGGTGTGTGTGAGGGGAGTGATGTGATGAAGGACAAAGGGAGGGAGAGTGAAACATAGGAGGAGGATAGAAAAAGGTCAACATCAAAAATAGGATATCACACCAATCTTTAATCATTAAAGAGAAAATACATAAGAGTATATACAAGCAATATGGTGTCAACTCTACCTAGCCATGGGTTGGACTATGGGCCGACTTCAGACTGGGTACATTGTGTACTTACACAGTGGGGGCAGCTCCACTTGCCCTCGGGGGCCTTCTCCATGTCAGGGTCCAGACAGACCATGTGGTAGGCCCTGGGACAGGTGTCACACAGGATGATCTCCCCTCCCTGCTGGCACACCTCACAGTAGTCCTGGTGGTCTGTCTCATAGCCGTCACCATCCTCCTCAACTGGAATGGGAAGAGGGGAAGTTAGGAGGGAGGGGGATGGTACATGATGATGGTCCTGTTAAAAACATATAATATTATCAGATGATTGACTGAGAGCCAGGTCCTTGGTTTCAGCCCAGAGCAACTACATCTGATTCCTCTAATCACACGATCATCAACAACATAATTAGTTGAACCAAGTGTGCTAGTGCTGGACTGGAACAAAAACCTGCACTCCCTATAGCTCTCCTGAACTAAGGTATGTAACTGACCACTGGTCTACATGCTATAGCCCCAAGCACAGTAAAACACACAGGTGTTCTAACACCTCCACTACATGGAATGAGAGGTCAAGAGATGACAGTTGCGTTTCCATGCCAACCTTTCTTCTTCTTCTTGGCGGACTTGGCCTTCTTCTTGGAGCGGCTGCTATGGCTGTTGGAGCCGTCCGAGACTTCAAAGGTCCCGTCGTCAAAGTCACTCTCCACGTCAAGCTCATCCTCCTCGCTCTGCAACAACACAGGGAGAGAGAGAAACAGACACAAAGATACAATGATAGAATTGTGGGACAGAAGTAAGGCAAGGCTTACTGCATATCAGTTGATTCTCAGACAAGTTAGTGTTCTTACCGAGGATCTCTTCCTCTTGCTGTTGAAGCCTCCCAGTTTGATCTTGAGCGGAGCCACCTTCTTGGCTTTGGGCTTGGG
Organism: Coregonus lavaretus; assembly: GCF_964263955.1. Classification (NCBI taxonomy): domain Eukaryota; kingdom Metazoa; phylum Chordata; class Actinopteri; order Salmoniformes; family Salmonidae; genus Coregonus; species Coregonus lavaretus. The sequence goes on from NC_140000.1 coordinate 10,140,508, forward strand.
GGCAGGCTTAGGGTTGGGCTTGGACCTCCTGCGAGCATTGGGGCCTGCAGAGGGAGACGGACAGAGTTAAATGATCCCCTTATTCTACAACAACGAACCACCAACAATAATATTATACATGCTCCCTCCATCAGCATTCCTCTAACTTGTTCCTCACCTTTGCCCTCTTTGGTCTTGGCCTTGCGGAGTGGGGGTGCGGGCGGAGCGGGCACAGCTACAGGTATGGAAGCGGGTGCAGCTGGAGAGGAGTCTTTAGCGGCACTACCCCCCGCCCCAGTATCCCCTCCTGCCTCTGCCCCTGCCACCACCATGCTTTCCACGGCCGCAGCCACGTTGGCAGCTGCCAGGGCTGCGTTGGCACTGGCAGAGCCCTACAGAGGGTTAGACAAGGCAGGATGGAAATCAGGACCGTTGCTATAAAGAACATGCAATCATAGTCAAAATAAATGTGTAATGTATTGTAATAGAAATGTCATGTTATAGCAATGTAATGTCATGTTATAGCAATGTAATGTCATGTTATAGCAATGTAATGTCATGTTATAGCAATGTAATGTCATAGCAATGTAATGTCATGTAATGTGTTACCTTCAGAGGGTTGTTGGTGCTGAACTCCCTCCACTTGGCCATCATCAGAGTCATCATCCTGGACACAGCGATCTTGGGGTTCTTGGCTGCGATGAGGGGTCTGGGGAAGTAAGGCCAGAGGAGAGACAGAGGTTAAGTTTGGGGCACTCTACGGGGGGGCCGGCAGAAAGCAGATGTTTGCGGTTTTCAGGGATTCAGTATTTTCAACCTAACTTCCGTTTCCTCTGAAAAAACAGATGTGGGGACTCCGCTCAAGTGTCTTTTTACGCCTGCTACGTTAGTTTAAGTTTGGGGTAGAAGTAGGGGCAGTTTCAGACTGGTCGTAGCTAGCTCAGTCACACAGATATGAAGTAACTTTCTCCCCCGATCCACAAACGCTGCGCTATCCAGATGAAGTGGTACTGAAACCTGCTGCAGTGGAAACAGAAGGAGAATAGCAAAAAGCAAGTAGAAAACATGAGACGTGAGAGAGGTGTGTTAACCTGACAAACTGGCTGAAGGCCTTGTAGTTGGTGATGGTGGTGTAGTCCTTCTGAGTGAAGACATGGTCTATGTCCTTCATGCCCCAGTCCTCCAGCAGCTGAGTCGAGCTCTTGGGCTCCTGCAGAGTGGGAGGAGTTAGGATATCATTACATTCAGGGTCACTTAGAAACTTAAGTGCATTGCAGGGGTTGCTTCAAAGTCTAAACAGGGAACAGCTCCAACGTCTCCCTTGTACAACCCACACACACCACCTACATCCTCTTAGCCTTCATCCTCACCTGGCTATCTTCTTCTTCTTCATCTTCATCATCATCATCATCTTTCTCTAGTTCTGGTTCTTTGCGTTTACTCTTGGAGCTGGATGAGCCTCCTCCTCCTTTCTCCTTCTCTCCACTTGTCCCTCCTCCCTTCTTCTTGTCTTTGGAGGAGCTGGAGCGCTTCTTCTTCTTCCCCCTCGGGGCGTAATCACTTCCCTCGCTTTCTGACCTGGCCCTACCTCCTCCACCCGCTTCCTCCTCCCTCGCTACTTGCTCTACTGCTAAGAGGGGTTCTGGTGAGCTGACTGGCACCTCCTGAGATAGGAAACAAAATGAGTCAACTTAGATGCAAATACGAAGAAAAATAAATCTCACAAATGCTGAAAATTGATACTAAGGTCAGGTCAAAAGGTAAGGGTCAAAGGCTAGGGGCTATCCGTATTATTATTATACTTCAAAATGCATTTTCCCTCCCAACTTCCTTGGAGCAATCCCTGATATCAGTGATTAGGCTACTTTATGTAAGGGAGGATCATGCCCATCCTACCTCTCTTATAGGTCTTGGTCTCTTGCTGATCCTGCTCTCACGGCTCTTCTTGGCTTTCTTCTTCTTCTTTGACTTGGTGGGGACCTCGACGTCAGACGCAGCCTCTTCTGGTTCCTCCTCATCTGCCGTTGGAAAGGGTACAGGAATTGATTGAATAGAATGCATAATTGATTGAGATAATTATGAGATAATTCCATTCATTAAAAAATATATTCATAGATTACCGAGGGATTTGTATAAAATTCTGAAACTGTCAACTCCAGACAAGCTTTATTGACAGCGTTTTGGATACATTTTGATGGAAAGATATGCACGCCAGTTGCCAGTACAGTACCAAACAGAGGCATGACTCGTGTGACTTTGCCAGCAAATGGTCGTGGACGCAACTTCTAACAACAACAAGCATGCATTGACAGCGCAAATCCTTACGCACTCTCTATAGGTAGCCAGCTAGCTTGCTATCAAGTTTGCCAGCTAGTGTAGAAGCAAAACATTCGGCTAGCTAGCAAACTGGGCTGCCTAACGTAAATTGTCATTACTAGTACAAGACTAGAGTAGCTAGCAAATTAGCTAGCTAACTAGCTAACGTAACGTTAACTAACGTTACCAACCTGCAAGCTTGTTCTGAAAAAATAGATCGCTGTCTTACCATGTGCAAGTGCCGTAGGTCCCAAGTCTTCCCTCTCGTCCTCGCTTCCCGACATATTTCAATAATAATTAATTTCAATTAAAAGCGAGCTAATCCCTCCGCCGAACCTTGCCGGATCTTGTGAGGGAGGAGGGCAAATGACGTGTGGGTGGTGGAGAATGGAACGGGGGTGTCCTGAGGAGGGGGGAGCGCTGTAAGAAGAAAAAAAACATTTGCTTGAATGAGCAATCCTATTGGTATTTTTCGCTTAATAATAAGTATTTATTATATTGACAGGTCAAGGTGTGACATGTTAACTATCTAATTACATCGAAAAACATTTGTTTTCAATTGGCATGCCTCTGTCCACACCGCACAGGAAGCTGTAGCAATGGACACCCGTCAATCATCGTGTATTGAATAGATAGATATATTATAGCACTTCTCTGGAATACTGCCCCACTCGCGATATAACTCAATTTAGGCAAACTTACAGTTACAGTCAGGGTTCAAGTGAAACCCCTAAGACTTGTGAAAAACTTACTGTAGTGCCTGTTAGAGATGGGTTTCCTTCGTGTAATAATTGTCTCTCAGAAATGGTCTTTAATAGAAATTAATGAGCAACAATTTCCAGCGCAATAAAATGTGTCGTTAATGACCCCGTAAAACACGTTGCACACTCTCGGTCCCCCTTCTCTCCCCCAGCCTCAGTGGCTAGCAGAGCTTAGCTAACATCCTCACAAACACACAAAGGGGGCAGACATCCCAGAATAACCCCCCCTCTGCGTTCTGTAACACTCACACAACTCTGCATAGTTACCTCGCAACGACCAGACCATAATACTCATCCTGCACACACCTCCCCCCTCTACACACACGCTCATGCACGTACACTTCTACTGCACACACACCCTTCCCCTTCAGTCCCAGCCCCTTAGCAACCCCGTTGTCATGGAGACACTCCTCCTCCCGCCCTCTCTCTGACAGACCATAATACTCCAGCCACCAACATCCCATAATAAACACAACTCCTAAAAAGAGAGAAGAAAAAATACCAGTCACATGGTCTCCAGGGAAACTCCAGGCCACTGGTGACAGACCATCATATTCACAGACTGTCCACCTGGCATGTGTACCACTGCACCCAGAAGACCTATGGAAGCCCACACATAGGCTAGGCTACCACTGTGCGTATGCACTTACAGACTGCACTCACAGTATAGGACTGCTTTATAACACTTGTATGGGAATAACTCTAGGCCCACTGTACTGAAGTACATGGTACACATGGCTTAGTCTTAAATACACACATCAACACAACACAACAGGTTTGCCACACACATGTGATTGTTCAGGACACACAGGGATACCAGAAACATTTGCTGCTTGTGTCAATGATGGACTGCTGTGTCACATGTTAGGCACCTGTCTCTGGACTCAACAGAACAATTTATGAGATGGCACAGTACAGTTGGGGTCTATTGTCCCCACAGCCCACACAGCCTACCTTATGCATGCAGTGCTGTGGACAGGTAGAGGAAACTAGAATGTGAAACAGGGTCAACATTGCATTGACCCCCACAGAGAATTCAACCATATAGAAGAGCATCTAAAGCAGTGATTCCCAACCAGGGGTACTAGGACCCCTGGGGGTACTTGGCCTATCCACAGGGGGTACTTAAGACTGAAGATTCATCAGACCATAGGCCTACTAGTAAAGTGTACAAGAGGGGGTACTTCAGGGGTACTCCGGGCAGAGCAAAATTCAGTTGGTGGTACAGTAGCTGAAACAGGTTGGGAACCACTGATCTAAAGTATACACAGATGCATTCAGTCTTGAATTGGGCAACAGATGGTCAATAGATTGCGTTTGCCAGGGATGTTAATGTTTTGATGCCGTATGCAAACACACTACCTGACAGCATCGGTATGTTCATGCAGACAGTAACATTTAAAACACCTTGTGACAACTGCTGATATAAAAAGGGCTTTATCAAATACATTTGATCGATTGATTGACTTATACCCTAATCTGTTACGACTGAATCAGGGATAAGAATCAAGTCATCTGGGATAAGTGTGATGGATGCATTGTGTTTACATGGATGGACTGCGGACATGGATGGGCAGCAGTCAGATATCTGCTTCTCTTCATCCACCAACAAGCCTTTTCCTTCACCTCAGTCACAGCTGGCTGTCCTCTAGACTAGAGGGGTTTCAGGCCTTTGTGTCGATGTCTATCTGAAGCACCCTAACGAGACAAGTAACAGTGATAATAGCGGTCCTCTGGTCCTTGACATTGATTAATGTAATCAACAAAAAACCTTCAATTTAAACTACAATATGTAATTAAAATGTTATGACACAGTGGTGAGCTAACCGCAAAGCTTGATGGAATACAATTGATCAACAAATTGATAATCAATGAATTGATTATTATCATTGAAATTATTGAAACTGCATTGTTGGTTTGGTTCTCTTGTTGACCTCTTGTTGTTTTTAAAGAATGTCCCTCCTGGTAATCTACTAGAGTATCAGTGATATGGCCTCTAGTGGACCTAGCAGAGATGTGCATTCATCTATCATTGTAAATACACATTGGTCACACACTGTCATGCGTCACTCTGAATGGCTGGACTCTGTCCTTATTGGGTGGCATTTTCTAGATGACAGACAATAAAATGGTATCATGTTGTAGTGTGTGTTTGTGTGTGTGTGTGTGTGCGTGAATTTCTTACCTCCCTCTCTCACCATCACTGTCAGGTCTCTGCAAGGTATTTCTTCCTGGCCCAGGGTTCCTGAAACCAAACAATGTTCATTTTGTAACTTTGTTACTGTATCGCTGATATTGATTTATCAATAGTACATTATGGGCATATCAACCGGTCTTTTGCACCAGTGTAAAGTTTACATCCTGCTTTTTTTAGAGCAGACAAAGAAAATAGAAGTGTAAATAGCAACAATTGTATCTTTTTGTTCTACCTTTCATGTTTTATTCCCCTGATAATAACAGGTCAAAATGCTTAGTAAATGCTTAGTAAATCCGTTCCTAAAAGCTACTGAGCCAAACCCACAGAATGCACTCACTCTCTCACCTTCTTTCTCTCCTGTGCTCTGTCACTATGGAGATTGTGGAGGGGTGGGGGGGGACCCTGTATCAACCAATCACAATTTGGTTAGTGGGGGGGGGTAAACCTTCCTCTGTCCTTCCCCCTACATATACCCCACCCCTTCTGAATCACAGCGGCACAACATCCCATAATACTATGTCTCTGTAACAGGAGCCTGCTGACCATAATAGGGTACATCTAAATAGTCTAGTGTGCCTTCTTGTCTTCGTCTTCTTTCCTTGATCTGCATTGATGTGCAAGAAATGGACAGGTGAGATAATCTCCTTAGTATGCACCTACAGTACATTGCTTTCACCTATCCTGTGTTTTCAGGTCAGTGCAGAGATTAGGAGAGGATACCTTTTAGACTATTGAGATGCACCCATGTATAGTAGCCCCCTCTGAGCCAACCCCTGTAAAGGAAGGTGGGGGCAAAGGAGGCGGTTTGAAGTCAGACAGGTAGACAGACAGGTGATGACAGCTGGGATAAAGAAGGAATACACCGCTAGACGGTTGGGGGGGGGGGGGGTTAGACACACACACAGGGACAGGTAAGCATTCAGACAGACAGTCAGACAAGCAAACAGACAGACAGGCAGACACAGACAGACAGATCCTTAAAAACATAGAACAAACACCTGTCCAGCAGATATGTCTTCTTGTGCTTTGTACTAAATAGCCTGGGAGCCTACTCCCTCTACAGGTCACACAAGCAAACAGACAGACAGGCAGACACAGACAGACAGATCCTTAAAAACATAGAACAAACACCTGTCCAGCAGATATGTCTTCTTGTGCCTGGGAGCCTACTCCTTCTACAGGTCAAATAGCCTGGGAGCCTACTCCCACTGACTGTGCCCTGGATGCAAGAGGCCCTACACCAGAATAATCTGCCTGGGTGGTGTTTAATTAGCTTATGTTTCTACTGGGGTAATGGTCAATTGAAATTCAGATTGTTTTTATTGTTGAGCTGTAAAGTATATGTCTTCCAGGTATGACTGTTATTGAATTCAAATGGAGTTGACACACCAACCCTGGAGGGAACCCAATGTCTCTCTACAGCTGTCTGCCAGTGTGTTCAGCCCAGGTGTAGTCAGCCATTACTCTCTCTGCCTTTCTTATTATTATTATTATTATTTTAGTCATTTAGCAGACGCTCTTATCCAGAGCGACTTACTTTCTGACTGCACACCTCATAACATTTCCCCTCGCCATGACCCCAAGCCCCCAATGTCAGACCATTGGATGCTCTGTTACCCCCCAACCCCATACAACCCACTTCCATTTCATAACACCTGAATCCCATAGTATTCATAGCACCCTACACACACACACACGCACGCGCACACACACACACACACACACATTCCTCTCATATCCCCCCCATACCCGCACAACCCACACACTCTCCCCTAGCTTCCCCCTCTCAGGCCCCTGCCTGACAACCTCTCTATCCCATAATACTCACAATCCCCCTCCCTTCCTCTCACAGCCACCCCCCACTCACCGCCTAACAACGCATCTATCCCATAATATTCAGAGCCTTACACACTGCCCCCACCTCCACACATCTGCTGCTCACCCCCCCACCACCCCTCTAACACATCCATCCCATAATATTCACAGCTCCCTCCACCACCGCCCATACACACAAACATGCTATGAGTGCAAGCACATTTTCATACGGTAGTGCATTCAGCAGTACTAATTTACTATTCAGCGCCTGTCCTTACAATGGAAATGGGTAGCTTGAGAAGAAATCTCTCTCTCCAGTGGGTGTGCCTTCACAGTATATGGTAGCGTCTAAGTCAGATATGACTGCTTTGTTCATACTCAGGCTGAGAACGCAGCTAGCATTTCCCCCTGGGAGAGAGAGAGAGACCACCAGAGAGAGAAAGAGAGAGAGAGAGAGAGACAGGGAGAGAGAGTTACCACCAGAGAGGGTCGAAAATAGGAGGGATCAAATTTCCATCCCATAATAACCTAAGAGAAGGCTTTGCGATAGAGTTCATGGTTACCAAGGGCGATCACAGGAGAATGAGGTCAGCTGGCCATCCAGTAATAATCAGCACACTATGAGATAGCAGTACAGTAGAGATATCTGGATGGAGTCACAGTGCAGCCCTACCTGTTCTACTAGCTACATCATCATAATGCTATAGGGTTTCATTTATATAGCACTTTTTCAATGCTCAAAGCACTAGAACTCAAGCCACTATTCACCACCAATATGTATTCGTGCTCCCTCAGTTGTATTTATTTGTAGGATAAAAGTCTCCAAGATATCGTTTTTTATACACAGAATTAATTCAAAGATATTGAATTTGGCCACCGCTGCCGCTTTGAGGTTCACCTTCCATGACACCTCTGACTGCACCACCCACCTGGATGTTAGGAAAACTCTAAGAAGTTACACAAACTACTATATAGGCACAGGTGTTGGGGTTGCTAGTTCACACCTGCAGCGTGACTATAGACAATCAGAGCGTAAGTGAGGCCATCTACAGATGATAAAAAGGACTCCAACAGGGGGAAAGACAGATAAAAAAAGAGGGGATGTTATTTACGAGAGAGGGGTGAAGGGACGGAGGGATGAGCACAACGGAGGCGCCGGACGTGACAGTGGCGAGCCCATCGCCATGGCGTTGCTGGGGGATACAGCGGAAGACGTCACTGAGAGAAACGGACGGACACAAAGGAGGAATACGACATGGAGGAGAGTTAAAAAGGAGGGAGGAGGGAAACAGAGAGAGGGACTGTTCAAATGGAGAGAGAGAGAGAGGTTTGGGGGGGGGGGGGGGGGGGGGGGGGGGGGGCGTGGAGCCAACCCAGAATTAGGTTATTTATTTGCTTGTTTAGAGAGGGCCTCGTGTCACTGGGTTCAGGTAGACTATGGTACGCCATGCCATAAGATAGTGATATCATTATAGATTGTAGAGCAGGGGTCGGCTGGGCAACAAGGGTCTCATACACCTCTTTCAACTAATCAACCAAACATTGTTCAGCACTATTAGATTAATTAGATAGGCCTATAAGAGATGGGCATACAGTAGGTCACCAATCCCAGCCCTGGACAGCCAAAGTGTGCAGGTTTTTGTTCCTACCTAGCGCTAAAACACCTAAATCAACTATTGGAGATCTAACACAAGTAGTAAATTAGTTCAGTCAGGCTTTCCAGCGCTGGGCTAGAACAAAACCCTGCACCTTATGGCTCTCCAGGACAAGGATTGGTTACTTTGGGACCTAAACATCTCCTTTCCTTGTGATCGTATCCTAACTAGTGGACACAACAGAAGTTCGAGGAAATGCATAGTAACCTAGTAACTACTCAATAAACACCTACTCTCATCCTACACGTTTCTGAGAAATCTGGTTCTGAGAAACCTGACGTATCTGCAGTAATGTTACATCACTGGGAGCTGGATCAACTCAGAGAACTAGAGACAAAGGACAGAAATCGTTTAGAGCTTTGGGATCATGAGAAGACAATTACTGTGCCATCGCATCTGAGTTTACCTTTAACCCATACATACCCCAACAGCAGGGGTATCCCTAAGCACACACAAGCATACACACACTCGCAGACACGCACACATACACACACACAGTCTTGTACAGCTAACCTTGTGGGGAAACACAATTCAGTCCCATTCAAAATCCTATTTTCCCTAACCTCTAACCCTAACCTGTACTCTTACCCTAACCCTAATTCCTAACCCTAACTCTAAAACTAACCCTAGCTCCTAACCCTAAACCTAATTCTAACCCTAACACTAATTCTAACCTTAACCCTAAACCCCCTAGAAATAGCATTTGACCTGTGGGGACAAAAAAAATGTCCCCAGTTGGTTACATTTTTGTTCGTTTACTATTCTTGTGGGGACTTCTGGTCCCCACAAGAATAGTTAAACACATCCACACACACACACACACACATTCACACACAGTGGTCTACAGGAACCATAAGGGAGCACCAACCCCCCTCCCTGAACTCTAATATCAGTCTTTCCCTCTACTGTACATCCCTGAATGTTCCTTTCTGCCCCCTTTTCCCCTTAACCTCAGTTTAACACCCCAGCAGTTTCTCTCTTCATCCCCCCCTCCATCCCTCCCTCCCCTCCACTTTCGTGATTTATTTGCCTCAGTTCCAATATTTGTCGCCAGTGTGTTTTCTTCCCCTTGTCTAAATGTCACCCCTTCTTCTAAGACAATATATAGAGAGAGAGAAGGAGAGAAGGAGAGGGCAAATGCGGGGGAGATAGAGGAGGGGAGGTGGGAACTCGTAAAAAGAGCAACAAAGTTTGGGAAGATTAAACATTAGGTAAGACACTTTCTCACATACCTATATACACAAAAAAGCTTAGTGACGAGGGTTGTGTACGGTCACGTCTATTTCATCTTCTGCTGGGTATTTCATACACGCCACTGTAACCGCTGCACGTTTCAGTCAAACACACAATGTGGCCTGAGAGAGAACCTGTAGCTAGGGCCACTGAATGAACAGGGACATATTCTGACAGGCGCTCTTAAAGTTCTTGAAACTGGTGGGTACGAACACACACATACACACACACACACACACACACACACACACACACACACAGGGTCTCTAAATGAACCATTCAGCAGAATTCTGTTTAGCTCTCCCTATCTCCAGTGTGGGTCACACATTATGTCTTGTCCTTAACATGCACAACGGAGCCCATGCCATTCCTCAGTGTCAATGTTAATGTACTGTAGTGTAACCATTAGACTGTGTCCCCTCCCTCTGACTGCCCCCCTACATCTCTTCTCTCTCTCCCTCCCTCACTCTCTCTCTCTCCCTCCTTTATAACCCATCACTCCCATCCCACCATTCTCACTCTTTCTTTCGGTCTTTTACGGGACACACATTCGTTTTCTTAACGAGGGGAAGCAACCAAGGGACAAACAGCAGAGAGGAAAAATGCTTTTTTACATATTCACCTACCGTAATTTTAGGGGATCTTTTGGATGTTAATTTTTGATGTTTCCACAACTGTCTCGCTCTCAAAAACGTTTCTAGAGAGATAGAGAGAAGGGAAACAGACAAATAAAAAGTGTCATCATTTTGATCACTGTCTGCAAAATCATTCTAAAAAGTAATTTTATTTGGTCAAAGAAACATCGGATACTATTTGGATAGTTAAAAAAAATCTAATCTTGTTTCTTTTTACGTGTATCTGGATAACTTTACATGACAATAGCTTCCTATAGGCATGTTTCTGCTATCACAGAGGTGGAAATTGTTCAACTATAAGATTGATACCGTTCACTGAGAAATTGGATTTAATTTTAAATCTGGTCAGACACAATTCCAAAGAGAAAAACTACTGGACAGTGCTGGACATGAACTGGTAAGAAACCACGTTTATTACTAAGCTATACTCATCCAGAGAACTTGTTATGTATTGTACATAGTATTTTTCATAGAAAATGAAATAGCACCACCCTCATCTACAGTCTTGATCACAGACCTGATGGTTGTGAATAAGTTGTAAGAGGGAGAGATGAGCTTCTCCAACAGAAGAACACATTACTTAACTAACCAGGTGGACCTTCTCCTATCTGCAGATATGAGGGGATCATCCCCAAGCTCGGAACCAGAAACATAGACCCCATAATAGAACAAACTGACAGACTGACGGACAACGCGGCATAACCGTGGAAACGGGCAGACTGCTGCCCAAGGACACTCACTGACGCACGGAGACGGACAGACAGACAGTCTGATGCCAACTGTCTCCGCTGTCAATATCACGGCACAACTCCTCCTGCTGTTGCTATGGGCAACCCACCCGACCATGGCAACCAACTGGCTGTAAGTCTGGCGTTCCGGGAGGGAGAGAAAGAGAGAGTTTGTTTGTCATACTATAACTTTTAAAAGATGGTGACGTGCCTCTAAATCTCTCTGTCTCTCCCTTGCTGACCTTTTCTCCCTTTCTCTTGCCCTCCCTCCCTCCCTCTCTCCCTCCCTTCACTGTGTCTTCTCTGTCCCTTTTGTCTGCTGGTCTTTCTCCTTTCCTCTCTTTCTCCATCCTTCTCTTCCTCTCCCTCTATCTCACCCCTTCTCTCCCTTTACCCTCTCAATCCCCATCTCCCCCACTTTCCCCTTCCTCTATCTCACCCTGTACCCCTCCCCTCACTCCCCTGCATCTTCCCCTCTCCCTCTCTTTCTCTCTCACAGCTCCCTGGCGAGGATGCCGCGCTCGCGGCCCGTGTCGGGTGCTGCCCCCTGTGGGCGGCTGAGGGGACTGTCCGTGGGGCAGGTGGGGGTGTGCAGGGCACGGGGGGAGGTCATGGAGTCCGTGCGCAAGGCAGCCGAGATGGTCATAGAGGAGGTATGAGCCTGGGGCAGAAGTGTCAATTTGTTGTGTCACAAAAGTAGTGAAGTACATGGGGAAGAGTTTTTTTTAAGCTCATTCATTGTCTTTCTCAAGATCATCTTCAATCAGCATCATCAGCGCTGTTGTTATAGTCATCTTCACCAAAATCATCTTCTTCAATCGATATCCATATCAATCAGTGTGGAGGAGCGTCATCATTAACCTCCTCAATCATCTTCTTCTGCCTCTTTAACAAGCATCATTAACATCCCCTCATCTGTACTCAGTAAAGTACTAGACAATTGCACCAGTTTTACCAAAGTTCACTCCCCTCAGCACCTACGTAAAATGTGTGTCTTTATCTGTCCACCCGTATTAATGTCCGTCTGTCCGTCTATCTGCCTGTCTATAACCCTCGGTTCCATTGGCTTGGCTGTTGGTCTGATCAGTGCCAGCACCAGTTTCGTAATCGCCGTTGGAACTGCTCCACCACCCCGCGTGGAGTCAACGTGTTCGGTAGAGTTATGAGCCAAGGTGAGGACAGCAGGGCCACTCTAGTTACCACTGGAGATCTGTGGTTGTACCAGAGTCATTAACATGCTGGTAACAGAAAAGCCGTTGATTCCACATGGCTGAAATCAGAAGGACTAGGGACATGTGATGACATGGTAAATGACTCAATGGCTGTCTTGATCTCTTCTAAAAACCAGGCACGCGTGAGGCGGCCTTTGTGCACGCCCTGTCCTCGGCGGCGGTGGCGGTTGCAGTGACGCGAGGCTGCAGCCGAGGGGAGCTAGAGCGGTGTGGCTGCGACAGGAAGGTCAGAGGGGTCAGTCCCGAGGGTGAGTCTGGGGTGTGTCTATATGTCTGTCTCTCTTGCTGTCTGTCAGGTAAACTTTGAAAAACATAGTTGAAAAATGTGCAGATGCTGTCAACGTCTTTCTGTCTGTCCTGCAGGTTTCCAGTGGTCTGGGTGCAGTGATAACCTATCCTATGGAGTGGCCTTCTCCCAGACCTTCGTAGATGAGACGGAGCGTGCCAAGGGGATGTCGGCAGGGCGACCCCTCATGAATGTCCATAACAACGAGGCTGGACGGAAGGTTGGTGGTGGTGGGGCACTCTGATGACATCATCAATTATTCTAACATGCCAATCTTCACTTCTATCATCTTTCTTCCTCGTTTCATTTGACCTCCTGATCGTTCTTTTACATTCCTTCATCCCCAGGCCATCCTCCATAACATGCAGGTGGAGTGTAAGTGTCATGGCGTCTCGGGATCCTGTGAGCTGAGGACCTGCTGGAAAGTCATGCCTCCATTTCGGCGCGTTGGCGCCGTGCTGAAGGAACGCTTTGATGGAGCCACAGAGGTACAGCCATATATTTGGGATATCATCTTCATTATTCATTTAATAGGTGACAAACCATTGGAAATTAGTGATTTATGCTGCTTCCAGTCTTTTCACAATCTCTAACAATCAACAAATACCCCACTCACCCAGGTGCGTCTGTCCCGTATCGGCTCCAGGACAGCCCTGCTGCCCCGGGACCCCCAGGTCAAACCCCCCGCCGCCAGGGACCTGGTGTACCTCGCTGCCTCGCCAGACTTCTGCCGTCTCGACCCCGACAATGGGATCCCCGGGACCGCCGGCCGACGCTGTAACGGTGAGATTCAGTCACATCACCAGCACTGGGATAAAGCATTTAAGTTTTATTAGGTGATCAGGCTGTTTTGGATGTTCACATCCTTATTTCCTTTCCTCTACCTGTCTCCATCCTCCCCTCCCAGGCACCTCCCGGCTGGCCCCAGATGGCTGCGAGCTGGTGTGTTGTGGGCCAGGGTACCGGGCGGGCCGGGCCGAGGTGGTGCAACGCTGCTCCTGTAAGTTCTCATGGTGCTGCTCGGTCCGCTGCCAGCAGTGCAAGAACACAGTGATGATCCACACCTGCCGAGTGTGAACCCAGTCTATGCAGAACCCAGAGCAGACACGCAAGAACCTTACACCTGTCCAGACACTCTAGAACACTACAACAACTAGACACTCTAGAACACTACAAAGACACAACACTGTCCAGACATTCTAGACTACTAAACAGACACTCTAGAACACAACATTGTCCTTTCCAGACATTCTAGAATATTACCCAGACACTCTAGAACACAACACTACTCAGACATTCTGGAACACTACAACGACCAGACCAGTGGAGGCTACTGAGGGGAGGACGGCTCATAATAATGGCTGGAACGGAGAAAATGGAATGGCATCGAACACATGGAGGCCATGTGTTTGATGTATTTGATACTATTCCACCTATTCCGCTCCAGCCATTACCACGAGCCCGTCCTCCCCAATTTAAGTGCCACCAACCTCCTGTGGACCAGACACTCTAGAACCAGGGTTCCCAACCTAGGGGGCGGCAACATTGGACCTTCCTTGACTTCAGGGCTAAAACATTTTTTGATTATTTATACCTATATAAAACAACGCATAAATCTGTGATGCTTTAGGCTAGAAATAAGCGGTAAAATGCCAGAGGAAGGCGCAACTCTGGGAATATCTTTGGTTTGTCTCGATGACATTCAGAATCTGAGTCATGGACTCAAAGAAATTGGACTTTGCTTGGGAAGTAATCTTATACAATGTGTGACTCTGTCGCTATCAATTGATCTATTCACTTTCTGTAAAAGATAATATGTATAATTAAATTGAGTTTCATATAAATTACAATAAAACATATTTGGTAGCGAAATAACATTTTGGGAAATCGGGTTTAGACTTTATTTTCCTTATCCATTATTATTATTAGCATTAAATAGCCTATAAGTTGTCATGAGTCGTAGAATTGCAGGAAAATTCTAGGTCCTTGAAATTAAACAAAGTTTCATTTTTCAAATTTGAAAAGTGGGGCCCTGGGGGAAAAGGTTGGGAACCCCTGCTGTAGAACGGCACTGATGACATATTCTACAAAACTGACCTGACATATACTTTAACACTCTGGCCAGAACTGTGTGGATAGTGTAAACCAGTGCATTGTGAGAGTGAGGACCTATGCATGACAGAAACCTCTGCCAGGGAAGGCAGAAAGGGTGAAATGACCTCTCCCATGACCTCTAATGCCAGAAAATAGAGATATACTAACACGCATGGAGACAGGAAAGGATACTCACTGCATAGAGCAATATTAACACTCCCATGATGATGTACTCTTTCAACCTAAAGGAACGTCAGCATCCCACAGTATACTTGTATATAGGTGATTGTCTAGTTCACAATGACACACAACTTACAGCACACACACACACAATTAACTTAAACTGACAAAGCTTTTAAAGCCAACATTAACCACAACTAACAGGGAAATTATTACAGCCCTTTTCTTAAATGCATTTGATTTCAGTGTAGTATGTAGTTGGAGTCTTTATACATTTACTGTATTTATGAGTCTTTTGCCACTATTCTGTCTTTTATTTATTTGTACATCAATCATCCTGTGGCCCCTCCTCCTACCCCTCAGATTCGACCAGTGAGAATACCTGTCCTCTCCCCCCAGTCCGTGTCTGCATCCATGTTGCTTTAGTCCAACGCTCTGTTGTGAAACAATTGTGATGCATGTTGCTAGTGTTCTGCACAGTTGACTTGGTCAAATAAACTTGTTTTGACTACAGTTTCTTCTATGATGTGTGCTGTATACCGTCACACGAAACATATAGAAAAATAAGAATTACACACCAACTCAAGGACCATTTTATTACAAACATTCTGTGATTATAAACATCCAGAAGTTGACTAGGAAAAGGTTATAATCGCACCATCATTGTTATTATCAAGATTAAGATCAGCTATTCAAAATACTACAGCTTAATTTGTTATACTATCAACCAATCACAATCAAGTTGGTAGTCAAACAAAAAATAAATCAAATGATTATTTTGTATTTTTTTAATCAACAAAAATAAAATAATAACCGCTAAGAATATCATAAAATTAATACATCATACATGAAACAAAAAGAGAGAAAAATTATATAAATTCAGTTCTTGGTGTCGCCTGCAGAAGGCAGTAAAATCTGAGGCGAAAATGCACTTGGTGTGTCCCAAAAGGAAAAGTGACCGTTCTAGCATGCTAGCCTGGTCGGGAGTGGAAATAAATCTTGTGTTCTCTCCCTCCCTCCTCAAAGTAGCAACAAAAGAAAACAATGTAAATTAACTGTTTCCCCAAGGTATACATTTCATTTAAGCTAGGCACAAAGGCAACGTGACGGGCAGGTAGGAGAGCCCGCCCCACCAAAGTAATGTTAGGGGAAACACTGCAGATGTCTAAAGTGTATCTGGAGAAG
This sequence comes from Coregonus lavaretus, assembly GCF_964263955.1. Lineage (NCBI taxonomy): Eukaryota > Metazoa > Chordata > Actinopteri > Salmoniformes > Salmonidae > Coregonus > Coregonus lavaretus. The sequence continues at coordinate 10,156,804 of NC_140000.1, forward strand.
GAGACTAGATGAAAGTTCTGTTGATTCCTTCCCCTCTGGTATTCTTAACTTGAAAGACCAAATCGCTTTCGCTCTCCTCTCCTTTTTTCAATACATATTAAGAAGGCACAGTGCATGAATGTATCGGAGTCTCGATGCCACTTCATCTCCTTCCTTTTCACTCTTTTTTGTCCTTTTTCAAGCTGTTGATCTGCTTCTCTTATTTGTAACCAACTCGCCCATTCTTAACCCTGCCCCTCTACCACTCTCTCCCCTCCTCCCTTTATAGCAGGACACAGCGTTTCTTGGGTTTAGTCTCAGGAGGTTCCAAAGCTGCCAGGATGGCCTCGTCAAACACGTTCTTCAGCCCCCTCTGAGAGAGAAGAGAGAGTTTGCATTGACTTTTCATGGTTTATAAAGGTATTCTAACCTATTTTGTGAAGTATAGCAATGTTTCAGCCGCCAGGGGTCCTCAACAGCCCTTTTCCCCCCTAACCATGTAACATCATCATAATCCTTGGCCCCTTACCTGCGTGAGGGCGGAGCACTCCACATATTTGACGGCCCTAAGGTCCCGGGCCAGCTTGTCTCCGCTCTCAGGGGACAGGGGGCGCTGTTTATTCTTGGCCAGCTTCTCCACAGTGTTGCTGTCGTCCCTCAGATCCACTTGGGTGCCCACCAACAGGAAGGGTGTACGAGGACAGTGATGGGAGATCTCTGGAACCCACTACAGGGGTCGAAGGATACACAGAGGTCAGACTGTGTGTTAGGAACTCATTCGGGGTCTGAACTTACTGCTGAAAGTTAGAATAGTAGAATTCAATGTGCAATTTTGAAATCTGGTAGTGCATCAGCAGTTTCTCTTGTTAGTCACTGACAGTCACTGAATTAGCCATGTCAACTAAGAATATTTAGATTGGTAAGTTAGTCTAGCCAGCCATCTAAACTTGTAGTAATCATGGTTGAATTACTGACCGGGAGACCCCCATTAACTTTGCTAGTCACGCTGACTCAGATATCATATTAAAAACTGCAAACATTTCTCTCCACCCTACGGCAAAGTGTGTAGAATTGGAGAAATCTACTCTCCGCCCCATGGAAAAATGTATAGAACTGCAGCAAAATTACTTTAAAACTGCAACATTTTCTCTATGCTCCATGGCAAAATGTGTAGAATTGCAGGAAATTAACTCTAAAACTTCACTGTTTTGCTCACAAGAAAACTTAGGGCCCCTGAAAGGCTAAGGCCGGCTCTAAGGCCGGTTCTGACTGCATGTGTGGGAATGGATGTGGGTACACAGACCCGTGTGCCACTGCGGCCCCATCAAAGTTGCCCATCCCTGATGTAAGCAATATGAGGATGTCTTCACATAGCCTTCCAATGGGCTTTGAGGGATCTTCTGCAATAACAGAAGGTGAAGTGGCTAAGGAAAGGGTTCAGACTCATCATCTACAAGTTTCTCTATGGGTAATAATACAAGGTAAAAAGTTGAGGTGTGGAGACTCAGAGACCAACACTGACCTTCTCTCTGACGTTCTCAAAGGATGAGGGCGAGACACAGGAGAAACAGACGAGGAAGACGTCCGTCTGCGGGTAGCTGAGAGGTCGCAGCCTATCGTAATCCTCCTGACCTGAGACGACCAATCAGAGGGAGAGAATGCTGTGACACAATTAAACTAATGTGACATTGAATGATTCAACTGGTTGAGTTGCATTTACAAGACATATGTTCTCAAGAAAAAACAAAGGCAGACTAGGACTGAGTTGTAGCATAGCGACTGCTTAACAAAAGGATGTACAGACATAAAAGCATAAATTGACACAGACAGACAGAGACAGATTACCTGCTGTGTCGAAAAGCCCAAGTGTGTAGGGTTCCCCTCCGATCATCACAGTCACTGCATAATTATCAAACACCTGCACACATGAGACACAAAAGAATGAGTAAAAAAGGTAAAGGGATGTTACCCATCTAAAATAAGATAAACGTTTAAAAAAAGGCTCATATCAAACATTACCCCAACTGGCAGGCTGGTTATGGTGTTACAGCCCATTCTCCCTTCCTACTCAGCTCTCTGGACATCACCCCATTGACCTCCACAGTGTTTAGGATGTGACTCATCTGCCCCTACTTACACCCTCCCCTGCCCACCTCTTACCGTAGGCACATATTCTGAGGGGAACTTGTTGGTTGTGTAGGAGATCAGTAGACAGGTCTTTCCTACAGCTCCGTCCCCCACCACTACACACTTTATAGTCTGCATCTACACACAGAGAGAGACAGACAAACACAGACAGAGGACACACATACACCAGTCATAACATAGTAGAGTTACTATCTCACGAAGGACACATTTGAGACCTTGCTTGTGACTCCACAAAATAACAGTAACTGGGAAATCAAAAACAACATAACCAGACAGAGTGGAGATGACAACAGCACCGCGATTAGCAATAACACTGTCTGCCTGGCCTGCAGTCTATTGATTTACAGACAGGTAATGTTCATTGTGTGTTAGGCTAATGTTCAAAACAAGGGCATCTATTGATCATCAAACCACAAATGATGCTTGACCGCATTTGAAACATGTTGATTGTCACAAATTGATCCTTTATGGGGGGGGGGGGGGGTGGAACTTCTAATAGTTAAAAGGAAGGAAGCCTGGACTTCCCCAAAAATGTGTCTCCGTGACAAACTTGGTGTTATGTAATACAAAGTTACTTCCAGTTACAGCTACACTTGAATGTTGCGGACAACGTTAACTTCCGCATACTTGCATAGCAAAGACATGACAGGGAAAGGGAAGCGACATGATTTACAGTCATGACTACTTGTTGCGTTTTGCCTGATTTAAGATTCTAATGTCAAATCGTTACTTCTGCTGAATAAGTAGATTAACACATTAGAAAAGGGTAGTCTATACCTAGCTGCTTTTAGCAACGCTAGTATTTCCACACTAGTGTTGCCAGGAATTACCATGAAAAAAATATGCGATAGTCCGCCGGAAGTCAGAGGTTAAATAAAATTATATTTAGACTTACTCTGCCGATTGTCCTTAGGGTTAGTCCTTATGCAGGGGGAAATTGAGAAAAAAAACCAGGTCATATTACATACATTAAACAGACTTTCCAAATGTGGACCTCTGGGGGTAGACCCACTTCCTCTCCGCTTACTTCATGTCCAAATAAATGTCCTGCACGTGTGCCATACAGGCACACAAAAAAGCAAGAACCTCTGAGGGATTTTTATTTTGACATGATGCAGAGAGGAACTGACCTCGCTGAGGAACTGCATGGGTCTACAACAGACCCACGTTTGGAAATTCAGTTTAATTATATTCCCCCCTGCATAAGGACCAAGCCTACTTACAATCAACAGAGTAAATTGAAATTAAATGTTATTTAACTTCTGGCGGACTAGTCGGGATTTCTGCAAGCAAATTCCCAGCAACGCTTGTGTGTAAATAGTAGCGTTGCTAAAAGCAGCTAGTCTATACCTAAACATGTGAAAGGAAATGGCATTTCTTATGAATAAACAATTGGCTCTACAGTTTTGCCTTAACTAACTTTGGCAGCCAGCAAATGTAGTGGAGGGGCCCAATTCTGACCTTTTTCTCTCTCCAGTAATTGGTGTTTTGATCAATCAGATCAGCTCTGAAAAAAAATCTGATGTGAAAAGATCTGACGTGATTGGTCAAACGACCAATTAGTGGAGAGAAAAAAACGTGTCTAAATGCACCCATATTTCCCAGAAAAATGCAGGGACAGCAAGCCGGCCATGACATAGCTTCACCAGATAATGTGTTTTAACCAAAGATTTTGGCGATCTATTACTGGGGGTTACAGGTTAGGTAGTGTTTGGTGTAGCACAGATAATTTTCGACCAACACTAAGATGGCGCCGTACACATTGTTTGATTACTTCATGGAGCAAAACATTGATTTATTTTAATAACTGAGCATTTTCTAAATTCAAACGCGCCACCTGCAACTGACACATACATTTTAGAATCTACATGTTTCGCCGAATTGACAACGAAGACTATCATTAAGGTTGGTCAAATTATGTGCTTACAGTACCTAACCTGTAACTCCCAGTAATGGATACCAAAAATATTTGGTTTCACACATTATCTGGTGTAACAATCTGTAGCTAGCCATTAGCGCCTCAGTCAGTCTTAAAATGAATGTGAAAGCGAAACCTTACTTTGTACAGAGTAGAGCAAATTGTGTCAGGCAAAATTGAGCAATACTTTCATACCAAACGCGTTAGCAAGTACCGGCTATTCGGGAGACACTAACGTTAAACATATAGCTAGCCAGATCATTTTGGGTAAAGTTAGCTGACTAGCTAAGTTACTCACGGCAAAGTTAGATTGTCATAAAACATTGCCGATAGTTGGTTATTTTGTACAGTCCAAAATATTCGAGACTAGCCGCATATCATGCAAGTTTTCAAAGTTATGACAATTTGGGTCGGCTGGCAAGCACCGCCTCACTCAGTTAGCCTGTGATTGCTTACTAACTACCTACTTTCCTAAAAAGTCGCTTATGGTAGTTAACGACAATTCAACATTTCTTACGTATAGTAGGCACTAATATATAACTATGGACGAATCTACACTATGACTGTCTTCAAATGTATTAAACTAAAACAAATTAATTTCCCTCGTTGTCAGAAAAGTACTCACCGTTTTTCTCCGGCAATTAGGCGTTGGTTACATCCGGGTTTGACTAGACCACTTCTGCGCAACTGCGAGCGAGGATTTGTTTTCTTATGCTTTTTTCCACGTCCTTTTTATGACAGTACTGCCACCTACCGACACACTAGAGTAATAAATAAAATGTTATGGGTCGCATACACATATTTAGCAGATGTTATTGCGGGTGTAGCGAAATGCTTGTGTTCATAGCTCCAACAGTGCATTAGTATCTGACAATTCACAACAAGACACACTATCTAAAAGTAAAATAATGGATTGATATAAATATTAGGACGAGCAATCTCGGAGTGGCATTGACTAGAATACAGTATATACATATGAAATGAGTAAAACCGTATGTAAACATTATTAAAGTGACCAGTGATTCCATGTCTATGTACATAGGGCAGCAGCCTCTAAATTGCAGGATTGAGTGACTGGGTGGTAGCCGGCATCTAGCCAGTAGTATGTATGACAGTGACTTGTAAACATAATATCAACAACAAATAAATCAACTTCATAAACGTGACTTAATCCAATGGGTGGAATGGACTGGAGTGAAAACTGAACAACACGAGGATAGTGGAAATGGTAATGCATCTAAAATCCTAATTGAACCACTGACCAAATCCTCAGAAAGTACTATACCTGCACCACAGGGCATCTTGACTGGCAGCATCACTGCTTGGTATGGCAACAGCACCACCCTAGATCGCATGGCGCTACAGGGGATGTTGCGGACAGCCCAGTACATGACTGGGGGCGAGCTCCCTGCCATACAGGACCTCTATATCAGGTGGTGTGAAAGGAAGGCCCGGGAAATCGTTAGACTCAAGCCATAGACTTTTCTCTCTGCTTCCGCACGGCAATCGGTACCAGTGCATCACGTCTGACACCAACAGGCTACTGACCAGCTTCTATCTCCAAGCCATAAGACTGCTAAATAGCTAACAGAATGGCTGCACGGACTATCTGAGTTGACCCTTGTATTTTTTATTTATTTTTTGCACTGTCTCTTTGCACAGTCACAGTATGCTACAAACTCACTGACACTCCAACACACATAACATGCACACACATTTATACTGACTTTACACAGTCTTGATGCCTAGTCACAGTGCATTTGGAAAGTATTCAGACCCCTTCACTTTTTCCACATTTTGTTATGTTACAACCTTATTCTAAAATTAAATAAATAAATAAAAATACTACACACTACCTCATTGACAAAGCGAAAACCGGTTTAGAGACATTTTTGCAAATGTATTAAAAATAAAAAAACAGATAAGCCTTATTTACATAAGTATTCAGACCCTTTGCTATGAGACTCAAAATTGAGCTCAGGTGCATCCTGTTTCCATTGATCATCTTTGATATGTTTCTACAACTTTTTTGGAGTCCACCTGTGGTAAATTCAGTTGATTGGACATTATTTGGAAAGGCACACACCTGTCCAAATAAGGTCCCACAGTTGACAGTGCATGTCAGAGCAAAAACCAAGCCATGAGGTCGAAGGAATTGTCTGTAGAGCTCTAAGACAGGATTGTGTCGAGGCACAGATGTGGGGCACGGTACCAAAACATTTCTGCAGCATTGAAGATCCCCAAGAACACAGTGGACTTCATCATTCTTAAATGGAAGAAGTTTGGAACCACCAAGACTCTTCCTAGAGCTGGCTGCCTGGCCAAACTGAGCAATCGGGGCGAAGGGCCTTGGGCAGGGAGGTGACCAAGAACCCGATGGTCACTCTGCCAGAGCTCCAGAATTCCTATGTGGAGATGGGAGAACCTTCCAGAAGGACAACCATCTCTACATCACTCCACCAATCAGGCCTTTATGGTAGAGTGGCACATGACAGCCTGCTTGGAGTTTGCCAAAAGGCACATAAAGGACTGTCAGACCATGAGAAACAAGAGTCTCTGGTCTGATGAAACCAAGATTGAACTCTTTGGCCTGAATGCCAAGCATCACGTCTGGAGGAAACCTGGCACCATCCCTACGGTGAAGCATGGGGGTGGCAGCATCAGGCTGTGGGGATGTTTTTCAGCGGCAGAGACTGGGAGACTAGTCAGGATCGAGGGAAAAATGAACGGAGCAAAGTACAGAGATCCTTGATGAAAACCTGCTCCAGAGCGCTCTGGACCTCAGACTGGGGCGAAGGTTCACCTTCCAACAGGACAATGACCCAAAGCACACAGCCAAGACAACACAGGAGTGGCTTCAGGACAAGTCTCTGAATGTCCTTGAGTGACACAGTCAGAGCCCGGACTTTAACCTGATCGAACATCTCTGGAGAGACCTGAAAATAGCTGTACAGCAACGCTACCCATCCAACCTGACAGAGCTTAAGAGGATCTGCAGAGAAGAATGGGAGAAAGTCCCCGAGTGGCGCAGTGGTCTAAGGCTGTGCCACTAGAGATCCTGGTTCGAATCCAGGCTCTGTCGTAACCGGCCGCGACCGGGAGACCCATGGGGCGGCGCACAATTGGCCCAGCGTCGTCCAGGGTAGGGGAGGGAATGGCCGGTAGGGGTGTAGCTCAGTTGGTAGAGCATGGCGTTTGCAACGCCAGGGTTGTGGGTTTGATTCCCACGGGGGGCCAGTATAAAAAAATAATGTATGCACTCACTAACTGTAAGTCGCTCTGGATAAGAGCGTCTGCTAAATGACTAAAATGTAAAAATGTAAATGTACAGGTGTGCCAAGCTTGTAGTGTCATACCCAAGAAGACTCAAGGCTGTAATCGCTGCCAAAGGTGCTTAAACAAAGTACTGAGTAAAGGGTCTGAATACTGATATCAGTTTATGTCATGTGAATTTCTATCTCTAATTCAACCTAAGCTTGAATCATTACCAGAGGTTGTAAGGCTCTGGTTTTAATCATCAATGATTCAAAGTCCACAACCCACAAGTCTTATCTGTATTTTTATTCATGGAGAGAGCTCTCCCGCCAATGACACAAACAGACGATTTTATACCTCTTGGACTTGACTCCTCCCACCTTTAGGTGACTTTTCTAAACAGTTTCCGCCTTCCCCCTTGAATGGTTAGTACCGCCCCCTCTGTTAGTGGGTTGACACTACATGATAATTCTAACATTTATACTGTGTTTGGGGTGAAATCCTTTAGTCATTATTCTTAAAATCCAAATTAATCTAACAATCCACCCCTTTGACTAAATATTCCCACATTCAGGATAAATGTATTTTACAAGCATGATTAATTTCAGAGATCACATCAGAACTAATAAACATTTCATCCAATTGCGGTCTTTCAGGGTCCAAATCCTCGTCATCCACCAAGCCTGGAGGATCGTTTTTCACATTCCCCTGGTCAGAGTCCGGAGTCAGTCCATCTCTCATCATTGTTTAGATACTGCATTTCACCAACGCCTGACTCACCAATCCTCGGACACAGGGAACAAGACAACAACCACATAATACAAGAATACCCATACAAACACTGATCGCTCCTAAGATGGTGGCTGCTAGGGTTTTCCATTTACCAAATATTTCATCAAACCATCTATCCACAATGTACTAACTTCTGAGTTAAGTTCATCCTTCACTTAGTGCAGTTAATTCTGTAAGAGCTCTGGTGACTGTCCCATCCAGTGTGGTGGTGTTAGGGATAAATATGCAATAATGGCTTATCTTTCTATAGACACCGGCCCTTTCTGCCTGATCTAGAACCAACCTCTACTAAGTTATGAGCGGGATGGCGGATAATCGCTCAGAGATCCCCTTTACTGCATCTCTAGTCTGGTCAATAAATCGTTGTTGGTTGTAATAGATATCATTTATCCAATCCATATTTTTGTTTATTGTCACCCACCAGAAAAATGTTGTAGTAAAACTCTCTCATATTTGATTCATAGCTTTGTATTCGTCTGGAACACCCCTGGGGATGCCTATACCATCTATCCAAATTGGGCTATTTCCTTCCTGACTTATATTTCTTTTTCTCCTAATTATTCTTCCTGTCACTGGTCTTTGATGACCAATTCTTACAGGTTGGACCAACAATACTGGTGCACAAGTACCCACCCATCCCTCTGGTAATGTCTGCCGAATGCTCCCTTTGTTAGTGCATGCCCACCACACATCAGTCAGAGGGATGGTTAGGCTCCTAATTTTTTTTCCTCCCTTCCTTATCTAAATCAGTCACATTAATTATCTCCTTACAGCCATCAAAATCACCCAAGTTACGGGTGCCATTTCTATGTCTGTAACACTGGTATTCGCCAGGAGTTAAAGTGAATCTAGGTGCAATTTGGCTCTTTTTGATTGGACCCCAGGTCTAATACACAGGGAAACATTGCCCTTGGCATTGGGGCGGTCAACATTGTCGGTCGCCCAATGGAGCATGCATAACAATTGGTCTCCCCCAAGGCCCTAGCGGTGTATTTCATCCACTTTAACCAGAGATTCTCATCAGGGACCCCCTCCACTTCCCCATTGTTCCATTCTTGGAGGAGAAAATCTTTCATAGTGGACGGGTTAGTCGAATTGACTCCGTCATCCCTTGACTGATCTACTCGGTCTATTGCCATTAATGGATTAATGACAGTACCTGCTCCCTCTATATCTTTTGACTCCATTAAATGTGATCTTAGACAAGTATCCCGTCCGTATACGTCCGCGCAAGCCCAGTAAGTTCTTTTCATGTCCTCTTTAGTGACTTTTACTATCGTTACTACCATTTCCGTGGGGATGTCGTTATACCTTCTTATCCTCCATCTGGACGTCCAGCCCCCACCCGTCTCATATCTCCGTCCCCCAGTATGTCTAAATACCTGAGCCCAGGAACAATCTGCCGAGGGAGCTGAACATAAATACAACGGGATCTTATAATCCCATGTTGCTTGCTTATCCGCTCTGATAAGATCCCTAATCCTAATTTTGAATCTTACTCCCCACCCCTCTCTGACTCCTATTTTATAGATCACTCGCCCTTGACGGTCAGTATGTCGGGTCGCTTCCCTTTTATTTCTTAATAATGGTAAGGCCCTAGCGTAATTGGTGCGAGGTGGTGGTGGATCTTGACATACCACGACTATTGCCGAGACTATGATGCAGCTCAGGGTCACCCATATTCCCAAAAACCGCCAACCCTCTCCTGTCTTGAGTCCTTCTGCTCGGTACCACCCCATACTCACACCCTAGGAACACACTACAGTGATGATAGGTCTGGGTAGGAGATCTTCGTTGACAGAGGTGACCCCCGGACCCTGTGGCCCAGTTCCGCTCGTCAACTCTGCGTGTGCTAAGCGGTGCTTGTATGTGGTCCTACCTTCTTGCAGTGGGTAACATGGACCCAGTTTCCTCTCTCTGCTATTCTAATGGCCAAGGTGGTTACCAACATAACCTGATAGGGCCCTTCCCAACAGGCCTGCTTCCAGTTTTCCTTCTAGTGACTGGATGCTCACCAGTCACCTGGTTAGATAGTGGGTCACCTTCTCCTTTAGTTCACCTGTGGGGCACAAAACCTCTGACATACGGGTGTGGTTAATAAACTATCTTCACACATGTTCAGATTAATGTAACAATTTCTGACTGCATTCTCTTTTTAGACTATCTAAAAAATGTTTGTTTTTTTAAAAGTATTTTGTCCTCTCCTTCGTATATTATTTAATCCTACAATTAGCCTCTTCCCCCCTCTTGACACATAGTTCTGCTTATGTGTCAAATTTTTTCCACCTTCCTAAACATTCCCTTAGGTAATTTATCAACCAATTGCCATGCCTTTCATTTTTGAGATTGTCTTTTGCTTCTTTATTGCTCCTCCCACTTCCTTTGTCTTTATGGCGGCTAAATTCGACTTTCATTTAGTTCAGAATCAATTAGTAATCCAATCAAACAATCTCTTATCTTGTAAAAACACTTATGTTTAATTCAACCTCTGTTCTACCCCGGCTCTCCCGGGCTTGACCTGAAGACTGATTGTTGGACATGACAAGTCCATATTTAGGTCACCTAAGTGTTCTGCCTAGCAACAAAGAATAAAAACCTCTATGTTCGTGATTAACCCAGTTATCTCTAATAGCCCACCAAAAAAACCCTCATCTTTAAATCACGACCAATGTCATATCCCTCCATCTACCATTTGGGTAACATCCCTGATATATGTATGAAAAGCTAAGACTGTTTGGGAAGAGAGCAACAACATAAACTGTTGTTCCTCCTCAGAGTTCCAAATGATTTTATCATGGGCTGCCATTGCCTTCCCATAGATAAGATCACTTAATTTACCCGTATGCAGTACATAATGGAGTACCCAAGCTTTACAGCAGTCTATCCTTACCAAAAAGCTCATCATTCTTCATCTAATTTTTTTTTCTTTCTAGTCCTTATCTACCTGATCCTATTGCTAAATCAATGATCTAGGCAATAGTTGTCTCGCCTTAGATTGTACATTCCTCTGATTACTGCAGCTTATTTCATTAATTTAGTTTCAAATATCACCCAATAAACCGTTCCATCCCACAGCATAGTAAACCCCACCTATGAACTGTTGAAAATTCCCTAAATTCAACATAACAACCCTTTATAAACATCATGCTGGGTGTGTTTTTTATTTATTTGAAAAACCCAATTGAAAAATAACAATCAAAGATAGTTAGGCTCAACTTAATTTGGTAGCTCCCTCTTATGACCTAAATATTGCCTAACTTCACTACTGCTCCCCCTTGCCCTGAGCAATATTCCAATGAGGTAAGCTAATCTCTTTCTCCTGGTTATACATTTTGTTAACCTTCAATTACCATCCGTAATCTAAAGATGGTAGTACACACAAAACATGATACAGATATCCCCAGTCCTAACCCATGAATAATGATTGTATCACCTAATTCCTTATAACTAATCCATAAAATCCCTTAAAATTCCTCGAGTATACAATGATTATTTAATTGATTACCCTAAATCTGCTACATGTGATCTCATTTCAAATGATCCATTATCAATTATTTGATCCACCCCCTAAGAAAATCTCTCTCCCCTTCTATTTTGGAGTTCTACCTCTACCAGCTATTTCCCCTAGTGGCCATTAAATACTCAGCTCCCGTATGTTATTTTTCTTACTCTATCCTGTCTACTATTCCGCTCATGATGGATTGCATATCTCTTGACCTCGGCTAACGAAGTAGTTCCCCATCCCACTAAAGTCCTCTTAATATTCCAGCTTATTTCTGGTCTCATTCCACTAAGGAATGCAATTTTTTAGCTGCTGATGGTACGGAGTATAATTTCCCGGTCCCTGGGGAGGCTCAGGTATTTCACTTGGCTGATGGTCTCACTGTTTTCCTGTTTACATTCATGTACTTTGGAGAAGTCAGCATGTCGATGGTAAGGTTCCCTTAAATTATTACACAACTCAGTTATTTTCCCAACATTTTACCCATCATCTGCCCATGGTAGGACTGCTCCATTGGCATCCCCTGAAACCCACTGCCCCCCAACAGCTGCCCAATCTTTCCCAACTAGGGTTCTGACTGTCCTCTCAATTTCCCCTGTGTTTAGCTTAAAGCTTGCTGCTAAACTCTCCAAATTCCTCCTGAACCCCTCTGTTCCTGTCTTAGGGTGCACTACACCCTCTATAGCTCTTACTACCTCTTTCTCTCTATCTAACTCTACCCTTAACCTGCCTCCCTGGCTTATTGTAGTTTTCTAATCTTTTTAACTCCCTGTTTTTAAACTCTCTGTGTTTACTCTCTCTAGCTTTTCCTGCCTCTTCCCTCTCTACCCTCCTATCATTACTGAATCAATGATAATACATTTACATTCTAGTCACCCAGCAGACGCTCCTATCCAGAGCGACCTACAGTTAGTGAATACATTTATTTATTTATTTTATTTTTTATTTTTTTACTGGCCCCCCCCCCGTGGGAATCGAACCCACAACCCTGGCGTTGCAAACACCATGCTCTATCAACTGAGCTACATCCCTGCCGGCCATACCCCCCTCCCCTGGACGACGCTGGGCCAATTGTGCGCCGCCCATGAGTCTCCCGGTCACTGCCGGCTGCGACAGAGCCTGGATCCGAACCAGGATCTCTAGTGGCACAGTTAGCCCTGCGATGCAGTGCCTTAGACCACTGCGCCACTCAGGATAATAATAACTGCAATAACTATCAATAATAATTATAATAACTATTACGAATTATATTGTCCTTTTTCTGATGTTATAATTGTAGTCTATTCCATCACTTTAGTTTAAAATATAAAGTTATTTATAGCAAATCCAGAACCCACCACAGGCTGGCGCTATTCCCCCAGCACAACAGCCAATGCCACTTGCTTCCCTGTAACGAAAATAAATTATCGTTTTAAAATGTTCCAACTATTTGTATTTTCCCGCTAACCCATTTCAGTTCGCTATTCAATATCTTTAACAGTTCTCTCTGATTCGGCCCCAATCAATAAAACAAATGCTTGATATCGTTGATCAGCATACATGACATTCCTACCATCTGAACTTATTTACTGTCTCTCCCCCCCCTCTCCTGCTCCTTCCTACATTATGGGGGAGGCGCGGGAAACTTACAATCTTCCTTCTTAGGAAATAATGTCATTCGTACTTGTAACATATTTTCATAGACCTATCTAATGCAACTTTTAATACACGTAAAAAAACTCTCTCCCTACACCCATTCCCCATTGAGTACGTGCGTCTTCCTAGTTACCCCATAACCACGCCTCAAATCTTTTATTCAGCATCTAACCAACCAAATACTAAGTAGTATCCGGTTATCATTCATACCCGCCGTTGAATTCCCTCATACACACATATTTCACCTTATGCCATTCAAATGCCCAACACAACAGAATAGTTCCATGCAAACCTCTATTGGCTCTTCAAGTCGCTCCGGACCAGAGCGTCTGCCAAATGACCAAAAATGCAAATGTAATTATTCTCTACTTTCTCACTCATTACGTACGTCTACGTTTGAGTGCGAAAGTTCATACATATGCATCGTTGGACTTTATAGCTACCTCTCAAATAATCGCTTTGTGGTGTTTTTAGCCAATTCTTAATTGACACGAATCATTTTTTCAAATATTTTCCTTTGTTACCGTTGAAGCACTTTCGCGCTTAAAAAAACACTCGCTGTCTCTAGCCCCTCCTTTCGCTGTTTTTTCAAATTCATTTGATATGCATCTGCCTACTAACTTTTTTTTCTTCGAGATGCCCAATAAATTTATACCTCTTCTCACAAATGGATCCATAAACCATATTTCTTCGATCTCTTTAGAAGTTTTATTTCCCATGGCGGAAAAATAAAAATCCCCCCTTTAGTAATAATTCCCAGAATTATTGTTCTAGGAGCTATTATTTTAGTGCGTCTTTTGAGCCAACGTATGATTTGCTTTTGTAATTAACCATTTAAAATTATTTAACCCCTAACCCAGAGCTTTTATTTAAAACTACGGTTTCATGAAAGGGGTCGATAACCATTTTTTCTCACGCGACCTATTTTTTTAGCTCCTTCCTAGAAATAATTATCACGTATACTGATGGATTCTTAAGTCTCACACGTACACAACATTATACAATCATTTGCTAAACCTATTTGTAACCTAGAGGTCGTAACTGCTCTAGTTTCATGAAACACACAGAGTTCTAGCAAATCCACAGTCGTATACGCGACTTTTGACCCGTTTATCCATAGCACACGACGAAAATCATCCCTTTCCCTGTTTTATCGTAGTACTGTACCCAGTACAGTCTCAATAAAAAACTAGTTTACATTGGTGATGGCCTTCACCCCTTGTCATTTCGGACTAGATTATTCTGGTAATAGCTATTTACCTAGGGTCAATTGCGGACCCTCCCTGTTTCGTAATAATTATTACTTCCTTTGACTTTGGTAACTATTCTCTGCCCTCATACAAGAATCACTTATTCTCATACAAGTTCAAATCATTTTACCAAAATCCATGAATAAAAATTACTGACCTTTTCCTCGCAGTCTGGATTAAAATGCTTTTTCAAACTTGTTAACGTCTTTATCGTTCATAAAGAGTAATCACCGGCCTGTTTATAACCTTAACGTCGAAGGCCAGGACTCTTTTACGGATGCTATCACCCGCCCGTGCACGGGTTTCGGTGTCTTTAGAAAGATAAAGATGTATTAAGCTCCGCTCAGAAGGACCAATCTGTCATGTGAATTTATATCTCTAATTCAACCTAAGCTTGAATCATTACCAGAGGTTGTAAGGCTCTGGTTTTAATCATCAATGATTCAAAGTCCACAACCCACAAGTCTTATCTGTATTTTTATTCATGGAGAGAGCTCTCCCGCCAATGACACAAACAGACGATTTTATACCTCTTGGACTTGACTCCTCCCACCTTTAGGTGACTTTTCTAAACAGTTTCCGCCTTCCCCCTTGAATGGTTAGTACCGCCCCCTCTGTTAGTGGGTTGACACTACATGATAATTCTAACATTTATACTGTGTTTGGGGTGAAATCCTTTAGTCATTATTCTTAAAATCCAAATTAATCTAACAGTTTATTATTTTTAATACATTTACTAAAATTTCTAAAAACCTAACAAAATGTGGAAAAAGTCAAGAGGTCTGAATACTTTCCGAATGCACAAGAAAGCTTCTTACTTTCTTGTGTTCTTCTTATTTGTATGTGTTTTTGTTCTAGCTTATGTTATTTTTAGTGCTACATTGATATTGATGACTGAATTGTTGGGTTTGGAGCTTGCAAGAAGGCATTTCACTGTACTTGTGCACCTGACATTAAGTTGAAACGTCAAAAACATGTTTGACAGTTGGCACAACTTTTGAGCATGCATGCAACAGTAGTTTGATCCTCAAAAGCAAGGCCTGTAGAGCGCAATGTTCTCACATTTCTGTAACTTTTGGCAATATTTTGATTCCTAAAATTGTTTTTGAGCCTTGTTTTAAAATGTTATGTTTTTACAGTCATATCAAGACTATGCTTTAGAAAAAAAGATAGTTGATGACGATTTGAAGCTCTAGATCACTTATGTCAACCAGTGACATAATGACACCCGGTCACCTGCTCTTTTTAGTGACATTCAATACAAAATACAATTTAAAAAAATCTAAATAGATGCCAAAGAAGTGACATTCGTTGACAGATATTACACATTAGCAAGGGCAAGGCATGTTGCCCTTCTTGCATTCTATCCTCATTGTCGACTAGGCTGCGTCATTTCCGGATGTTGCCTCCCCCCTTTTTTTTATTGACGTTTCGCTTAATTCTAGCTTGCGGGCTACTGGCGTTTTGCAGGGTCATTTGTTTTTTTATTCGGTGACATTTAGCGTCACGGCTTCTGAACGGATATGTGCATGTTTTGCACAAAAGAGAGGCGTTTGTAACGGTCAGGTTGTTGAAAAATTGTGGAGACAACATCTTTCTTCCTTTGGATTCCTGACGTTTTGGCTTCCTTTGTCAGCTTGACTTCCGTTTTCATGTGCAATCAACAGTGGAAAAATAGCTAGCTAGCTATCTCTTGCTAGGAAAAACCTAGCCAATGTTTTAAGTTGTACTTAGGCGTGAGCAATATAATACTTTCTATCGGCAAACAAGTCTGCTTTAAGGGGCTCATTTCCAACGTTGATTTGTAAGCTAGTTTTCAGGCTAGTTTCCTAACACGAATGCTAGGTGGCTAGCAAGGCTAGCTAGCTTGCTAACAATACTGCTGCACATTTCTCACTATTGTCCGTCGGTACGCAGTGCTAGAGAAGTGTCGAAATATCTGAATGAGAGGTCGAACATTTACTGTCCTCTTACATTATTTTTTGTACTGAGGCCCGAAGAAACTACGTTTTTAGCTAGCCCCAGCTAGCTTAATTAGCAAACCAAAACACCATGTTTCGATATTTAAATGACGTGGATGACAACCCTTACATGATGTGAGTATCGCATTGGCTTTTATCCAAGCGAACTGCATGTCTTGGTTTTATACTCACTTTAATGATTCAAGTCATTGTCGTTGTTTGTTCTGAGATTTAAAGGCCTAATCTCCTGCCACCATGTGTAGCCAGGCAGCCAGAATATATTAGGTAACTACATACATCATATAGCTAAATAAATACTATGCATGCCAGTCTCTCTTGGCTAAGAGTTGAGGAGAGACTGACTGCATCACTTCTTTTTATAAGAAACATGAATGTGTTGAAAATCTCAGATTGTTTGCATAGTCAACTTACACACAGCTCTGACACACATACTTACCCCACCAGACATGCCACCAGGGGTCTTTTCACAGTCCCCAAATTCAGAACAAATTCAAGAAAGCATACAGTATTATATAGAGCCATTATTGCATGGAACTCCGTTCCATCTCATATTGCTCAAATAAACAGCAAACCTCGTTTCAAAAAACAGATAAAGCAACACCTCACGGCACAACACCTCTCCCCTATTTGACCTAGATAGTTTGTGTGTATGTATTGATATGTAGGCTACATGTGCCTTTAAAAAAAAGAGTATTTAGTTCTGTCCTTGAGCTGTTCTTGTCTATTAATGTAATGTATTATGTCATGTTTTGTGTGGACCCCAGGAAGAATAGCTGCTGCTTTTGCATCAGCTAATGGGGATCCTAATAAAATACCAATTACCAAACTATATCACGGCTTGGATCATGGTTATGTCTAGCTTATTATTTTTTACATAAGTACATGTGTTTACCCCTTATATTCTCATTCTATGATGAGTAATCATGGTCAAAAATACACCTGGAAGCCGGTGGATTTCTCACCTGAGTGTTCACGATAATGTCAGCAACCCCTTTCCTTATTCACTACTGTGTGTGTGTGTGTTTTCATGGTCTGTACTCTCAGTGAGAAGTTGTTTCTGTTTTATAGGGATCCATTCGCAGCCCACAGGCAACAGATGAGGAGTCTGTTTGGGTCTTTTGGCTACGAACCTTTCCCCCTCAGCCCGCAGATTCAGCCTCCCCGTGCACCCCACCTTCAGGTGTGTGTGTGCATGTGAGAGAGAAAGAGCGAGTCAGTCACTATTCTGTGTGTATCTCTAGTAAGTGTGTGATGTTGGGGTCAATTCCATTTCAAATTCAGGAAGTACACTACAATTCAAAATTTCTTCAATGAGTAAACATTAGAATTTGAATTGGAGTTAGGTTTACTTTTTGAATTAAAATGGAATTGACCCAACCCTGGTAGGTATACAACACACCATAGCTATTTCCCCTTTGATTATATATAGTGTAGACTAATTTTATAGTACTTCATGCCACACTGCGTTGTTACTGCATATTTGTTGTCTGCTGTTAAATAACCTCCTACTGCTTTTCAGGCTGGAGCCCTGCAGCCGTTTGGAATGATGGGAATGGTGAGTCCTTGTCCCTGCGTGTCAAGATGTTCTCTCTGCTTCTTAGCACCCAGAAAGCACCCAAGGCCCTGTTCCAATATGTTTAAAACTAATTCTCAATTTCAGAATCAGATAACTGACTTCCTCATGTGTTCCTTCCCCAGGGAGGAGGCTTCATGGACATGTTTGGGATGATGGGAGGAATGATGGAGAACATGGTGAGTATGTCCAGAAAGATTCCTGGTATTCCCTCACCTTGCTGCTTTCCCAGATCCAGATCAAACATGTTCCTGGGCTTAAGAACACCCTCAATGGAGATTCTCTGCATCCACAAAAAAAAAACATTTTATAGTTAATGTTTTGTGACCCAGCAACAACTCAGCCTAAAGCAAAGACCCAACAGGAGTTCACAGTGGTTGAAACTTAACACATCTTGTCTAGCTGGATTATGTTTATCTTCTTTCCCTTTAGGACAGAATGTCGGGTTCGCCAAACTGTCAGACGTTCTCTTCCTCCACAGTCATCTCTTACTCCTCCTCAGACATGGGAGCCCCTAAAGTCTACCAGCAGACCAGCGAACTAAGGACTGCACCTGGAGGGGTAAGAGAGAGTGGGCCAAATTGCATCTACTGCTGTGATTGCATGTACATTTTTCATTAGGGGTTTACAAGCCCAGTCCTCTACTACCAGCTGCCTGCTGAACACTACTTCCTCCTCCCCTCAGATTCGCGAGACGCGCCAATCAATGCGTGACAGCGAGAGCGGCTTGGAGCGCCTGGCCATCGGCCACCACATCTGGGACCGCGGTCACGTGATGGAACGCTCCCGAAACCGCCACACGGGCGACCGCGAAGAACGGCAGGACTTCATCAACCTGGAGGAGAGTAAGTCATGGAGCTACTCACTACGGTTCTGCAGAATCAGTATGACCATACACAATTTTATAACCCCAATGTAATAATAAATAAATGTTCCTTTGGGGAAAAAATGCACATGGAGGATTAGTGGCTGTATTTACAACTGTTTGTTTCCATTGCTAGACTTGCCTGGTTTAGAGGTACGTCTGGCCAGGTTTCTGACCCCCACCTCCCCTGTCCCTCTCTCAGGTGAGGCTGCTGCCTTCAATGAAGAGTGGAGGAGCACGGCCGGAAGGTACCCTCCCCCAAACGCACGGGGGATAGACTACGGCCGGGACAGGAGGGCAGGGGGGCAACAGCTGGCCCTCGCCGCCCCACCCAGCTCCTCGTCTCCGCCCACCCCTCGCCACGAGTCCCCCAGACACCCCCCACCCGCAACTCGCCCCCGCTACGACTGGTGAGAGGTAGGAGGAGCATGACCTGTGTGTGTCCATGTGTGCATGTCTGTCTTTGTGTGTTTTGTAAAAGTGTGTGTACTGTGGACAGCACGGCACAGTCCCAAATCAATTCCTGTACCCTTTGTTGATCTAAAAGTAGTGGATAGGCATCAACTTGATATATGGTCTTTGCTTATGCCAATCCCGATCCAGTCCTTTCAAATAAATCCACTAGGGGAGTCAAAGTCCATGGAACAGATGAGATCAGTCTGGAACTGGTCCTGTCCCAGTTGTTAGCCTGTCTGGGGTCAATGGGTGTATCTCAATAGTCTACAGTGGTTTATGTTACACCACTCCTCCATCTGCTCTGACATTAAACAACTGGACAGGCAAAAGCTCATTCCCAGTAAGAATCCTCCATATTGCTTTTGACATAGCCAGTGTTTTCAGATCAGTGGAGGAGACGAGGGACAAGAAGCCACTGATGATGTCATGTGTTCTCTCCTGCCAGGGGTCAAGGGTGAAAGGTGAGCAGAAGGATGGAGGAGAGGAGACCGAGGGGATCTGCCTGATGCTGTGAACGAAGAAGGGAGAAGAGGGTCACGACTGACCGTCAAGATGTTTGATATGATGGGACTGTCTATATAAAAACTATACATTTAACACACACACACACATCAGAACCCAACACACTCAATACCCGCAATTATGGTTCAACCTCTGCTGTTACCGTTCACATACACACGTGCGGACACACATGCACACACATGATTACTCACACTCAAGTTGTATATAAAGCCACCCTCCAACTTTACATGCGTTAATTGCCCACCTCACTATATAAATATATATACATTGCCACACTACATAATACACACGTGCTGTACAGTCCATATATGTTTGTGTAGACACTAGTGTGTCTGTGAATTGAATTGTATACTGTTGACTAATTAAACTAATTAATGAAAACAAACATTAAACATTGTTAGATAATTGCACACTGTGTTGTGGTTTGTCATGGAATAGTGAGTGGATGGGTTATGTTTTTAGAACAGGTTTTGACCTGGCGAAGACTGATATTACTAAAGGTGGTATTGGAGCAGTGGAGTTTGCTGCCGTTTTTCTAGCTTTATACAGTCTCTTGTCTGAAATTCCGTTTCGAGGTAGGAAGTAAACTGACATTCCAATACACATTTTCGTTGTTGAAAAGCCATGGGAATTGGAATTTCAGTTTACTTCCTGAATTGGCAGAATTGAAGTGGAGTTGATCCCAACCCTGGTGCGTGTGAAAATGTTACTTTGTTGTATTTTTGTTTTGCTGTTGAATCTGTTCAGTATTCAGCATGCCTTTCCATCCGGACAGTTTGTTTCTATTATAAATGCCACAGTAAATCGTATTAGTCTTATGGCACAGTCCATCCCTTCATACATACTCGCATCCCTACACACTCACTCTCTTGCGTGTGTAAACTCGTGCTCTCACTACCTAGTGTCAGAATAGCTGCAGATGGTCATATGACATCCAGATGGAACGCACCAGAGAAGAAGCCAATCAAAATCCTCCCTGCCCTCCGCCCATTCCTTTGGCACATTCCCTCTGGATATCTACTCCCCCCCCCCCCCCCCCCCCCCCAGGTTCTGTATTTTACAGCTGCCTTGTGTGATTTATTGTTTGTTCTCCATCTTTCATCTCTGTATTCTGTTAAATGGACCCATCACTAGATCGCTGGCCCTGGTCCTCTATTTCCTGCCTTCATTCACATACAGTGCCTTGCAAAATTATTCAGACCTCTTGGATTGCTTCACATTTTATTGTTACAAAGTGGGTTTAAAATTGATTGATTTGTCTTTTTTTTGTCAATCTACTCAAAATACTCTGTAATGTCAAAGTGGAATATTTTTTTTTTTTTTTTTAAGATGAATAAAAATGTGATAACTCAAATATGTTTGTTGCGTAAGTATTCAACCCATTTGTTTAGGCAACCGTAAATTAGTTCAGGAGTAACATTTTGCTTAATAAATCACATAAGTTACAAGGACTCACTATGTGTGAAATAATAGGGGTTGACGTGATTTTTTAATGACTAACCCTTCCTCTGTCCCCCATGCATACATCAACTGTAAGGTCCCTCAGTCAAATATTGAATTACAAGCACAGATTCAACTACAAAGACCAGGGATCTTTTTGAAAGCCTCAAAGAAGGGTAGTGATTGGTTGATGGGTAACAATAACAAATCAGACATTAAATATCTCTTTAAGCATAGTCAAGTTAATAATTATGCTGTGGATTATGTATTAAACCACCCAGACACATCAAAGATAGTCATCCTTCTGAACTGAGCTGCAGGACAGGAATGAAACTGCTCAGGGATGTTACCATGAGGCCATTGGTGATTTTAAAACAGTTCAATAGATGTGATGGGAGAAAACTGAGGATGGATCAACAACATTGTAGTGACTCCACAATAATTACTTTAAATGACAGAGTGAAAATAAGAATACAAATATACAGAATGAAAATATTCCAAAACATCCATATTACATTTTAGCAGACGCTCTTATCCAGAGCGACTTATAGTTTTCATACTGGCCCCCTGTAGGAATTGAACCCACAACCTTGGCGTTGCAAGCGCCATGATCTACCAACTGAGCTACACGGGGCCTACATTTTGTATGCAACAAGGCACTCAAGTAATACACTTTTTGGCCTAAATGCAGAGCCTTATGTTTTTGGGCAAATCCAACACAACACAACACATCACTGAGTAACTGCCTCCTTATTTTCAAGCATGGTGGTGGCTGCATTATGGTATGGGTATGCTTGACATCGGCAAATACTGGGGAGTTTTTCAGGATAAAAAGAAACAGGATGGAGCTAAGCACAGGCAAAATCCTAGAGGAAAACTTGCTTTAGTCTGCTTTACACCAGACACTGAGAGAGGAATTCACCTTTCAGCAGGACAATAACCTACAACACAAGGCCAAATCTACACTGGAGTTGCTTACCAATAAGACAGTGAATGTTTCTGAGTGGCCGAGTTACAGTTTTGACTTAAATCTGCATGAAAATGTATGGCAAGACTTGAAAATTGCTGTCTAGCCATGACCCCCAACATTTTGACAGAGCTTGAAGAATTTTGAAAATAATAATGGGCTAATATTGCACAATCCAGGTGTGCAAAGCTCTTAGAGACTTACCCAAGAAGGCTCACAGCTATAATCACTGCCAAATGTGTTTCTAACATGTATTGACTCAGGGAGCTGAATACTTATGCAACAAGTATATTTTAGTTATTTCATTTCTAGCAATCTTCAATTCTTCTGCTTTGACATTACAGAGTATTTTGTGTAGATTGTTGTTAAAAAAATTACTATTAAATCCAGTTTAATCCCACTTTGTAGAACAATAAAATGTGAAGATATCCAAGGGGTATGAATACTTTTGCAAGGCACTGTATCTATTCCATATGGCCATCTATCCTGGACCACAGGGAGTTCAATGTCTCCCCTCCTATACTGTGCATGCTAAGGCTAATCCAAATACAACCTACAGTTTGGTCACTACAGTCTATACAAGGCCAATCCACATATCTATACAAAGCTGATAGCCATACTAACAGATTTCTGCAGCCTGCAGCATGTCTTGGAAGATGAATGCTAATGCTAACTAAGTGAATGCATCCTCCAGTATGTTCTTGCTAGCAGATACACACAGCAAGCTAAGCCCATGCATCCCACAGTATGTCCCAGCATACACTCCTGCCAACCCTGCCGTCTGTTTCTGCCTGTTCTCTGTGTATGTGAGCTTATCAGGGCTTACATCACTGCTGACTAGTACTCATGACATCTGCGAAAATATTGTTCCAGCAAATGTATGCATAAATTAATGTGTAATTTTAGTGTTTAGTGTACCATTATACTGAGCATCAGTGCCTAGGGCTGTAGCTGTGTTGCTGTGGTGCAGTGTGTTGACTGTGTCATAATGGGATGGGACAGGGGGGTTGTGGGGGATTGTGTTTTGTATCACATGTTGTATTCTCTCCTATTCTATTTTGTGACATTTCTCTGGGTTCAAGCCAAAAACATAACACACACAACCCCTCTTTTTCTGTGCCTACTGCTGCTATGCTGAATCCTTCTCTCCTCTCCTCTTTTTGTCTCCTTGATCCAGTCTCACTCCCTCCCCTTTCCTCTGCATCTTCCAATAACTTGCGCGTTCCCCCTCCCCCGTCTGTCGCACGTTCTCACCCCCCTCCCCTTTCCTACCTCCTCCCTGCGCCCCTTCTCTCTCATTCGCTCACATTCTCTCACTTTCCCTACCAAGCTTCACACAGACTGCAGGTAATGGAAAACAAAATACATCTATTCCCTCCTTCCTCTCCATCCTTCTCAGTCTCTTCTCCTCTGTCTCTCTGCTCTCTTCATTTCATCCCTCCACCGGCCCATATCCTCTGATTAGTCCTTGACTACACAGCACAGGTACCATTCTAAATTGCATCAGCTTATGTGTGTGAACTCACTGACTGTGTGTGTGTGTGTGTGTGTGTGTGTGTGTGTGTGTGTGTGTCAAGGAATGACGGCGCATTGTGTGTGTGTCCTACTAGTCCATGGTTCGGTGTTGAATGTGTTTGATAGTTGGCCTGTCAATTGCGGTGTGGTGTGTGTCGCTGTATGTGCTTAGAGTGCATCTGTTTCACAGCATTTACTTCCTGACTATGCGTCAGTGTGTGCCAGTTGTGTGTGTGTGTGTGAGAGAGAGAGAGAGAGAGAGAGAGAGAGTAAGTCTTCTCTATATTGTCTACTTAAGCCTCTCCTCATGTTTATGTCTCCGGCAAAGACATTTTAGAGGTCATTTTAATCTCTCACTCTGTCTGTGTCTTCCTATGTCTGTCCTGCTCTCCCTTCCCCATCTCAAAATATTCATCATTCTGGCCAAAGGGGGGTTTAATAATTTAATCATCTCTACCACCGTTCCCTTGCTCCTCTCATCTTTCTCCCCCTTATTCTCAAGCTTGTTTTGGTAATGCAGAAATCCCTCTGCTGTGTTAGAACATGGCTGTGTTAGAACATGACTGTGTTAGAACATGGCTGTGTTAGAACATGACTGTGTTAGAACATGGCTGTGTTAGAACATGACTGTGTTAGAACATGGCTGTGTTAGAACAAGGCTGTGTTAGAACATGGCTGTGTTAGAACATGGCTGTGTTAGAACAAGGCTGTGTTAGAACATGGCTGTGTTAGAACATGGCTGTGTTAGAACAAGGCTGTGTTAGAACATGGCTGTTTTAGAACAAGGCTGTGTTAGAACATGGCTGTTTTAGAACAAGGCTGTTTTAGAACAAAGCTGTGTTAGAAGGAGGGGTGGTGCGTGTACTGTATGTGCTACAAGAGAAGATGAAAGGTGCTGTGTGTGTGTGTACGTGTGTGTGTGTGTGTGTGTGTACGTGTGTGTGTGTGTACGTGTGTGCGTGTCTGTTAGAGGTGAGAATGAATTGTATGTGTATTATATTTGCCTCTAACTGTGTGTGTGTGTGTGTGTGTGTGTCTGTGTGTGTGTTCCCCACAGGATGTCGATAGTGAACATTGTTGCCAGGGAGATCCTGGACTCCAGGGGGAACCCCACAGTGGAAGTGGACCTGCACACTGACAAAGGTGAGACACTGGCAATTTTCATTATCGCTACATGGTGTGATTATTTGTGATATTCCATTATCAACTGGCTAATGTGCATTTTCCTCACCTCTCTATCCTTCACCCCTCCATTCCCTCGTTCCCTCAACCCTTCCATTCCCTCCCCCCTCTGTCTTCCCTTCCCTCACCCCTCCATTCCCTCAAATCTCTCCCTCCTCCTTCTAGGTGTCTTCAGGGCAGCTGTGCCTAGCGGAGCGTCTACTGGCATCTATGAAGCCCTGGAGCTGAGAGATGGAGACAAGAGCCGCTACAAGGGCAAAGGTGAGGGCTGAGGAAGCTGTGTGTGTGTGTGTGTGTGTGTATTTGTGCATGCTCGTTTGTGTGTGTGTGTGTGTGTGTATGTGTGTGAGGGGAGGGGGGGTAGATAAATGTGCTAGGAGATGGATGGGCACTAGGAGAGGTATGGGCAGTAAGCCATATTGATTTACGGGAGCACAGTGAGGAGGAACATGAACATGACTAGACTGAGTGATGCGCAGAATGAGCTACTTTTCTTCATCCTAATGTCCTGTCTCCTCCTCCTCCTCTTCATCCTGTTTCTTCTCATCCTTCACTATATCCCTCCTTCTCCTAGGTGTGCTCAAGGCTGTTGGTCACATCAATGACACCATTGGTCCTTCCCTCATCCAGTCGGTGAGTGCGGTAGTGAGCGTGTGTGTGTACCCGCGTGTGTGTGTGGGTTGTGTCCTGTGTTGCAGTGTGTTTGTTTGGGCGTATTTGTAACTGAGAGAAAGAGAGAAAGATGTCTCATCAGCTCTCTAAGATGTGTTGTGTTGCAGGGGGTCAGTGTGGTGGAACAGGAGAAACTGGACAAGATCATGATAGAGATGGATGGCACTGAGAACAAGTGTAAGTAACAACCTGTATGAACCACGTATGAGACACCAGCTTAGACCAGTCCTGGTCTCAAGAGCTGGCGTGTGAAGGTTTTATTCTAACCAGTGCTTTTTCAATCTGAGCATTCCCTTAATTCATACCTATTCGTTCTGCTCCCTTCAGCTCAGTTTGGGGCCAATGCTATTCTGGGTGTGTCCTTGGCCATATGCAAAGCTGGTGCCGCAGAGAAAGGTGTCCCACTGTACCGTCACATTGCTGACCTAGCAGGAAACACAGAGCTAGTGCTTCCAGTTCCTGTGAGTTCATTACCGTTACATTTTCACCTGTATTCAGTTGACTGTCATAGAATACATTTGACCAAAAACCATAGCCTACTCTGTAAAAAAAGATAAGATGAAGGCTTCAGACAGTTGTCTCTGTCAATGAATGAATGAATGAATGAATGAATGAATGAATGAATGAATGAATGAATGAATGAATATAGGAATGAAGAAACAACTGGATGAAGGAATGATTGGATAAAGGAATGATGGAACAACTGGATAAATGAATGAAGGAACAACTGGATAAAGGAATGAATAAATGCTGTAAATGGACAAATACTGATGTCTCCCTCTCCTCTCCTCCCCTGGCCCCCCTCTCCCTCAGGCCTTTAACGTCATCAACGGGGGCTCTCATGCGGGCAACAAGCTGGCCATGCAGGAGTTCATGGTACTTCCTGTAGGGGCGGAGTCTTTCAGGGATGCTGTGCGTGTGGGGGCGGAGCTGTACCAGACACTGCGGGAAGTGATCAAGGAGAAGTATGGCCAGGACGCCACCAACGTGGGGGACGAGGGGGGATTCGCCCCAAACATACTGGAGAACACTGAAGGTGAGATAGACAGGAGGAAAGACATATCAAAGACACTACTGCATGGTCCGAAAACGAACTTTGTAGACCCTCAGCTTTCAGTGTTTTCAGATGGGAAGGAAACAGCCTTCCAATTGGCTTACAGTGCCTTCAGAAAGTATTCACAGCCCTTGACTTTTTCCACATTTTATTGTGTTACAGCCTGGCCTATACACAATACCCCATAATGTCAAAATGTTAACATGTCTTGAGTCAATAAGTATTCAACCCCTTTGTTATGGCAAGTCTAAATGAGTTCAGGTGTAAAAATGTGCTTAACAAGTCACATAATAAGTTGCATGGATTCTGTGTGCAATAATAGCGTTTAACATGATTTTTGAATGACTACCTCATCTCTGTACCCCACACATACAATTATCTGTAAGTTCCCTCAGTCGAGCCGTGAATTTCAAACACAGATTCAACCACAAAGACCAGGGAGGTTTTCCAATGCCTCGCAAAGAAGGGCACCTATTGGTAGATGGGTACAAATATAAAAAGCAGACATTGAATATCCCTTTGAGCATGATGGAGTTATTAATTACACTTTGGATGGTGTATCAATACACCCAGTCACTACAAAGATACAGGCATCCTTCCTAACTCAGTTGCCGGAGAGGAAGGAAACTTTAAAACAGTTACAGAGTTTAATGGCCGTGACAGGAGAAAACTGAGGATGGATCAACAACATTGTAGTTACTCCACAATACTAACCTAAATGACAGAGTGAAAAGAAGGAAGCCTGTACAGAATACAAAATTCCAAAACATGCATCCTGTTTGCAATAAGGCACTAAAGTAAAACGGCAAAAAATGTGGCAAAGAAATTAACTTCAAGTCCTGAATACAAAGCGTTATGTTTGGGGCAAATCCAACACAACACATTACTGAATATCACTCTTCATATTTTCAAGCATGGTGGTGGCTGCATCATGTTATGGGTATGATTGTTGTCTTCAAGGGAGTTTTTTTTAAATATAAAAATAAACTAAATAGAGCTAAGCACAGGCAAAATCCTAGAGGAAAACCTGGTTCAGTCTGCTTTTCCACCAGACACTGGGAGACAAATTCACCTTCCAGCAGGACAATAACCTAAAACACAAGGCCAAATATACACTGGAGTTGCTTACCAAGACGACATTGAAGTTACAGTTTTGACTTAAATCGGCTTGAAAATCTATGGCAAGACTTGAAAATGGCTGTCTAGCAATGATCAACAACCAACTTGATAGAGCTTGAAGAATTGTAAAAAGAATAATGTGCAAATATTGTGCAATCCAGCTGTGCAAAGCTCTTAGAGACTGACCCAGAAAGACTCACAGCTGTAATCGCTGCCAAAGGTGATTCTAACACGTATTGACTCAGGGGTGTGAATACTTATGTAAATTAGATGTTTCTGTATTTCATTTTCAATAAATTAGCAAAAATGTCTCAAAACATGTTTTCACTTTGTCGTTATGGGGTATTGTGTGTAGATGGGTGTGAATAAAAATCTATTTCATCCATTTTGAATTCAGGCTGTAATATAACAAAATGTGGAGTAAGTCAAGGGGTATGAATACTTTCTGAATGCACTGTAGGCAAGATTTCCAATATTACTGCAAATCCTGAAGGGGTGGGAGCCAGTGGTTGTTTTCGAACTGGTCTCATAAATAGACACAGCACATTGTCTTTCCGAGACAGAGCACGACAAGCACAGTACCCCAGCATTGGATTTATCACTCACTGTTTTATAACATCCCCATCTCCCTGCTCACCTTTCTTGTCACACTCCCTTTCCCTGTCTCTCTGTCCTGTCCCTGTGTCCTGTCCCTCTGTCCTGTCCCTTTGTCCTGTCCCTCTGTCCCTGTGTCCTGTCCCTCTGTCTCTCTGTCCTGTCCCTTTGTCCTGTCCCTTTGTCCTGTCCCTTTGTCCTGTCCCTCTGTCCTGTCCCTTTGTCCTGTCCCTCTGTCCTGTCCCTGTGTCCTGTCCCTCTGTCCTGTCCCTCTGTCCTGTCCCTCTGTCCTGTCCCTTTGTCCTGTCCCTCTGTCATGTCCCTCTGTCCTGTCCCTTTGTCCTGTCCCTCTGTCCTGCCCCTCTGTCCTGTCCCTCTGTCCTGTCCCTCTGTCCTGTCCCATTGTCCTGTCCCTCTGTCCTGTCCCTTTGTCCTGTCCCTCTGTCCTGTCCCTTTGTCCTGTCCCTTTGTCCTGTCCCTCTGTCCTGTCCCTTTGTCCTGTCCCTCTGTCCTGTCCCTGTGTCCTGTCCCTGTGTCCTGTGCAGCCCTGGATCTGATCAAGACAGCCATTGAGAAGGCAGGCTTCACAGACAAGGTGGTGATCGGGATGGACGTGGCAGCCTCTGAGTTCTACAAAGAGGGCAAGTACGACCTGGACTTCAAGTCTCCGCCCAACGCAGACCGCCACATTAGCGCCCAGGAGCTCTGCGACATGTACCAGGGCTTCGTCAATGACTACCCAGGTGTGTGTGTGTGTGTACCTGTCACCCTAACATGGTTAATTGTTCCATGCTATGTTTGACTAGGCTACTCCCCTTCCGATGATAACACTGATGTCTTGTACTGAAGCTCTCTCTCTCTCTCTCTCTCTCTCACACACACACACACACTCACACACACACACACACACACACACACACACACACACACACACACACAGCCATAGAGACATGGATAAGCACCAGTGATGGGGGACAGGGCTACATCAGTGCAGCTCCCACCTTGCCAAATGTGCACTGTAGCGCATAATTAAAACCTCCTTACTGGTGTCGGGAAACGAGGGGAGGCCGTCCAATCTCTCTCTCTCTCTCTCTCTCTCTCTCTCTCTCTCTCTCTCTCTTTTTCTCTCTCTCTTTTTCTCTCTTTCTCTCTCTCTCCTCTCTCTCTCTCTTTTTCTCTCTCTCTCTTTCTCTCTCTCTCTCTCTCTCTTTTCTCTCTCTCTTCTTTTCTCTCTTTCTCTCTCTCTCTCTCTCTCTCTCTCTCTCTCTCTCTTTTTCTCTCTCTCTCTTTCTCTCTCTCTCCTCTCTCTCTCTCTCTCTCTCTCTCTCTCTCTCTCTCTCTCCTCTCTCTCTCTCTTTCTCTCTCTCTCTCTCTCTCTCTCTCTCTCTCTCTCTCTCTCTCTCTCTCTCTGAGGAGTGTAGCATGTAATGGCAGATATGGGAGATGATAGTATAGCGTGTCCAGTCAAAGGCAGTAATTGAAATCCCCATTAAGACTGACACGCTGTACCTCTGAGCCCATCCACCATGGGCCATGAGTGGGTCTTGAGCTAATCAACCAACTCCCATCATACACCCCTTAATAAGCTAGAGTAGGCACAGACACACACACACACACACATACACACTCCTTAACATGGTAGAGTAAGTTCCTTCACTCTAGGTAGATCTTTCCTTTAGGGACAGATCTAGGAAAATCTACTGCTCATAAATTGTAACATTAACCATTAGGGGTTGAAAAGCAAAACTGTCCTTAGATCAGTGTCTAGAGGCATGGTCCCCAGGTCACCTTAATTCTCCCTCTGTCCTTACCCTTATTCTCCATCAAGACCTGCGTTTTGGTTGCAGCACACACAAACACTCATTCCTCCTCACCCTCTCTCCTCCAGTGGTGTCCATTGAGGACCCGTTTGACCAGGATGACTGGCCGGCCTGGTCCCAGATGACAGCCTCCGTGGGGATCCAGGTGGTGGGGGACGACCTGACCGTCACCAACCCCAAGAGGATAGAGCGCGCCCTGGAGGAGAGGGCCTGCAACTGCCTGCTGCTCAAAGTCAACCAGATCGGCTCTGTCACCGAAGCCATCCAGGCGTGAGTCAGGGAGGGGAGTGTGGAGCAGATTCCCTTTTTAGAGTGTGTCCAAAATGGCACCCTTTTCCTGATCTAGTGCAATATGGGCCCTGGACAAAAGTAGTGCACTATTGAGGGAATACATACTGTAGGTTGCCATTTGGGACGCAGATTGTGTATTGATTTTAGAGCACGTTTTATGTTATTGTAAACCCTATATATAGACCTTTATATAATGATTTTCAATGCGTTTTACATTGTAAAGGTGAGAACTCACCTCATCCACCACGCTCCCCCTCTCTCTCTGTCTCTCCCTCTCTCTCCGTCTCTGTATCTGTCGCTGTCTCTCTCTCTCTCTCTCTCTGTCTGTCTCTCTGTGTATCGCTCCCTCTCTCTCCATCTCTGTATCTGTCACTGTCTCTCTCTCTCCCTCTCTGTCTCTTTGTGTATCTCTCCCTCTCTCTCCATCTCTGTATCTGTCTCTCTCTCTCTCCCTCTCTATTTGTCTCTCTGTGTATCTCTCCCTCTCCCTCTCTCTCCATCTCTGTATCTGTCTCTCTCTCTCTCTCTCTCCCCCTCTCTGTCTGTCTCTCTGTGTATCTCTCTCTGTCTGTCCTCCAGGTGTAAGCTGGCTCAGGAGAATGGCTGGGGGGTGATGGTGAGCCACCGCTCAGGTGAGACAGAGGACACCTTCATCGCTGATCTGGTGGTGGGCCTCTGCACGGGACAGATCAAGACTGGAGCTCCCTGTCGATCAGAGCGGCTGGCCAAATACAATCAACTCATGAGGTTGGTGTCCTACTCACTGTGTGTGGTTGTTGTTGTATGAGTCTGTATAACTGTCTGTCTGTCTGTTCCTCTCTGAACACTTTGTCTTTCTCCTGGTCTCCATCTTCCTCTTTTCATCTTTATCCTCTCTTAGGATTGAGGATGAGTTAGGGGACCAGGCTCGCTTCGCAGGGCACAACTTCCGGAACCCCGCTGCCCTCTAAGGCTCCTCTGGGTTGACGGACACTGACACAGAATCACAGACACACATCACATCACTGCAGGGCACAGACGGACTAACACAGATGGACAGACACATGTACACAGACAGATATACATAAATACATACAATGAATCCATCAGACATCAGACAGACAGACAGACAGACAGACAGACAGACAGACAGACAGACAGACAGACAGACAGACAGACAGATAGATAGATAGATAGAAGGTCAGACAGACATATGGTCGGATGGACAGAGAGACAGACAGACTGAATAAGACAGACAGACAGAGAGAGCAGACCGATAATCAACTCTTACCCCCTTAAAAAGTAAAGCAGAGACAGACAGACACAGAGAGAGAGAGAGAGAGAGAGAGAGAGAGAGAGAGAGAGAGAGAGAGAGAGAGAGAGAGAGAGAGAGAGAGAGAGAGAGAGAGAGAGAGAGAGAGAGAGAGAGAGAGATGCACTGAAAAACACATTCAGATGAATTAGCCTTTAAATCACTTAGAACGCACTGATGTATTGGAGGCTACATGTTTGATAAGATGATGAGTTGGAGGCTAGTGCAGAATGCAGCCGGACTGATTGGTTTTAAACAAGACATAAGTGTATTTCTCTCTCTCTCAAAACATACACACACATTCCTCTACCTGTTCCCTTGTTCTTTTCCATCCCTCTCTTTTCTCCTCCCCTTTGTATTGTTCCCTTGTTCTTTTCCATCCCTCTCTTTTCTCCTCCCCTTTGCCTGAAAGAGTTTTCCCATCTCAATTTCCTCAATTGCCTAACCTTCCCTTTTCCTCCCCTCCTTCCCTCTTAGGCAACCTTTCAGTTACCACTTACATCTAAAAGCCTGCCACATAATTGTCTGTTACCACTTACATCTAAAAGCTAACTACAGAAACCATCCAATCAATAAAGATATGAACACTTATGATGTAAACATCAGCCACAATTGTGTCTGCGTGTTTTGTATGTGATATGTTTTATTTTATATTATTATTGGAGATAATTAAAATGAAAGCTCTACTTTAGGCTGGCTATAGGCTATATTGTACCCCGTGTAGCTCAGTTGGTAGAGCATGGCGCTTGCAACGCCAGGGTTGTGGGTTTGTTTCCCACGGGGGGCCAGTATGAAAAATGTATGCACTCACTAACTGTAAGTCGCTCTGGATAAGAGCGTCTGCTAAATGACTAAAATGTAAATATTGGCTACTGCATCTCATCTGTGCCACTACATTCAATGGGGTGGAACGTTGCAGGTAGAAATGCATTGGGCTGCCACATTTACCCATTCTTAATTAAATAGATAATTTTGTTCGTTCTACATACACTAATAAATGTATATCTGAAAGCCCTGTAAAGTTACATCCTCCTAAATAAGCCCCTGGTGTGGCTGACACGTGTAATGCGCACTGTACGCAGTGACAAGCTGCATCATATTAACAATGTATCAACTGTAGCTACATTGTTATATACATTGTTGCAGGTATATCAATTGCATGTTCTAAATGCAGCAGCAGAGGGAGCGCGAGACATGGCCTTGTATGTGAAGGTAAAAGGCGCGCAAGCGTAGTAGGTCGCTCCTCCATATGGTTACTATGGTTACTACACAATAGGAGACGGGACAAGGGGCTGTGTGAAGGGGGGAATAAAAAACGACAGAAGAGAGTAGGGAGGTGGTTTGCAGAACCGCTTGACTGGACACACCGTAGCTACCTCCCCCGACACTGTGCAGAGTTAAGAGAGGTAGACCGAGAGAGGGTGAGGGAGGGAAAGGTGGAAGCAGAAGGAACGGGGTAGGCCTAGGTTTTAGGGGAAAGGGTTATGCACTCAAATAAGAACCCCGTTCTAGGCATGAATAGAATGGACACTGAAACTTTAAGAATGCACTATTATGGCATGATGCAGTTCGATGCTGTTTGTCTACACATTGGGCTGCATGCTATAGCCATATGCCTATCAATACAATGGTGGGGCGAAGTTATAGAACAAAGGGAGAGAACGTAAGATTCTGTAATTTGAGAGTTATTATGTGTATACAGGATCCATGCAAAGTAGCCTATAGTAGGCGAATGCACTGTTAAGGTGATCCTACATTGGAGTGGGGGAAGAGAAAACTGAAGAAAGGGACTTCTCTCCTTCCCTCCCCTCCCTCTTCTGAGTGTTGGCTCTCTCTGCGCCTCTTCCTTCTCGCTCCCCCATTCCTTAAGAATATGCAAATCACGCCCTCCTCTCCCTCTCTTTCTCTCTCCCTCGAAGTGCATCCTTTGCTAGCCCTCAGTTGATTTTGTGACCGTACCGACGGCAAAAAGTGAAAGTCGTCTTGACGGAGGAAGAGGGAGAAAGAAAAGGGGGAGAGGGGGGTGGGGAAGAGGCAAACGTACGCATCAATTCGTACAGTCTTCAGCGGCACCCCGTTTTTTCCTGCAACGACTTGGGAAGGAGAGAGAAAATTCTGCATTATTTGCGGAACCCTGTTGCAATATGATCCAGCAGCTTCTGTTTATAGGTGCGCGTGCTGCTCCTATGTGTGTGTGTCAACGTACAGTATAAACCGAGAGAGACAGCTAAAGAAAGAGAGAGTGAAAGGGGACACGCATCGCTGGATATCATAGGTAAGGAGAAGGGAAAATGGATGCTTATATATTTTTGCTATTCTTGTTGGCCACTTTTGTGTCTTCCCTCCCCTTTCTTTGTGCGTTAATGATCATGCGTTATGTGTAATTCATGGCCGGGTAAAATGTGTGTTAGATTACAACGCACAACAGACGCACTCACATTCCAACGAGAAAATGCGTCTCTGTGAGTCGGTGAAGAATGCCATTCGCCATTCTATTCCGAATAATTTTTCAAGACATGGAGAAAAAAAAACAGTACCCTATGGGAGAAACACAACAGGCATAGACGTAGGACCACTTCTATTCTGCATTATCAGTGTTAGCCAATATCTGCTATTGCACATACCGTCTACATCGTCGATGTAGTCTATTCCGATGTAGCTCGCTTGTTGTACAGAATAGCAGAGCCGGTCGCATCTGCATGTGTATCAATAACACTAGCGGGAGAAGAAAGAAGAAAGAGGACGGTTGCGGTGCCTGCTGTCGGTGATGTGAGCTGTGTAACTGCATACTTACACGGGCTAAAGGCATACTACGATGCATCACATATTTCATTTTAATGCATTCATGTGTGTGAGAGCGAGAAACAGGTAATGTGCACATAGGTGTGTGTGTGTGTGTTTGACCATTGCTGTACATTATGTGATTATTGTAAGCTATGGTAAATGCTGTGTTTTCTTTTAGTGTTGATGGACCACAGCCAGGGACCAGCAAATGAACTCATAAATAATAGCAGCCAGCCACCTGTGACTAAGATATACACTGACTGTATACAGTATCTATGTGTCATTGGGATCCATAGCCTCCCACCTCTGCTTTACATTAGGCCCATAGGCCTACACGTATTGATTCAATAGCACAAGTGATGGCACAATGGTTATCATTGAGTGTGTGAATTCTATAGCTACTGCAATATAGTAAACAACAAGTATATGAAAAAAGTCAATGTACCGCTATGCACATTGCACGTGTAAAGGAGGTGGTTCTGTGAACCAAGATAGCTTGATGACCGACGAGTAGCCTTGTCTGAAACGTGAACTTGTGTTAGCTCTCCAGGCTAATGCCTAGGCTTTAGCTCAGCAGGATAACACAGTCTTGTGGCACTTAGTCCAGGTTCAAAGCCAGTCGGTCACACACACTCACCTGATGTTGAATTCATGCCAAGTAACTATACACTGTGTGTGTCTGTGTGTGAATCTGTAACTAACTGCTGTAACTGTTAATATACAGTGTGTGAGTGTATGAACATATGCAGTATGCACTAATAATTAATAGATGCAGTAGTGGCGCCACCATCGGATTGACTGTACCTGCAATGATTCAAACACACACACACACACTTTGAATCTGTGTGTGTTTACTGCTCGCTGGGTTGAACTGAACACAAGTGCCTCCATTCGCAGTGCTTACTACCCGGCTAAATATATCAGTTCATTTCGCCCAGTGTGTAACTGTTCTATTTAAATCCTCATTCAGTATAGATGAGCTTGACTTTTTTTCTCGCCATAGTGAAACATGAATGGGTGAATGAGTTGGACATGTAAAACCTGTGTCATATTTCATAGTCTAATACCCTAAGGAATGAATGGGTGAATGAGTTGGACATATATGTTAAATGTCATGGTCAATTACCTGTATCTATTAGTGATGGGGGAAAATCAGTTACATATTGGGATATTATTTTTGACAATATATCGTATTGTTTTGACAATATTGCAATATAATTTTTCCATGACTGATCAAAACACGTTTTCTCATGCTCTCCTGTCTCTCTGCAGCAGAGATATAGTGAGCAATATGTTTGGAACATCGAATCGCAATAAAATCACAGTATCGAATCGCAAAACATATAGAATCGTGAGAATTGCAATACATATCATATCGGCACCTAAGGATCATGATAATATCGTATTGTGAGGTCCCTGGCAATTCCCAGCCCTAGAATCTATGAATGAATGAATGAATGATCAGACTGTTCATCCCATGCAGGTTTGGGCCTGTGGCTGGGCTCCTGTAGGGTAGGTAAGGGGCTAATGTGGCTCTGGTATAACCCAGCTGGTTACCTGAGGCTCAGTATCTTATGGAGATGGCTATAACAGAGTTTAAACTCTTTCTGACCCAGGCTTAAACAACACCTTAGTGGATTCTGATGAGATGAAAAAGACTACAACACATACACGCATCCGATTGCTTTGGGAAGGTGCTGTACAGTATCCAAGTACGAATGTTCATCAGCATAAGGGGATTATCTGTGCATACAATATTTTCTTCCAAATGTGTTTATTGTCATACACAACAGTACAGATTCCATGTCCTTAAAGGAAAACTCTACCCAAAAACGATCGTTTGGTATTTTTTTCATTAGTCCATTGTTGACATAGCCGGTATGAATCAAAATGCATCATACCAGCTGTATTTCTGTATTTTGAAAGTTATATATTGAAAACTTGATTGCTGACATGCAAAATATTTTGAACAATGACCTAAATTAAACAGATACCAAAAGTTCGTTTTTGGGTGGAGTTTTCCTTTAACCGTGATTCTTCTGAATGAACTGAACTGCAGTGTATTACTCAACTATGCATCCATTCAGTATTGAAGTGTGATATCAGTCGGATATTGGTTTTCCTGTAGCATCGCTGTGTTGAGGATCCTTGACTTGTACATGCACTCAAAGCCTAGTTAATCAGTCCACCATTGCAATGAATTCTCTATAACTGTAGTTGTAATGTTGATGTTATTGTTCAATATTGATTGTTCAATATGTGTACAGCATTTGTTATTATGATTGATGATGCATTGTAACGTGTCCTGTAAAATAATGTGTTGTTTTATGGTTGTTGTATCATTTTATTTGTTGAGGTTTTCTGATGTTACCTAATTCAATGGGACTGGCCTGGTTAGTTAGAGAATTCATAATTGTGGTGTTTTTTCCAGGTTGTAGAAGCTCAGATGGTGGTGAGGTGATTTTCAGTCCTACAGAGAAAGACAAGGACACCACTTCATTCACTGCTATGGCCTGTGGGGTGGGATGGACATCATAAAGGTGCAACGATGAAAACTCGAACTCACAAAGAATCGGTATGAACTGTTTCAATGTCTTCCTTCATTTGAACCTTGTTCACCTTTGTAGCTGAGTGTGCATGTGTGGGTCAGATTGCATATGTGTTTATTGTTAATAGTTGTATTATATTGCACGGAGATGGATTGTAATGGTATATTTGACATCATTTAAGATTAATAAGACTTTTGAAGTTAAGATATTCTGTGTGTAGATTCTGTGTATATATTCTGTGTGTATATTCTGTATGTATATTCGGTGTATATATTCGGTGTATATATTCTGTGTGTATATTCTGTGGACGTTGATGCCAAAATGATTCCTCTCTGTTCTCCTCCTCGTTCTTGCCGCCTTCTACCCTCCCATTTCCCTCTTCATGCTCTTTACCCCTCTCTACCCTTCCCTGATCCTCTCTCCTTTCTCCCTCGTTCCTACCCCCTTGATATTTCATCATCCTTCGTTCCCCTTTACCCTTCCCTGATCCCCTCTCCCCTACTTTCTGCCCCCTCTATCCCTCACTTTTTTCTTTCCTCCTGCTCCCCTCCTCGGTTTTGCCTCTACTGTTCTCTATACTTATTGTTTTGACCCCTTTACCTCCCTCTACCCCCCTTTACCCACCTCTACCTCCCTTTACCCACCTCTACCTCCCTTTACCAACCTCTACCCCCCACTACCTCCCTTTACCCCCTCTACCTCCCTTAACCCCCCTCTCATACCCCATTTCCCATTCTCTCTCTTCATTTGTTCCTCCTCTTTCCTTTTCTTCTCCTCCATCGTGCCCCCTCCACCTCTGGCGGTTCAGATGCCCATGCGCAGTGGGCGGAGGCGGGGGGGAAGCAACGAGGAGAGGAGGGGTAGACGCCCGCATCCCAGCCCTTCTCGTGCAGAACGAAACGACAGGCAGACGGTGAGAGCTTATCATGTTTTCTGTCTGTTCTTTCCCTTGTTCTCCCTAAGTAACTCTCTGTCTTGTTATGTTGTCCCTCTCCGTCTCTTTCTCCTTATGGCTTTGCTTGTCATCTAGTCTTTCCATCTATATTTGCTATCTCTCTCCAACCCACCCCTCTCTTTGTAAATAATAAAGTGTGTGTGTGTTTGTGTGTGTGTGTGTGTGAGAGAAGAAGAGGCTGTCAGTCATTAGATATTGATCTACATGTAAGCCGTAATGAAGCCGTGTGCGTGCCTGTATGAGTCATCACCACCATGATTGCCTTAGACGTACAATTATAGTGCCAATGTGCCGTGTGTGTGTGGACGTGTTTAACTATTCTTGTGGGGACTTGGTCCCACAAGGTTAGCTGTACAAGACTATGTGTGTGTGTGCGTGTGTGTTTCATACTGCTTTAGTGTCATCTCTCTGTGAGTTTGTCTTTTGTCTTTCTTACTTTTAAAAATGATATGCATGGCATATTCTGTATCTTAGCAAAGAGCTGCTGGCGAGGAATTGGCTGTCAGTCGCTTCAATCACAGATCGCAAGGCCATGATTCATCAGAGAGTGAAGGGGAGGAACTTGTGCCTCCACCAAAGAGGCAGAAAGTTCAGGTTAGTGTAACTTGATGTTGTACAGCACCACTAGGTTGAATTAGGATGTTTTAATGTCAAAATTAAAATAATGTTTTTTTTCTCCAATCTTTCCTGACATTCACCTTATGTCATCAGGATTCTTCCTCTGCCACCAACCCGCCGACTTCAACTCATTCAACTGACAGTACTCCCCCCACTATACCGCCCCCACCCTCGGCTCCCAGACAGTCACGTGACAGTGACAACGAGGATGGCCAATCCCAGGGCAGCCGGAGCTCAGTTGTAGGGAGCTTGGCCAATAGTCTGAGCAGTAGCCTGAGCAGTGGGCGGGACATCGACCAGGACAATCGATCTTCCTCCCCGAGTCTCTCTGCCTCCCCTCCAGCCAGTTTAGACTCTGACTCAGATGGTCCAGACTCCCCAAAGCAAGGAGAGGGGGAACGGGAGAAAAGGAAAGAGGGAGGAGTGGGGAAGACAGGAGGAGAGGAAAGGAGAGCAGCCAGAGAGGGGAGAGGGGAGGAGTCTTGCGGAGATGGAGAAAGGAAGGATGGAGGAATGGAGGACAGCCCTTCTCTGAAGCTGCCATCCTCCTCCAGCTCTTCCTGTGCTCCTGTTCCCTCTCTCCGCGGAGCAGGGGATTCAGCCAATGACAGCAATAGTGGCAGGAAGTCCTATTTCTCACAGGACTCCAAGCTGGTGAGTAAGATGGAGTATGGACCAGCCAGCGCTGACACTGTGCACGGTGGCAATCGAATGAACTCCAAAGCTAAAGTGCAGTGCGTGACCAAGACAACTGTTGCCGGGGGAGACTATCCCCACGGCAACCCCAACATTCCACCCCTTCCTCCTCCACCTGCGCTGAAACCCTTAGAACTAGGGGGGCAGAACCTGCCCTCAGAAGTCAAGGTAGAGAGAGAGAAATTGGAGAAAGGTGAGAAACTGATGGACAACAAGACGGCTCCTCCCTCTCTGTTACCCCAAACCAGCCCCTTACCCCCCTCCCAGCCCCCGCCCCACCCCCACCACTACAGCCCCACCGGCTGGCAGGGAGGCACGGCAACCGGTTGCCAGGGGAGCTGGGGCTACGCCCGTTACTCCGGTAACCACCACGCTCACCAGCCGCAGCACCAACCACCAGTGCAGCAGCAGCAACTGCCATCCGTCTACAACCCCCCTTCATCCCGTCATTCGTCCTCCTCCCACCCCCCTTACCTCCCCCACCCCCACAAGGAATACCTCCCCAGGTACGCTGCTGGGGGAGGGGAGAGGGCGGCGGCCGGCGTGAGGGTGGAGTATGGGGGGAGGGAGATAGGTAGGGATTTCTCGGCTAGTAGTGGTGGTAACAGCAGCACTTCTGGTGGGATGGGGGGTCCTAATGGGGTCCAAGGGAGGGAGTTTGGGGGTCAGAACCGGGAGTACCCAGGCCTGGGACCTCAGGGCTCTGGGAGAGACCCCCCCATGGGTCCTGGGGGAAGAGAATTTGGACCGGGGGGGTTCAGAGAAAGAGAGAGGGATAGAGATAGAGAGATGGAGGGAGAGAGGGATGTAGGAGGAAGGGAGTTCTCTTTACAGAATCGTAATGAGAATCAGAACAGAGAGTTTGGACCCACCAGTGCTGGGGGAGGAAGGGGGCACCCCAGAGACAAAGAGGGTGGGCGGTGGGGCGAGTTTGGGGGCCAGATGAGAGAGGTGGGGGGCAATGGCAACCCCAATAATAACCCCCTCCCCCAAGGAAACCCCCCAAGCTCGACCAGTGGGTTACCTGCGGCCCCCATGCTAAACCGTGACCCCCCTTCCTCACCCCAAAACAACCCCAGCCACCCTTCCCTACCACCCCACCCACATCCTCAAAGTGCCTCCAAACGAGACTACCCCCCATCGATGGAACAGGCACAGACAAGGCACAGCCCCCCCTCTGGACCTGAACACTTCCACAGAGAGTACCCTCCTGGGGCCAAGGACTATCCCCCTGGTGGCCCACCCTCCACCGGCCCAGCACGTGAGTACCCCAGCCCCCCCGGAATGACTCCAAACCTGGGCCGAGACTACCCAGGTGGACCTCAGATCCCCCACCTGTCCCACCCCCACTTTCCAACCCAGCAGCCCAGAGACAGGGACCGAGAGAGGGACACCAACCAGCGAGAGTCGGCTCTCTACCAAAACCGTGGTGGTCCAGCCCAACCCCCGTCTGTTTCTCCCTCCTCTTCCTCCTCCACTCCTCATGGACACCCTCTGAATGCTCCTTACCCTCCTCCGCCACCTCCTCCCCCTCTCCCCCCTCCTCAAACCTCCCTCGCTCAGCCCCAACCCCCCTCCGTCCTGGGACCCAATCACGTTCGTCCAGGAAATTTCCCGTCCTCCAATCAGACTCCTGCAACACCCCTTTCTCCTTTACCAAGCCCCTCGACCAATCAGATGGGAGGGTTTCCTTCCTACCCGCCAGGCTCCTCCTCCGGGGCCAACATGCCACTTCCTGGTTCAGGTGTGTCACCTGGCTGTCGGCCCTCACCCTTCCACAGCACTTTGAACAGCCACGCCCCCTTCAGCGGCCCCTACCACTCCAATGGGAACAGTGGGAACAACCTGGTCCCGACTAACAGCAATAGTAACAGTAGCAGTGGCAGCAACAATACCAACTCTCTCTCTCAGTCCCTCTCACCTCAAAACGCCTCAAAAGGAC
The DNA here is from genome assembly GCF_964263955.1 of Coregonus lavaretus. Lineage (NCBI taxonomy): Eukaryota > Metazoa > Chordata > Actinopteri > Salmoniformes > Salmonidae > Coregonus > Coregonus lavaretus. The sequence continues at coordinate 10,198,170 of NC_140000.1, forward strand.
CTCCACCTCTTAGTAACCCCGGCAACAACAATGGCACTTCGGCCCCTGGCTGTAGCTCCTCACTTCCTAGAGATGGGCATTCTGATTCGTCCACAGGTCCACCTCCCCCACCTGTCATCAAGGAGGAACCAATAGAGGAGAGGGAGGAGAGCGAAAGCCCACCTCCTGTTTTGAGAAGCCCCTCCCCTGAGCCCAAGCCGGTGGACATTCCGATCCACGCCAGCCAATCAGCACGGTGAGATGGGATAGGCGTCATAGCAACAGAAGGGCTCCGTCATATGTCACTCTAACAACAAGTTCTAACAACTGATTTATGTGGTTTTATCTCTGTTTTTGTCACTGGCACTTCTCACAATATATCAGCTATTATTTCTAGATAAAGGGGCTGAGAAATCTAGTCCTGTCACAGAATATGTTTTGTAGATAGGCCTACAGTATATCAAAGACAACAACACCTATAACAGAAGACATTGCCACATAATAAAGATACTTAGTATCATCATATGGGAACAAAATCCGATGCATAAATTGGTTAGATGTTGCTGATGTGGTTTGTGGTTCTAGGTTCCACAGAGTTCTAGATCGGGGCAGTGGAAACTCCTGCGCCCGTAGCGACGTTCTCTTCGTCCCCCTGGACGGCTCCAAACTGTGGAAGAAAAGGAACGAGGTGATCGAGAGAGCCCGGAGAGAGGTGGAGCAGAGGGCTAGAGACGTGAGGGAGAAAGAGAGGGAACGAGAGAGGGAGAGGGAGAGGGAGCGGGACCTGGAGAGGCATCTACAAGTGAGTATAATGAGGCAGGGAGGGCGAGGCAATGAGGGAGGGAGGGGGAGCCGATGAGGGAGGGAGGGAGGGGGAGGCGATGAGGGAGGGGGAGACGATGCTCAATTTCCTTCTCCTTTTTGTCTCTTTAAATGCTCCCTTTCTCCCGTTCCCTCTCTCCCTGCAGCAACAGAAGGACAATAACAATGCAAATATACAACGCCAGGGCTCCTCTCTCTTCTTCCCCTCATCTTCCTCCATCCTCCTCGACCCTAACTCCTCTTCTAACCCTGGGTCTCACCCTCAACCTCACCCCCAGCAGCACCACTCTCACCCTCACCCCCACCCCCACGCTCACCTCCACCCCTCCCACCTCCACCCCTCCCTCTCTCAACACATCCCACACTCCCTCCTTATGCAATCCATGGGGGGTTCAACGGTGGTTGGCCCACAGGGGGCTCTGGGGATCGGGTTAGGAGGGCCGTACCTGGGCCCTGATACCCCCGCACTGCGGACCCTGAGCGAGTACGCCCGGCCCCACGCCATGTCCCCCCTCGGGGCTAGTCGCCAACACCAACATCCGCATGTCCACCATCATGGCCACCCTCATGGCCACCCCCATGTCCACCCCTCCTTCTTCCTCCCCCAGTTCCAGAACCATGCTCTGGCCCACCCACATCACATGCCTGCTGATGCAGCCACAGCGGCAGCCATCTTGGGTTTCCTCTATGGGGGCAGTATGGAGGGGGGGCCAGGGGGGCATGGAGGAGGACATGGGGGGATGGGGGGCGCAGGGTTTGGGGGGATGGGGTTTCCCCATGCAGTGGCGGCCCACCGTGAGCGCATGAAGCCGGGGTTTGAGTTTAAGAGTGAGGACAGGGTGTACCAGCCAGGCTCCTTGGGAGATCCTACGGCTCTCGCCCTCGCCCACTCCCACTCGCATGCCCACGCACACGCTCATGCACACGCTCACTCCCTACTGCTGGGGGGAGGGGGTGGAGGTGAGGTGTCCATTTACGGCACACCCCCTCCCCAGGCTCCTCCACCCCAACCACCACCCCTCCAGAACCCAGCGTTAGCACCTGTGAGTCGTCTCCCTAATCCTCCTCCTGCCCCTCAGTCCCTCTCCAACCCTCCCCCCTTCTCCCTGCTTCCTCCCTCACTCCCCTCTCACCCCGCACCTGCACCAGGCCCTCCACCCCCGGCCCCCGCAGCTGCACCTCTGCCCGCTCCTCCTCCACCCTCCTCCAACCCTGTTTCATCCCTCCATCACCCCGCACCGCACTCCTTTCCCAGCTCCCTCCCCCCATCTCACCCCCCACCTGCCCCCGCCCCGGTGACCGCCCCTCCTGAGACCTACCCCCCTCCCACTCGCTCCCCCACCACCTCTGAGAGAGAGAGGAGCGGAGAGAGGGAGAGAGAAAGAGAGCGAGACAGAGCGGGGCTGCCAGCCAGTGGAGAGAGGGGACGAGAGAGGGAGAGGGAGCGAGAGAGAGAAAGAGAAAGAGGGGGAAGCAATGGAAGTGGAGGAAGTGGTGGAAGTGGAGGAGGAGGAACAGGAGGAGGAGAGATTCCGGGGCGTCTACAAATGTTGAACGTCACGCCTCATCATCACCAGCACTCACACATCCACTCCCACCTGCACCTGCACCAGCAAGACACAGGTACCCACTGCTGCTAACACTACCACAGTTATGATCCTGTACTATGATCTACATACTACTATTTAGTGCTCTTTTGAGATGGGCCTGAGAAAGATCATCCTATCGGTTAGAGATGTTGTTGTTAACGTGGTTGTTGATGCTTTGACTCTTATTAAATATCTCCTTGTGTTTCCTGTTACATCATTGGCCCCTAGCAGCGGGCGGGGTGCACCCCCTGATGGACCCGTTGGCGTCGGGGTCTCCCCTGGCCCGCCTGCCCTACCCAGGGGCAACGCTGGGCACCCCCATCCTGGCACACCCCCTCACTGAAAGCGAGGTGCTACGACAACAGCTCTTCGGTGAGGAAAGGCTTGTTTTTTGGTCTGTTTGTTTATTGTTCTGTCTGCCTGCCTGTCTGTGTTGTATCATAAATATGATACCAAACTATCTTTCTGTCACTGTCTACCTCACTTCTCTCTCCCTTCTACACTCCTCCTCTCACCTGTCTCTCCTCTTCTCCACTCCTCCTCTCACCTGTCTCTCCTCTTCTCCACTCCTCCTCTCACCTGTCTCTCCTCTTCTCCACTCCTCCTCTCACCTGTCTCTCCTCTTCTCCACTCCTCCTCTCACCTGTCTCTCCTCTTCTCCACTCCTCCTCTCACCTGTCTCTCCTCTTCTCCACTCCTCCTCTCACCTGTCTCTCCTCTTCTCCCTTTCCGCTTCCCTTTTCCTTCCCCCTCCAGGTGCTCCGTTCCGTGAGCTGCCCCAGCCCTCCTCTCTGACAGGTTCCATGTCAGCGGCCCACCAGCTCCAGGCCATGCAGCAGGCCCAGAGCGCAGAGCTGCAGATCCAGAGACTGGCCCTGGAACAGCAGTGGATCCACCACCACCACCACCACTCCCTCACCCAGGACGAGTACTACAGGTAGCCTACTGAAGGGACCAGGGGAGATGGGTGGGGTGTGGGGAGAGTGTGTCTGGTGGAGGTGAGGGAGAGTGTACATGTTAAACTATTCTTGACCAGAAGTCCCCACAAGAATAGTAAACAAACAAACATTTGACCAACTGGGGACATTTTGTTAGTCCCCACGAGGTCAAATGCTATTTCAAGGGGGTTTAGGGTTAAGGTTAGAATTAGTGTTAGGGTTAGAATTACATTAAGGGTTAGGAGCTAGGGTTAGTTTTAGGGTTAGGGTTAGGAGCTAGGGTTAGGTTTAGGGTTAAGGTTAGGTTTTTGGATAAGGGTAAGAGTACGGGTTAGGGAAAATAGGATTTTGAATGGGACTGAATTGTGTGTCCCCACAAGGTGTGTATGTGTGTGTGGTGTGTGTGTGTGTGTGTGTGTGTGGGCATCATCCCTGACCCTGTCTCATACGATCTCTTCTCTCTTCCTCAGCCACTTAAAGAAGGAAAGCGACAAGACCCTGTGAGGGAGGAAAAAGAGAGGGGGAACAAGCCCACGGATGACAAACCCAAAGGAGGAAGAAAGGAGAGAAATATGTGCAAACGAAGAATAAAACAACAAAAAAACGGAAGCACTAAAAACAATGAAGGAAGAGTCAAATGAAACCATAGACTGGACACACATATCATACCATAGGAACCTGATGAGAAATGAACTGATTGAGAAAACAGATGAAAAAAGGGAGAGAGGGATGAGTGAAGTGAAACCGTTACTTACAGTCTGTGTTATCTGAACTATATCATAGCCCCAGACTCTGGGCAAGTCCCAGCGTATGTTGTACAACTCCAGTCAGTTTTGTATTGTGCCCTGTACAGTATACTAGATGGGAGCAGCAATATAGTGCAGTACAGTCCGTTGTAAATGACCTTATGCCAGGAAGAATGTGTACATCAGGCTCTCCTTTATGTCATTGCATGTAGCTAGTCGCTTATTCTGAACTGGTTGAACTCCTGGTTCTATTTTTAGTAATCGCCCTCTTTCCTGACGGGCGGGCGGTGTATGAGTATGCATGAGACCAATGATTAAGAAGTGTCATATTATGTTAACGATTAATAGTATTGTTATTATTATTAATGTTGTCTGTTTGTTGATAATTATATAATTATATATACATATTATTTGTATTATTATTTTTGTACATTTTCATGGTATGGCGGTTTGTTTAGTTTTTTATTGTGAAACGAGATGCAAATGAAGGAAAAAGACAGAAGATAAACAACATCATTTTTTTGGGAAAATATATGGGTCTCTGATGTGGTTGTGTACAGTATGCTCTCTCCTCTCTCTCTCTACACATCTCTTTCTTACATACACATGCAGTGTATTCGCTGTCTCTGTCTTGGTTTTATATAAAACACATAAAGCATATATCGAATTCCTCTCTTCTCCCTCACCCTACTGTCTCACTCCCTCTCTCTCCCTTCTCTCTCTCCCTTCTCTCTCTCCCTCCCTCTCTCCTTCCTCTCTTTCCCTCCTCCCTCTCTCTGGGTGAGTGTAGCTAATAGGAGACATATGTATGGGAGGAGTGTGAGACATGAAGGTTGAGTAGCTCCAGCGAGCACCAGCCCTGTACAGCCAACATTCCAGACCACACTGTAAAAGAAAGAAGGAAAATGATAGGAGGAGCTGGAAGCGTGTGATTTACCAATGGCATTAGAAGCTCAGGGCTGACTGTGTTCTAGACAAAATGTGAGAAATGCCTCTGTGCTGTTTAGAATAAATGCTCCTATAGTTTGTATTAATAACGTTTCAACCACAGAGGCAATTTCAACCACTTCATACAGTACATGTGATGGTGTGACTCTTTATACCAAGTGAAGCTAAAACCATACAGTATTGACATGTTAATTGCATATGCAGCTGGACCATACTATGTAACATGCTACGGTCTGACTATTCACATAAAACTGGTTTGCTTTGATCTCTATTTACAAAAAGGAACTGACAGGATGGAACTTTTCCTTATATTCTGTTTATAGTGCTGTATAGTCAGCCATGTTACCATTCAGAAAAGCTACTGTACTCTGTATAAACCATAGGAATAACATGCATTCAACAAGAGTTAATTAGTAGTAAAGGAGCAGACAGAGGTACTGGATATGTGCATTTACATTATATTAGTGTCACATACAGTGTTTAACTGGCAAGTGCTATTAGCTTTCTCCTGCCCTCATGCTGAGCTGAGATAGTCCATGGTAAGGTTGTGTGGCGTTTAAAGTCACATTAGATAAGTATGTCGGCAGCATTCCATATTGTAGCATCTACAGGACGATCCTGACATTCCATTCTGGGAGATATTCTTAGAGCCCTCCTTCACCAGGGCGAGTGAGAAGGACAATGTGAAAGACATAGAAATAGGTTGCATGGAATAAATAGATGTCATTTTACATGGCCTGTCCATCATTGCAGCTTGGCTGCAAGTTCCGCCAAACAGATTATTTATTGAACCGTTATTTAACTAGGCAAGTCAGTTAAGAACAAATTCTTATTTACAATGACGGCCTACACCGGCCAAACCCGGACAACGCTGGGCCAATTGTGCGCTGCCCTATGGGACTCCCAATCACAGCCGGTTGTGATACAGCCGGGAATCGAACCAGGTGGTCTGTAGTGACGCCTCAAGCACTGAGATGCAGTGCCTTAGACCGCTGCGCCACTCGGGAGCCCAATTGTTACAGTGTAATTACCATTTTATCATGTCGTTTCTAAGTAAATGTTAATTTCTGTACCAGGCTTCTCTTCGGCTTTCAATCAGGCAAGAGTTTCTATCAATGGTGCTGTCTGTTCTACCGGTACGTGAACAATTTCTATGATCACAGAGCCATGGACTGACTGACAGGCTGCCTTGATTATATACTAATTGGAGTCACAGGCGTTTCAATGTTTCTTGTTTTTGCCAATCTGGTGAAGTATTCTCAGTGTCAGTCAAAGGGGGAGGGCTCAGGCTGCACAAGGACACTGAAATCTAATAACTACTCCCTTAGTTATAGAAAGACACGCATACACACCCACACTCATTAACTCACTCACCCACTTACACAAGCTGAGAAATATGATGACATGTTGCTCCATGTAATTAAGAACACAGACTCACTTGCACGTGCGCACACACAAAAACAAACACACACACACACACAGAGACCTTTGTGCCTGAGAACCCTGAAGGCGACCAACACTACCTCCCAGACCAGCAACAGACACACATACCAGCGACAGCCAGACAGACCAGTGACAGACAGACAGACCAACGACAGACAGACAAACCAGTGAGCTGTGTTGACAGAGAAACAGCCTCACAGATACCAGTATGCATCAAGTTGACATGGAGCTGTACTGGCAGTGTGGACAAACCTCAGCAGGGCAGAAGTCAGACGGAACACACACAGACGTCATCTCTAACACACATCACACACCCTCACAGACTGGCTGTGTCCACAATCAACTTCACCAAGGTAAGAATCTGTGTTCCCCCCTGCTGCCTCACTCTCTATTCAGAGTGATAAGAACAAACACTGGGACCTTTTCAAATGTTCTGCTTGTAACCCTGTTCTGAAGTACACTACCGTTCAAAAGTTTGGGGTCACTTAGAAATGTCATTTTTTTCGAAAGAAAAGCAATTTTTTTGTCCATTAAAATAACATCATATTGATCAGAAATACAGTGTAGACATTGTTAATGTTGTAAATGGCTATTGTAGCTGGAAACAGCTGATTTTTTATGGAATATCTACATAGGCGTACAGAGGCCCATTATCAGCAACCATCAGTCCTGTGTTCCAATGGCATGTTGTGTTTGCTAATCCAAGTTTATCATTTTAAAAGGCTAATTGATAATTAGAAAACCCTTTTGCAATTATGTTAGCACAACAGAAAACTGTTGTGCTGATGAAAGAAGCAATAAAACTGGCCTTATTGAGACTAGTTGAGTATCTGGAGCATCAGCAATCGTGGGTTCGATTACAGGATCAAAATGGCCAGAAACAAATAACTTTCTTCTGAAACTCGTCAGTCTATTCTTGTTCTGAGAAATGAAGGCAATTCCATGCGAGAAATTGCCAAGAAACTGAAGATCTCGTACAACGCTGTGTACTACTCCCTTCACAGAACAGTGCAAACTGGCTCTAACCAGAATAGAAAGAGGAGTGGGAGGCCCCACTATATATATAGTTATTCTGTATGCTCTGTGAAGTCCAGGTGTGGTCCTCTGTAGCTCAATTGGTAGAGCATGGTGCTTGTAATGCCAGGGTAGTGGGTTCGATCCCCGGGACCACCCATATGTAAAAATGTATGCACACATGACTGTAAGTCGCTTTGGATAATATTATAAGTCTTTATGTATGCTCTATGAAGGCTATATGAAGTTCGTATGTATGCTCTGTGAAGGCTGTATGAAGTCCTTATGTATGTGCTCTGTGAAGGCTATATAGTCCTTCTTTATGCTCTATGGAATGTATTGTGTTATTCTCCTCTCAGGGCTCAGTGGCAGGTTGAGCTCTAGTTTCCCTCCATAGAGACCAGCTGCAGTGTGTCTGGTGATGCTGTGTGCCCTCCTACTGACCGCCATCACAGCTCTGGCTGTCCACTGTGTGTCCTACTACCAACTACAGATCAAATCTACCTTTATTTGTCACATACACAGATTTTAATATGTTATCGCAGGTGCAGTGAAATGCTTGTGTTTCAATCTCCAACAGTGCAGTAATACCTAGCAACCCCCCCCCCCCCCCCTTATTGTTTTTAACTACATAGGATCTGAGTGTACAAAACATTAGGAACACCTGCTCTTTCCATGACATAGACTGACCAGGTGAATCCAGGTGAAAGCTATGATCCCTTATTGATGTCACTTGTGTAGATGAAGGGGAGGAGACAGGTTAAATACGTGTTCCCATGTGTATCAAGAATAGTCCACCACCCAAAGGACATCCAGCCAACTAGACAACTGTGGGACACATTGGAGTCAACATGGGCCAGCATCCCTGTGGAACACTTTCAACACCTTGTAGAATCCATGCCCCGACGAATTGAGGCGGTTCTGAGGGCAAAAAGGGCTGCAACTCAATATTAGGAAAGTGTTCCTAATGTTTTGTACACTCAGTGTATATTCAGTGTGTTAGAACAGTTGAGACATAGTCCTGTGTCTTCGTGAGCATTTACAATTCAGATAGAAGGCCAGGATCACCTAACACTGAAAAGATAGACAAGACAGTCGGAATGTCTGCAAAGGTGAAATCTTGTAGAATACATTTTGGGGTTTTCTGCAGCTGTATAACAAAGTTATAGAACTGGGTCGCAGATCTACTGTATGTGGCAAGTTAATGTGTTGACTGTCATGTGTCTTCATTGCACATAAAAGGGTTACAAGTGCACTGAAATAAAATTTAAAATCCATTACCTTCACAAAAAACGTACAAAAATATAAAAAGTAAACCCCAAGAAAATAAACATTGTTTTCAAACGACTCACTCAGCATATACAGTGGGGAGAACAAGTATTTGATACACTGCCGATTTTGCAGGTTTTCCTACTTACAAAGCATGTAGTGGTCTGTAATTTTTATCATAGGTACACTTCAACTGTGAGAGACGGAATCTGAAACAAAAATCCTGAAAATCACATTGTATGATTTTTAAGTAATTAATTTGCATTTTATTGCATGACATAAGTATTTGATCACCTACAAACCAGTAAGAATTCCGGCTCTCACAGGCCTGTTAGTTTTTCTTTAAGAAGCCCTCCTGTTCTCCACTCATTACCTGTATTAACTGCACCTGTTTGAACTCGTTACCTGTATAAAAATACACCTGTCCACACACTCAATCAAACAGACTCCAACCTCTCCACAATGGCCAAGACCAGAGAGCTGTGTAAGGACATCAGGGATAAAATTGTAGACCTGCACAAGGCTGGGATGGGCTACAGGACAATAGGCAAGCAGCTTGGTGAGAAGGCAACAACTGTTTGTGCAATTATTAGAAAATGGAAGAAGTTCAAAATGACGGTCAATCACCCTCGGTCTGGGGCTCCATGCAAGATCTCACCTCGTGGGGCATCGGTGATCATGAGGAAGGTGAGGGATCAGCCCAGAACTACACGGCAGGACCTGGTCAATGACCTGAAGAGAGCTGGGACCACAGTCTCAAAGAAAACCATTAGTAACACACTACGCCGTCATGGATTAAAATCCTGCAGCGCACGCAAGGTCCCCCTGCTCAAGCCAGTGCATGTCCAGGCCCGTCTGAAGTTTGCCAATGACCATCTGGATGATCCAGAGGAGGAATGGGAGAAGGTCATGTGGTCTGATGAGACAAAAATAGAGCTTTTTGGTCTAAACTCCACTCGCCGTGTTTGGACGAAGAAGAAGGATGAGTACAACCCCAAGAACACCATCCCAACCGTGAAGCATGGAGGTGGAAACATCATTCTTTGGGGAAGCTTTTCTGCAAAGGGGACAGGACAACTGCACCGTATTGAGGGGAGGATGAATGGGGCCATGTATCGCGAGATCTTGGCCAACAACCTCCTTCCCCCAGTAAGAGCATTGAAGATGGGTCGTGGCGGGGACTTCCAGCATGACAACGACCCGAAACACACAGCCATGGCAACTAAGGAGTGGCTCAGTAAGAAGCATCTCAAGGTCCTGGAGTGGCCTAGCCAGTCTCCAGACCTGAACCTAATAGAACATCTTTGGAGGGAGCTGAAAGTCCGTATTGCCCAGTGACAGCCACGAAACCTGAAGGATCTGGAGAAGGTCTGTATGGAGGAGTGGGCCAAAATCCCTGCTGCAGTGTGTGCAAACCTGGTATGTGTGCAAACGTATGATCTCTGTAATTGCATACAAAGGTTTCTGTACCAAATATTAAGTTCTGCTTTTCTGATGTATCAAATACTTATGTCATGCAATAAAATGAAAATTAATTACTTAAAAATCATATAATGTGATTTTCTGGATTTTTGCAGTTCTCACAGTTGAAGTGTCCCTATGCTAAAAATTACAGACCTCTACATGCTTTGTAAGTAGGAAAACCTGCAAAATCGGCAGTGTATCAAATACTTGTTCTCCCCACTGTATAGGAGGTCACTGAAAGTAAAATTCCAGCTCATCACTACAGAATTAGGCCAACAGTTCATTTTTCAGCGCTAACAGCTTGGGCTTCAGCTTTCCATCGTCGAGGTTCAGGAAGACTTTCTGCATGAACTCAAAGGTGCTGCCCAGGGCCTTGGGGTAGTTCAGATGGAGGGAGTAGAGTAGGCCAAACACAACCACGAGAGCATCTGGCCAGGAGCGGGAGTTAGTCATGACGATCTTATCCTCAAGGACAATGGATACATGGGCTGGTCTGATGGGTACACCACCCACCACCACCTCATTGTGCTGGGCCACCACTGAGAGAATGGAAACGCCATCCAGAATACCAGGGTTGCTGAGTTCTCCAACCTTAATGACATAAGAAAAAACAAAGTTTAAAAATCACAATACGAAAGAATAATGTGTTGATAATGGTACAGGCTGTAAAACCATATGGGTGACTACCTTGCAGACTTTGAAGACATCAGAACTATCCTCTCGTAACAACAAAGGGAGACCAGCCAGGACTGCAGAACGGGCCCCAGTGATGTTCTTTTCTCCCTGTGAAGTGAACTAAAGTGTGCACATTTCACAATGTAATTTAGCATTTAAATATTCCAGCAAGTTGAGCTTGTCAACCCCAACATAGAGGAGTAATCTAATCTGGTTCCAGTCACAACTAACAGTTGAAGTATATGTCCATATAGTGCACGGGTGGCCAATCTTATCAACAAAATCCAGGTGTGGGTGCAGGCTTTTGTTCCAACCAAGCAGTAAACAAAGTCTTGGTTGAAGATTAGTTGATAAAGTTGAATCAGGTGTGTCACTGCTTGATTGAAACAAGAGTCTGCAGCCACACCAAGATTGTCCATCCCTGATCCAGTGAATCCCACTGACCTGTTCGTTGTACACTCTCAAGATGCTTGAGAACTTCCCTCCATAGGTGGTGGACTTCCCCTCCTTCTCCCTGAACAGGGTCAGCAGGCGGGGCGTGTGGTGGTCCAAGGCAGCGTAGAACGTCTGCTGCAGGCTCTGGTTGGTGATTCTCTGAAACTCAGCATGTACCTGCAGAAAAAGATAAAGCACAAGTTGAGCATGCCCTGAGAATTTTGTTACTGATAACCACCATTTGTGAGTACAACCAAAAGCCCATGTGACATCCATCAAAGAAGATCTGAATTGCAATGGAAATGTAGATTGTTATGAGCACATGAATGGACGAACCCAACTTTCTTAGTCTGCTTACCTGGGCTTCGAGGAAGAGTGCTGGCCAGCGTGTTCTGAGATGCTCTACTGGGGGACTGGATTTCACGATTTCTTGGCGTCGGAGAGCAAATGTCTTCTGCATGTGTTGATTGATGAGTGGCAGGTCTCTGTTTTCTTTCGTAATTTCGTGGACCATCTCCAGTCTCTGTTTCTCCAGGCTGGCCTCGTCTTCTCCTTGAGGGAAGTTGGGCAGGAAGTTCACCTCTGCCCGGCGAGCTCGTTTAATGTTGCTCCGAGCATGCTCATTGTCAGGACGATGCTTGCTCCTCCTCCCCCCATTCACAGCAACCTCTGGGAACCCAACACGGCGTAACTTCTGCCTGTAGTTTCCCATTTTGAATTTCAGGCTATTCTTCCAGCCATCACAGCCTGTTCTTGAGCCGGGCTCTTTCAAACATGGGTGCTTGGTTACAAGGGCCTCAGCTGCCTTGGCAAACTGCCTGTCACTTGGGTAAGCTTTGAAATTGAAGATGGTCCATGCCATCCTATCAAGAATGTTGTGTTTTTGATCCCTTGTTATTTTCAGCACCGTTTCATGTCTTAGATATGCGCAATTGCCCTCTCTCAGAGCAAACTCAACCTCCATCGAGAAAGTGGGTATGACAAATACCTCAGGCCACCTACCTAGCCGCTCTGGTGGGGCGTCCTGTAACTCGGTGGCTGAGAGTCCAGCTAAACCGAGGTCTGTATCACGTCGTATTGGCAAAACTGTCACCGTAGCCCTAGGAGAAGGCAAGTCTTCAATGGTCTCTAAGTTGAAGAGCTCATTGTTGAAATCAGGGTCTTCATAAAGAAGACAGAAATCAAACTTCAGATGTAGTTTCTCCTTGAGTGTTGATATCAGCTCATTCAGTGAGTCAGGTTGAGAGGGCAGAACCACTCTCTCTATTCTGTTGTCACTGATGATGACTTTCAGTTTGATGGCTTGATCTGCAGTCTCCATTTGGAATGTGAAATCTGCAGAACAGAAAAGCAGGGATTGAAATTAGAGTCTGAAAGGCACTTGCGCATTAGGCAAGTCAGGAGTATATTTTGGTTGCCCAAAATGTAAATTAGCTATTTACAAACAGAAGTTCCATCTATTGCCTACCTTTCACCTAGGATCCAGAAAGTTCAGTATTGGAATTATTTGTATTTTGGTGGTTATCAGTAACCAAATTCTCAGGGCAGGATCAACTTGCCTGACTGCCATAAATTGTCTGTCTTTTAATTAAATAATAGGGAGAAACCAGAAAGATCCGTTTTAGGCTACTGGCATTCTTTGCTGTTTGGTTGTTTTCACTTAAAATAACAAATAAAATACTTCCCAATGGGGCAATCTCAAAGCAGGCTCAACTTGCGCGACTGCTCAGTTCACTTGCCCCAGGCAATAGGGCAACCCTTAATGTCAATCCGTGAGAAAGGACACAGCGTCACCAGGGCTTAAAGCCATTTCAACTAATAAAATGACCCTTGATTTGGAAGAGTATGACCTATAAAAACAACTCTAACAACAACAGCACACCTGTGTTATGATAAGGTACAGTGCCTTCAGAAACTATGCATACTCCTTGACTTACTCCACATTGTTTTGTGTTACAGCCTAAATTCAAAATGGATTAAATAGATTTCTCTCTCACCCAGCTACACACAATACCCCATAATGACAATGAGAAAACATGTTTTTAGAAATGTTTCCTAATTTATTGAAAATTAAATATAGATATCTCATTTACATAACTATTCACATCCCTGAGTCAATACATGTCAGAACCACCTTTGGCAGCGATTACAGCTGTGAGTTTTTCTGGGTAAGTCTCTAAGAGCTTTGCACACCTTGATTGTCCAATATTTGCCCATTATTATTTTTTAATTCTTCAAGTTCTGTCAAGTTGGTTGTTGATCATTGCTAGACAGATTTTCAAGTCGATTTAAGTCGAAACTGTAACTAGGCCACTCAGGAACATTCAATGTCGTCTTGGTAAGCAACTCCAGTGTATATTTGTCCTTGTGTTTTAGGTTATTGTCCTGCTGAAAGGTGAATTTGTCTCCCAGTGTCTGTTGGAAAGCAGACTGCCTCTAGGATCTTGACTGTGATTAGCTCTATTCAGTTTATTTCTATCCTAAAAAAACTCCCTATTCTTTGCTGATGACAACCATACCCATAACATGACGCAGCCTCCACCATGTTTGAAAATATGAAGAGTGGTACTCGTGATGTGTTGTGTTTGCCCCATACATAACGCTTTTTATTCAGGACATAAAGTTCATTTCTTTGCCACATTTTTTGCAGTTTACTTTAGTGCCTTATTGCAAACAGGATGCATGTTTTGGAATATTTTTATTCTGTACATGCTTCCTTCTCATCACTCTGTCATTTAGGCTAGTATTGTACCTTGGGGCGGCAGGTAGCTTAGTGGTTAAGAGCGTTGTGCCAGTAACCGAAAGGTTGCTGGTTCTAATCCCCGAGCCGACTAGGTGAAAAATCTGTCGATGTGTCCTTGAGCAAGACACTTAACCCTAATTGCTCCTGTAAGTCGCTCTGGATAAGAGCGTCTGCTAAATGACTAAAAGTATTGTGGAGTAACTACAATGTTGTTGATCCATCCTCAGTTCTCTCCTAATCACTGCCATTAAACTCTGTAGCTGTTTTAAAGTCATCATTGGCCTCATGGTAAAATCCCTGAGCGGTTTCCTTCCTCTCAAGCAACTGAGTTAGGAAAGACACATGTATCTTTGTAGTGACTGGGTGTATTGATACACCATCCAAAGTTGAATTAATAACTTCACCATGCTCAAAGGGATACTCAATGTCTGCTTTTTAAAATGTTACCCATCCCACAATTGGTGCCCTTCTTTGTGAGGCATTGGACAACCTCCCTGGTCTTTGCGATTGAATTTGTGTTTGAAATTCATTGCTTGACTGAGGGACCTTACAGATAATTGTATGTGTGGGGTTCTCCTGAGTGGCGCAGCTGTGCCACTAGAGATCCTGGTTCGAATCCAGGCTCTGTCGTAGCCGGCCGCGACCGGGAGACCCATGGGGCGGCGCACAATTGGTCCAGGGTAGGGGAGGGAATGGCCGGCAGGGATGTAGCTCAGTTGGTAGAGCACGGCGTTTGCAACGCCAGGGTTGTGGGTTCGATTCCAACGGGGGGCCAGTATGAAAAAACACACATAATTATTTTTTTAAAATTATGTATGCACTAACTGTAAGTCGCTCTGGATAAGAGCGTCTGCTAAATTACTATTATTGCACACAGTGAGTCCATGCAACTTATTATGTGCCTTGTTAAGCACATTTTTACTCCTGAACTTATTTGGGCTTGCCATAATAAAGGGGTTGAATACTTATTGACTCAAGACATTTCAGCTTTTCATTTTTAATACATTTGTAAAAATGTCTAAAAATATAATTCTACTTTAACATTTTGGGTATTGTGTGTGTAGGCCAGTGACACAGTCTCAATTTAATCCATTTTAAATTCAGGTTGTAACAAAATATGTAAAGAAAAGTCAAGGGGTGTGAATACTTTCTAAAGGCACTGTATGTGCTCAAAGGGATATACAGTGCATTCGGGAAGTATTCAGACCCCTTGACTTTTTCCACATTTTGTTACGTTAGAGCCTTATTCTAAAATGGATTAACTAAAAAAATGTCCTCATCAATCTACACACAATACCCCATAATAACAAAGCGAAATCTGGTTTTTAGAACATTTTGCAAATGTATAAAAAAAAAAAAAAACAGAAATAACTTATTTACAGACCCTTTGCTATGAGACTCGAAATGGAGCTCAGGTGCATCCTGTTTTCATTCATCATCCTTGAGATGTTTCTACAACTTGATTGGAGTCCACCTGTGGTAAATTCAATTGATTGGAAATGATTTGGAAAGGCACACACCTGTCTAGATAAGGCCCCAAAGGTTGACAGTGCATGTCAGAGCAAAAACCAAGCCATGAGGTCGAAGTAATTGTCCTTAGAGCCCCGAGACAGGATTGTGTCGAGGCACAGATCTGGGGATGGGTACCAAAATATTTATGCAACACTGAAGGTCCCCAAGAACACAGTGGCCTCCATCAATCTTAAATGGAAGAAGTTTGGAACCCCAAGACTTCCTAGAGCTGGCTGCCCGGCCAAACTGAGCAATCAGGGGAAGAAGGGCCTTGGTCTTGGAGGTGACCAAGAACCTGATGGTCACTCTGGCAGAGCTCCAGAGTTCCTCTATGGAGATGGGAGAACCTTCCAGAAGGACAACCATCTCTGCAGCACTCCACCAATCAGGCCTTTATGGTAGAGTGGCCAGACGGAAGCCACTCCTCAATAAAAGGCACATGACAGCCTGCTTAGAGTTTGCCAAAAGGCACCTAAAGGACTCTCAGACCATGAGAAACAAGATTCACTGGTCTGATGAAGCATGACGGTGGCAGCATCATGCTGTGGGGATGTTTTTCAGCGGCAGGGACTGGTAGACTAGTCAGGATCGAGGGAAAGATGAACGGAGCAAAGTACAGAGAGATCCTTGATGAAAACCTGCTCCAGAGGGCTCAGGACCTCAGACTGGGGACAACGACCCTAAGCACACAGCCAAGACAACGCAGGAGTGGCTTTGGGACAAGTCTCTGAATGTCCTTTAGTGGCCCAGCCAGAACCCGGACTTCTCTGGATAGACCTGAAAATAGCTATGCAGCGACGCTCCCCATCCAACCTGACAGAGCTTGAGAGGATCTGCAGAGAAGAATGGGAGAAACTCCCCAAATACAGGCGTGCCAAGCTTGTAGCGTCATACTCAAGAAGAGTCAAGGTTGTAATCGCTGCCAAAGGTGCTTCAACAAAGTACTGAGTAAAGGGTCTGAATACTTATGTAAATAAGTTATTCCAATATATATATATATTTTTTTCAAACATTTCTAAAAACCTGTTTTTGCTTTGTCATTATGGGGTATTGTGTGTAGATTGAGGGGAAAAAACGATTTAGCATTAATCCATTTTAGAATAAGGCTGTAACGTAACAAAATGTGGATAAGGTCAAGGGTTTGAATACTTTCCGAATGCACTGTATACCCACTGACCCATGCTATGGCTTGGTGCTATGTGTTGAGAGCTATTCAGTGAACCCACGTTCAGAAGTGGATACTTGGTCTGAATCTTTGGGATCAGACTCCAGCCTTTGAATGTGCTCTTCAACCTCACTGATCCAGTGGGTATCCTCTTCCTCTTTACAATGTGATACTGTGGGCTCTGGGTCCCACAGTGGCAGGTCTCTGTTTTCTTTCGTAATTTCGTGGACCATCTCCAGTCTCTGTTTCTCCAGGCTGGCCTCGTCTTCTCCTTGAGGGAAGTTGGGCAGGAAGTTCACCTCTGCCCGGCGTGCTCGTTTAATGTTGCTCCGAGCATGCTCGTTGTCAGGATGATGCTTGCTACTCCTAACCCCGTTCACAGCAACCTCTGGGAACCCAACACGGCGTAACTTCTGCCTGTAGTTTCCCATTTTGAATTTCAGGCTATTCTTCCAGCCATCACAGCCTGTTCTTGAGCCGGGATCTTTCAAACATGGGTGCTTGGT
The DNA here is from genome assembly GCF_964263955.1 of Coregonus lavaretus. Lineage (NCBI taxonomy): Eukaryota > Metazoa > Chordata > Actinopteri > Salmoniformes > Salmonidae > Coregonus > Coregonus lavaretus. Next base: position 10,215,418 of record NC_140000.1, read on the forward strand.
TACAAGGGCCTCAGCTGCCTTGGCAAACTGCCGGTCACTTGGGTAAGCTTTGGAATTGAAGATGGTCCATGCCATCCTATCAAGAATGTTGTGTTTTTGATCCCTTGTTATTTTCAGCACCGTTTCATGTCTCAGATATGCGCAATTGCCCTCTCTCAGAGCAAACTCAACCTCCATCGAGAAAGTGGGTATGACAAATACCTCAGGCCACCTACCTAGCCGCTCTGGTGGGGCGTCCTGTAACTCGGTGGCTGAGAGTCCAGCTAAACCGAGGTCTGTATCACGTCGTATTGGCAAAACTTTCACCGTAGCCCTAGGAGAAGGCAAGTCTTCAATGGTCTCTAAGTTGAAGAGCTCATTGTTGAAATCAGGGTCTTCATAAAGAAGACAGAAATCAAACTTCAGATGTAGTTTCTCCTTCAGCGTTGATATCAGCTCATTCAGTGAATCAGGTTGAGAGGGCAGAACCACTTTCTCTATTCTATTGTCGTTGATGATGACTTTCAGTTTGATGGCTTGATCTGCAGACCCTTCTGCCTCCATTTGGAATGTGAAATCTGAGGAAAAGAAAGGACTCAGCGTCACCAGGGCTTAAAGCCACAGACTGTACGATTTCCAATAATTTCCACTAATAAAATGCCCCTTGATTTCAAAGAGTATGACCTATAAATACAACTCTAATAACAACAGCACGACTGTGTTACAATAAATGATGTGCTGAAAGGTATAGCTATATGCCCACTGAGAGCTTGTCAGCGAACCCACCTTCAGGAGTGGATACTTGGTCTGGATCTTCTTTGGAATCAGACTCCAGCCTTTGAATGTGCTCTTCAACCTTGATCCAGTGGGTATCCTCTTCCCCTTTACACTGTGACACTGTGGGCTCTGGGTCCTCCTGTCCTAGACGGAGGCTCCAGTCTTGAGTACATGACTGCTGCTCAGGGGCAACCTGCACCAAAGTGATAGTAGCTTCAGCCTGCTGCTGGCAGTCTGACTCTGGAGGGAAGGAGATACAGTTACACATGTAGATCTGTTAAATTTAGAATCCGTTTTGGTGAAACTGCCACGTCCGTTTGCGATATTACAACAAAAATGTAACTTCAAACAACGTTTGTTTTATTCCCTCAGACATCATTGCATGCGCTATAGAACAGCAGTGTATGTAGCTACTACTATTTTTTTGTATTACTTTGCTCAGCCGGGTCTCAGACTAGACGTAACACAGTAAATGTAAATCCTGTGCACTCAAATTAGTTTATTATGTTACGTTTGGTATGGTTACATAAGACAGAAGGTTACTTAAGGCAAAAATGAAATGGGGGTGGATGGGTGGGCGTATAATGTGAACGGACAACTTTTAAACTACTTACTACTTTTTATCTACTTTGCAACTAAACTCAGCAAAAAGAAACGTCCCTTTTTCAGGACCCTGTCTTTCAAAGATAATTTGTAAAAATCAAAATAACTTCACAGATCTTCATTGTAAAGGGTTTAAACACTGTTTCCCATGCTTGTTCAATGAACCATAAACAATTAATGAACATGCACCTGTGGAACGGTCGTTAAGACACTAACAGCTTACAGACGGTAGGCAATTAAGGTCACAGTTATGAAAACTTAGGACACTAAAGAGGCCTTTCTACTGACTCTGAAAGACACCAAAAGAAAGATGCCCAGGGTCCCTGCTCATCTGTGTGAAAGTGCCTTAGGCATGCTGCAAGGCGGCATGAGGACTGCAGATGTGGCCAGGGCAATAAATTGCAATTTATGTACTGTGAGACGCCCAAGACAGCGCTACAGGGAGACAGGACAGACAGCTGATCATCCTCGCAGTGGCAGACCACGTGTAACAACACCTGCACAGGATCGGTACATCTGAACATCACACCTGCGGGACAGGTACAGGATGGCAACAACAACTGCCTGAGTTACACCAGGAATGCACAATCCCTCCATCAGTGTTCAGACTGTCCGCAATAGGCTGAGAGAGGCTGGACTGAGGGCTTGTAGGCCTGTTGTAAGGCAGGTCCTCACCAGACATCACCGGCAACAACGTCGCCTATGGGCGCAAACCCACCGTCGCTGGACCAGACAGGACTGGCAAAAAGTGCTCTTCACTGACGAGTCTCGGTTTTGTCTCACCAGGGGTGATGGTCGGATTCGCGTTTATCATTGAAGGAATGAGCGTTACACCGAGGCCTGTACTCTGGAGCGGGATCGATTTGGAGGTGGAGGGTCCTTCATGGTCTGGGGTGCTGTGTCACACCATGTATAGAGTGTGACTATCTTTATTTATTACATTTGTATTTAAAGCGCCTTACATTTAAAATAAATAAATAAGGACACTGTTTTCTACTGGATGTTCTCCTCTGGGGTACAGCAGGTAGCTCTCCCAGAGGAGAACATCCAGTAGAAAACAGTGTCCTTATTTATTTATTTTAAATGTAAGGCCTTCATCAGACCTCTGACGAGCTACTCCACACCTTCTCCTCTTCCGACCAGACCACGCTGCTCTCTGATAGGCTGCTGAGCCACTCCCACTCTGCTCTACGACTGGCTGCCCACTCCAGTATGTCTGGTGTGATGTCATATCCTCTGGATATGATGTCATATCCTTCTCTGCGTGATGTGCTCCATTACTTGTTTCTTTCAATGCCAAGAGTTAACTACTAAAGAGTGTTCGGTGGCTACTGTTGTAATATTTAGTGTCATCTCAACGTCATAGTTTCTCTGTGGGATTACTTTGTTTTGTTGTATTTTCTCCCCAGCCCTGCAGTTCTATTGGCAGAGCCAGCATCTGTGGAGGAGAGACAGTCTCTACTGCTAGGCTACCAGCCCTACAGGCCCCAGTGTGATGCCCACAGACAGTGGCTGCCCACCCAGTGCCACCCCAGCACAGGTCAGAGTCACACCCCCAACTTCCAACCCAGCTCTGCATTGTAACTGTAGTAGTGGTGGTAGTGTAATACAGGCCTCTGTACAGGTCATTATACCTTCTCCAGACCCTTCTAGAAGGAGACCACTCTTAATCAGCAGCGTCTCATTGTTTCTTCACTCATAATATGTTGGTTGGAAACAGATAAGACAAATGAAGTAGCTACAGTAGTGTTGTATTGACTGTGTTGGTAATGTAGCTACAGTAGTGTTGTATTGACTGAGTTGGTAATGTAGCTACAGTAGTGTTGTATTGACTGTGTTGGTAATGTAGCTACAGTAGTGTTGTATTGACTGTGTTGGTAATGTAGCTACAGTAGTGTTGTATTGACTGAGTTGGTAATGTAGCTACAGTAGTGTTGTATTGACTGAGTTGGTAATGTAGCTACAGTACTGTTGTATTGACTGAGTTGGTAATGTAGCTACAGTACTGTTGTATTGACTGAGTTGGTACTGTCTGCAGGTTACCTGGAGACTGGCACACACAGGAAAGAGTTTAGTTGGCCCATAACAATCCCCGAGCCGACTAGGTGAAAAATCTGTCGATGTGTCCTTGAGCAAGACACTTAACCCTAATTGCTCCTGTAAGTCGCTCTGGATAAGAGCGTCTGCTAAATGACTAAAAGTATTGTGGAGTAACTACAATGTTGTTGATCCATCCTCAGTTCTCTCCTAATCACTTCCATTAAACTCTGTAGCTGTTTTAAAGTCATCATTGGCCTCATGGTAAAATCCCTGAGCGGTTTCCTTCCTCTCAAGCAACTGAGTTAGGAAAGACACATGTATCTTTGTAGTGTTCGTGCCGTGAAAGGACTTTCTTCTTTGTCTGAAAGCAATGGCTAGCTAGTTTGCTAACTATTCTAGCTAACTAACTGGCTGAATAAGTTGACGACAGACTCGCTCAAGCTGTCGGGACTAACCCACAACGTTAGACACGGACACGAACGATCTGCTTGTGTGTTGATACACTGGTGGTTGTTGTGGCTGAGTATTGGCGCTAAACCCTGCTGCTGGAGACCGGCATGCTAGCTGGCTGTGGCGTCTTATGACGAGGTGCCCGGACGTTTTTCACGGAATAATACTGCACCTAGTTAGCTAGCTGAATAAACTAGGTTAGTCTATTCCTAGAAAACATTGAACCGCTGTAGTTTACAACAATTATAGTTTCTGAGGTGGAAGTTGGGAGAGTTATATTTGGGAGTTGTGGTGAGGGAGGCCCCGCTCTCTCCTTTCCCAGATGTTTAGTTCATTTTATTCCGATCTCCTCTGCATTATTGTAGCCATCTGCTGCAGCCTGTCAACTATGCCTCTGCCTATCCCTGTTCTCTCCTCTCCGCACAGGCTACACAAACGCCTCACACCGCGTGGCTGCTGCCTCTCTAACCTGGTGGTCCCTGCACGCACGACCCACGTGGAGTTCCAGGTCTCAGGCAGCCTCTGGAACTGCCGTTCTGCTGCCAACAAGGCAGACTTCATCCCAGCCTATGCTACCCTCCAGTCCCTCGACTTCTTGGCGCTGACGGAAACATGGATTACCACTGAAAACACTGCTACTCCTGCTGCTCTCTCCTCGTCTGACCATGTGTTCTCGCATACCCCGAGAGCATCTGGTCAGCGGGGTGGTGGCACAGGAATCCTCATCTCTCCCAAGTGGACATTCTCAATTTTTCCCCTGACCCATCTGTCTATCTCCTCATTTGAATTCCATGCTGTCACAGTCACTAGCCCATTTAAGCTTAATATCTTGTCATCTATCGCCCTCCAGGTTCCCTTGGAGAGTTCATCAATGAGCTTGACGCCTTGATAAGTTCCTTTCCTGAGGATGGCTCACCCCTCACAGTTCTGGGGGATTTCAACCTCCCTACGTCTACATTTGACTCATTTCTCTCTGCCTCCTTCTTTCCACTCCTCTCCTCTTTTGACCTCACCCTCTCACCGCCCCGCCCTACTCACAAGGCAGGCAATACGCTTGACCTCATCTTTACTAGATGCTGTTCTTCTACTAATCTCACTGCAACTCCCCTCCAAGTCTCCGACCACTACTTTGTATCCTTTTCTCTCTCCCTCTCCTCCAACATTACTCACTCTGCCCCTACACAGATGGTAATGCGCCGTCGCAACCTTCGCTCTCTCTCTCCCGCTACTCTTTCCTCTTCCATCCTATCATCTCTTCCCTCTGCTCAATCCTTCTCCCTCCAATCTCCTGATTCTGCCTACTCAACCCTCCTCTCCTCCCTTTCTGCATCCTTTGACTCTCTATGTCCCCTATCCTCCCGGCCGGCTCGGTCCTCCCCTCCAGCTCCGTGGCTTGATGACTCATTGCGAGCTCACAGAACAGAGCTCCGGGCAGCTGAGCGGAAATGGAAGAAAACTAGACTCCCTGCAGACCTGGCATCTTTTCACTCCCTCCTCTCTACATTTTCTTCATCTGTTTCTGCTGCTAAGGCCACTTTCTACCACTCTAAATTCCAAGCATCCGCCTCTAACCCTAGGAAGCTCTTTGCCACATTCTCCTCCCTGCTGAATCCCCCCCCCCCTCCCTCCTCCCTCTCTGTGGATGACTTCGTCAACCATTTTGAAAAGAAGGTTGACGACATCCGATCCTCGTTTGTTAAGTCAAATGACACTGCTGGTCCTGCTCACACTGCCCTACCCTATGCTTTGACTTCTTTCTCCCCTCTCTCTCCAGATAAAATCCTGCGACTTGTGACGGCAGGCCACCCAACAACCTGCCCGCTTGACCATATCCCCTCCTCTCTTCTCCAGACCATCTCCGGTGACCTTCTCCCTTACCTCGCTGATCAACTCATCCTTGACCGCTGGCTATGTTCCTTCCGTCTTCAAGAGAGCGAGAGTTGCACCCCTTCTCAAAAAACCAACACTCGATCCCTCTGATGTCAACAACTACAGACCAGTATCCCTTCTTTCTTTTCTCTCCAAAATTATTGAGCGTGCCGTCTTTAGCCAACTCTCTTGCTATCTCTCTCAGAATGACCTTCTTGATCCAAACCAGTCAGGTTTCAAGACTGGTCATTCAACTGAGACTGCTCTTCTCTGTGTCACAGAGGCTCTCCGCACTGCTAAAGCTAACTCTCTCTCCTCTGCTCTTGTCCTTCTAGACCTGTCTGCTGCCTTTGATACTGTGAACCATCAGATCCTCCTCTCCACCCTCTCCGAGCTGGGCATCTCCGGTGCTGCTCACTCTTGGATTGCGTCCTACCTGACCGGTCGCTCCTACCAAGTGGCGTGGCGAGAAGCTGTCTCCGCACCACGTGCTCTCACCACTGGTGTCCCCCAGGGCTCAGTTCTAGGCCCTCTCCTATTCTCGCTATACACCAAGTCACTTGGCTCTGTCATATCCTCACATGGCCTCTCCTATCATTGCTACGCTGACGACACACAACTAATCTTCTCCTTTCCCCCTTCTGATAACCAGGTGGCTAATCGCATCTCTGCATGTCTGGCAGACATATCAGTATGGATGACGGATCACCACCTCAAGCTGAACCTCGGCAAGACGGAGCTGCTCTTCCTCCCGGGGAAGGACTGCCCGTTCCATGATCTCGCCATCACGGGTGACAACTCCGTTGTGTCCTCCTCCCAGAGTGCGAAGAGCCTTGGCGTGACCCTGGACAACACCCTGTCGTTCTCCGCTAACATCAAGGCGGTGACCCGATCCTGTAGGTTCATGCTCTACAACATTCGGAGAGTACGACCCTGCCTTACACAGGAAGCGGCACAGGTCCTAATCCAGGCACTTGTCATCTCCCGTCTGGATTACTGCAACTCGCTGTTGGCTGGGCTCCCTGCCTGTGCCATTAAACCCCTACAACTCATCCAGAATGCCGCAGCCCGTCTGGTGTTCAACCTTCCCAAGTTCTCTCACGTCACCCCGCTCCTCCGCACACTCCACTGGCTTCCAGTTGAAGCTCACATCTGCTACAAGACCATGGTGCTTGCCTACGGAGCTGTGAGGGGAACGGCACCTCCGTACCTTCAGGCTCTGATCAGTCCCTACACCCAAACGAGGGCACTGCGTTCATCCACCTCTGGCCTGCTGGCTCCCCTACCTCTGCGGAAGCATAGTTCCCGCTCAGCCCAGTCAAAACTGTTCGCTGCTCTGGCACCCCAATGGTGGAACAAGCTCCCTCACGACGCCAGGACAGCGGAGTCACTCACCACCTTCCGGAGACATTTGAAACCCCACCTCTTTAAGGAATACCTGGGATAGGATAAAGTAATCCTTCTACCCCCCCCCCCCCCCCTAATCCAACCCACCCCCCCCAAAAAAAACATTGTAAAGTGGTTATCCCACTGGCTATAAGGTGAATGCACCTATTTGTAAGTCGCTCTGGATAAGAGCGTCTGCTAAATGACGTAAATGTAAATGTAAATGTGACTGGGTGTATTGATACACCATCCAAAGTTGAATTAATAACTTCACCATGCTCAAAGGGATACTCAATGTCTGCTTTTTAAAATGTTACCCATCCCACAATTGGTGCCCTTCTTTGTGAGGCATTGGACAACCTCCCTGGTCTTTGCGATTGAATTTGTGTTTGAAATTCATTGCTTGACTGAGGGACCTTACAGATAATTGTATGTGTGGGGTTCTCCTGAGTGGCGCAGCTGTGCCACTAGAGATCCTGGTTCGAATCCAGGCTCTGTCGTAGCCGGCCGCGACCGGGAGACCCATGGGGCGGCGCACAATTGGTCCAGGGTAGGGGAGGGAATGGCCGGCAGGGATGTAGCTCAGTTGGTAGAGCACGGCGTTTGTAACGCCAGGGTTGTGGGTTCGATTCCCACGGGGGGCCAGTATGAAAAAACACACTTTTAATTTTTTTATTATGTATGCACTAACTGTAAGTCGCTCTGGATAAGAGCGTCTGCTAAATTACTATTATTGCACACAGAGTGAGTCCATGCAACTTATTATGTGCCTTGTTAAGCACATTTTTACTCCTGAACTTATTTGGGCTTGCCATAATAAAGGGGTTGAATACTTATTGACTCAAGACATTTCAGCTTTTCATTTTTAATACATTTGTAAAAATGTCTAAAAAGATAATTCTACTTTAACATTTTGGATATTGTGTGTGTGTAGGCCAGTGACACAGTCTCAATTTAATCCATTTTAAATTCAGGTTGTAACAAAATATGTAAAGAAAAGTCAAGGGGTGTGAATACTTTCTAAAGGCACTGTATGTGCTCAAAGGGATATACAGTGCATTCGGGAAGTATTCAGACCCCTTGACTTTTTCCACATTTTGTTACGTTAGAGCCTTATTCTAAAATGGATTAAATAAAAAAAATGTCCTCATCAATCTACACACAATACCCCATAATAACAAAGCGAAAACTGGTTTTTAGAACATTTTGCAAATTTATTAAAAATAAAAAAAACAGAAATAACTTATTTACAGACCCTTTGCTATGAGACTCGAAATGGAGCTCAGGTGCATCCTGTTTTCATTCATCATCCTTGAGATGTTTCTACAACTTGATTGGAGTCCACCTGTGGTAAATTCAATTGATTGGAAATGATTTGGAAAGGCACACACCTGTCTAGATAAGGCCCCAAAGGTTGACAGTGCATGTCAGAGCAAAAACCAAGCCATGAGGTCGAAGTAATTGTCCGTAGAGCCCCGAGACAGGATTGTGTCGAGGCACAGATCTGGGGATGGGTACCAAAATATTTATGCAACACTGAAGGTCCCCAAGAACACAGTGGCCTCCATCAATCTTAAATGGAAGAAGTTTGGAACCCCAAGACTTCCTAGAGCTGGCTGCCCGGCCAAACTGAGCAATCAGGGGAAGAAGGGCCTTGGTCTTGGAGGTGACCAAGAACCTGATGGTCACTCTGGCAGAGCTCCAGAGTTCCTCTATGGAGATGGGAGAACCTTCCAGAAGGACAACCATCTCTGCAGCACTCCACCAATCAGGCCTTTATGGTAGAGTGGCCAGACGGAAGCCACTCCTCAGTAAAAGGCACATGACAGCCTGCTTAGAGTTTGCCAAAAGGCACCTAAAGGACTCTCAGACCATGAGAAACAAGATTCACTGGTCTGATGAAGCATGACGGTGGCAGCATCATGCTGTGGGGATGTTTTTCAGCGGCAGGGACTGGTAGACTAGTCAGGATCGAGGGAAAGATGAACGGAGCAAAGTACAGAGAGATCCTTGATGAAAACCTGCTCCAGAGGGCTCAGGACCTCAGACTGGGGACAACGACCCTAAGCACACAGCCAAGACAACGCAGGAGTGGCTTTGGGACAAGTCTCTGAATGTCCTTTAGTGGCCCAGCCAGAACCCGGACTTCTCTGGATAGACCTGAAAATAGCTATGCAGCGACGCTCCCCATCCAACCTGACAGAGCTTGAGAGGATCTGCAGAGAAGAATGGGAGAAACTCCCCAAATACAAGCGTGCCAAGCTTGTAGCGTCATACTCAAGAAGAGTCAAGGTTGTAATCGCTGCCAAAGGTGCTTCAACAAAGTACTGAGTAAAGGGTCTGAATACTTATGTAAATAAGTTATTCCAATATATATTTTATTTTTTTCAAACATTTCTAAAAACCTGTTTTTGCTTTATCATTATGGGGTATTGTGTGTAGATTGAGGGGAAAAACGATTTAGCATTAATCCATTTTAGAATAAAGCTGTAACGTAACAAAATGTGGAAAAGGTCAAGGGTTTGAATACTTTCCGAATGCACTGTATACCCACTGACCCATGCTATGGCTTGGTGCTATGTGTTGAGAGCTATTCAGTGAACCCACCTTCAGAAGTGGATACTTGGTCTGGATCTTTGGGATCAGACTCCAGCCTTTGAATGTGCTCTTCAACCTCACTGATCCAGTGGGTATCCTCTTCCTCTTTACAATGTGATACTGTGGGCTCTGGGTCCCACAGTGGCAGGTCTCTGTTTTCTTTCGTAATTTCGTGGACCATCTCCAGTCTCTGTTTCTCCAGGCTGGCCTCGTCTTCTCCTTGAGGGAAGTTGGGCAGGAAGTTCACCTCTGCCCGGCGTGCTCGTTTAATGTTGCTCCGAGCGTGCTCGTTGTCAGGATGATGCTTGCTACTCCTAACCCCGTTCACAGCAACCTCTGGGAACCCAACACGGCGTAACTTCTGCCTGTAGTTTCCCATTTTGAATTTCAGGCTATTCTTCCAGCCATCACAGCCTGTTCTTGAGCCGGGCTCTTTCAAACATGGGTGCTTGGTTACAAGGGCCTCAGCTGCCTTGGCAAACTGCCTGTCACTTGGGTAAGCTTTGGAATTGAAGATGGTCCATGCCATCCTATCAAGAATGTTGTGTTTTTGACCCTTTGTTATTTTCAGCACCGTTTCATGTCTCAGATATGCGCAATTGCCCTCTCTCAGAGCAAACTCAACCTCCATCGAGAAAGTGGGTATGACAAATACCTCAGGCCACCTGCCTAGCCGCTCTGGTGGGGCGTCCTGTAACTCGGTGGCTGAGAGTCCAGCTAAACCGAGGTCTGTATCACGTCGTATTGGCAAAACTTTCACCGTAGCCCTAGGAGAAGGCAAGTCTTCAATGGTCTCTAAGTTGAAGAGCTCATTGTTGAAATCAGGGTCTTCATAAAGAAGACAGAAATCAAACTTCAGATGTAGTTTCTCCTTCAGCGTTGATATCAGCTCATTCAGTGAATCAGGTTGAGAGGGCAGAACCACTTTCTCTATTCTATTGTCGTTGATGATGACTTTCAGTTTGATGGCTTGATCTGCAGACCCTTCTGCCTCCATTTGGAATGTGAAATCTGAGGAAAAGAAAGGACTCAGCGTCACCAGGGCTTAAAGCCACAGACTGTACGATTTCCAATAATTTCCACTAATAAAATGCCCCTTGATTTCAAAGAGTATGACCTATAAATACAACTCTAATAACAACAGCACGACTGTGTTACAATAAATGATGTGCTGAAAGGTATAGCTATATGCCCACTGACCAATGCTATGGCTTGATAATATGTGTTGAGAGCTTGTCAGCGAACCCACCTTCAGGAGTGGATACTTGGTCTGGATCTTCTTTGGAATCAGACTCCAGCCTTTGAATGTGCTCTTCAACCTTGATCCAGTGGGTATCCTCTTCCCCTTTACACTGTGACACTGTGGGCTCTGGGTCCTTCTGTCCTAGACGGAGGCTCCAGTCTTGAGTACATGACTGCTGCTCAGGGGCAACCTGCACCAAAGTGATAGTAGCTTCAGCCTGCTGCTGGCAGTCTGACTCTGGAGGGAAAGAGATACAGTTACACATGTAGATCTGTTAAATTTAGAATCCGTTTTGGTGAAACTGCCACGTCCGTTTGCGATATTACAACAACAAAAATGTAACTTCAAACAATGTTTGTTTTATTCCCTCAGACATCAGTGTATGTAGCTACTACTATTTTTTTGTATTACTTTGCTCAGCCGGGTCTCAGACTAGATGTAACACAGTAAATGTAAATCCTGTGCACTCAAATTAGTTTATTATGTTACGTTTGGTATGGTTACATAAGACAGAAGGTTACTTAAGGCAAAAATGAAATGGGGGTGGATGGGTGGGCGTATAATGTGAACGGACAACTTTTAAACTACTTACTACTTTTTATCTACTTTGCAACTAAACTCAGCAAAAAGAAACGTCCCTTTTTCAGGACCCTGTATTTCAAAGATAATTTGTAAAAATCAAAATAACTTCACAGATCTTCATTGTAAAGGGTTTAAACACTGTTTCCCATGCTTGTTCAATGAACCATAAACAATTAATGAACATGCACCTGTGGAACGGTCGTTAAGACACTAACAGCTTACAGACGGTAGGCAATTAAGGTCACAGTTATGAAAACTTAGGACACTAAAGAGGCCTTTCTACTGACTCTGAAAGACACCAAAAGAAAGATGCCCAGGGTCCCTGCTCATCTGTGTGAAAGTGCCTTAGGCATGCTGCAGGACTGCAGATGTGGCCAGGGCAATAAATTGCAATTTATGTACTGTGAGACGCCCAAGACAGCGCTACAGGGAGACAGGACAGACAGCTGATCATCCTCGCAGTGGCAGACCACGTGTAACAACACCTGCACAGGATCGGTACATCTGAACATCACACCTGCGGGACAGGTACAGGATGGCAACAACAACTGCCTGAGTTACACCAGGAATGCACAATCCCTCCATCGGTGTTCAGACTGTCCGCAATAGGCTGAGAGAGGCTGGACTGAGGGCTTGTAGGCCTGTTGTAAGGCAGGTCCTCACCAGACATCACCGGCAACAACGTCGCCTATGGGCGCAAACCCACCGTCGCTGGACCAGACAGGACTGGCAAAAAGTGCTCTTCACTGACGAGTCTCGGTTTTGTCTCACCAGGGGTGATGGTCGGATTCGCGTTTATCATTGAAGGAATGAGCGTTACACCGAGGCCTGTACTCTGGAGCGGGATCGATTTGGAGGTGGAGGGTCCTTCATGGTCTGGGGTGCTGTGTCACAGCATCATCGGACTGAGCTTGTTGTCATTGCAGGCAATCTCAACGCTGTGCGTTACAGGGAAGACATCCCTCATGTGGTACCCTTCCTGCAGGCTCATCCTGACATGACCCTCCAGCATGACAATGCCACCAGCCCTACTGCTCGTTCTGTGCGTGATTTCCTGCAAGACAGGAATGTCAGTGTTCTGCCATGGCCAGCGAAGAGCCCAGATCTCAATCCCATTGAGTACGTCTGGGACCTTTTGGATCGGAGGGTGAGGGCTAGGGCCATTCCCCCCAGAAATGTCTGGGAACTTGCAGGTGCCTTGGTGGAATAGTGGGGTAACATCTCACAGCAAGAACTGGCAAATCTGGTGCAGTCCATGAGGAGGAGATGCACTGCAGTACCAGCTATTGTACATTTAGCAAATTCGTAACATATACAAAACGGCTGGACATGCACAAATTAATACATACCATACGAAACGTAACATATCACACTAAATGTAATGTTTCGTAGTTAATACGAAATGTTGAGACCAGGTTGCGTTCCTGGATGCTCGTCGCCCCCTTTTCAAAAACAAAACAGGAACAGATGCAGTGGCGCTGTTTCACATTTTGCGGATCTCAGCTTTAAGGCCAGTTCCCCTGACTACACTATCAATTAAGGTTTTGTAATTGGCACTTTCAATGAAGATTCGCCATTGACAAACATTTAGGGTCTGGGACACTGGCCGTTATTAGATAGACACCCATGTAGCTAATTAGCTACACCTCCCCTTTTGTATGTGGTTAGACGCTACAAAAAAATTACTGTATGACGCTACAAACCTCCTCTATGCAACATCAACAGCCCACGAAGACGTTCGTTCTCCTCTTTCGTACGGAAAACGTCTACCTGGTACTCTGCTATCGTTTTTTCAACTACCCCAAATATCTCCTCAGCAGCCGCTGTTAATTTCTGCTTGAGAAACTCTCTCAACAACTCTATTTTAGACATGTTTTGTATTGTTTATTTTCCTCCAAGCAAAAGTTGCATGTACTGCTGCAGAAGATAAACACAGAAGCGCATGCCCCCCTTCCTAGGGCATAACAGTTTATGCACTATCGCCCTCTGCTGGAGTGGAGTGGAGTGCGACAGAGTTTTCTTCTTCTTCTTCTTCTTCTTCTTCTTCTTCTTCTTCTTCTTCTTCTTCTTCTTCTACGATTTCATGGCGATCCGCGAGCCAAAGCTGCATGTTGCCACCTACTGTGCTGGAGTATGCGATAAATCATGGTCTGCTTAAATCTGTACTTCCGCCAAAAAAAAATCCCAAGCACCCCAACCCATTCAACTTTATCTATATCATGCTGAAACAATCCACCCTTCAAATTATTCAGCATGTCTACAACCATTTCAACAGTAACATCTGTTACCCCAATAACTACTTTGCCATATCCACAATAACCTTCAACTTGGCATTTCTGCTTTCCACAACCCGAGTCGTGTTGATAACCTTGCCAATGAAAGCTATGAAGTTAACTTTATTCACTATCAAAGTGTCCTTTGACACAGCATATTCATGAGCACAAGATTTCTGAACAGGTCTGGAAACCATGCCAGGTCCAGCAGAAGCACCAGCCCTGACATTAGGTCCACTTAGTACAGCAGCAGCCATGGAAGCTCCATCATTGCACACTGTAGTTCCACCAATCTGTCTTCACATTGCTCTGACATTCACCGTAATCATGTTCCCCTCCACATTTGGCACATCTTTTCTTTCCTTTACACTGAGCAGCTACATGTCCCATTCTTTGGCATTTAAAACACCGCAATGGGGATGGGACACATTCTCTGACATTGAAACTAATGAATCCTATCTGTACTTGTCTAGGTAAAGCCTTCTCAAACCTTAGCAGCACTGATAAGCTTTCACTTCTTTGACCCTCTTTCCTACTGATCAACCTTTTGGCCTCAATCACTCTGCTTCCCGTCACATTTTCTGTAATATCATCTATGGACATAGATATTGGGACCCCAGGGATGACTCCCCTCAACCTAGCATAAGCACCAGGGACAATGCTTTTAATCTTCTTCCCATTAAGCTTTTCCATTTGCAGAATATTCCCTTGCTGAGCCGAGCTACCACAAATATTAACAATCTACCATTTCCAATGAACTGGGCTAATTTGACTTCACCTATCTCCTTCTCTACTGCATTGGTTAGTTGGATAGGGTGGCGCAGTGGTCTAAGGCACTGCATTGCAGTGTTAGCTGTGCCACTAGAGATCCTGGTTCAAATCCAGGCTCTGTCGTAGCCGGCCGCGACCGGGAGACCCATGGGGCGGCGCACAATTGTTCCAGGGTAGGGGAGGGAATGGCTGGCAGGGATGTAGCTCAGTTGATAGAGCATGGTGTTTGCAACGCCAGGGTTGTGGGTTCGATTCCCACGGGGGGGTATGAAAAAAAATATATATATATATGCACTCACTAACTGTAAGTTGCTCTGGATAAGAGCGTCTGCTAAATGACTAAAATGTAAATGAGGCCCTGTGGTCTCATCAAACACCATAACCACTTTCCACTCCCACACATTTTTACTCTTGCTTCCTATCTTGGCCCTCTTTATGCTTTCTTTACTAAACGCTCCACTGCTTTCAGTATCATGATCTCTATTCTTCCTGTGTCTTTCCACTACAGACCATTCCGGTCCTTGACCCTCATCCTCCCGCTCCATATCATCAGAACTGACACTCATACTGTTCGCATTCCAGCACAGCTGTTGCTTCTCCAACCTTTTCTCCATTTCGTCCGCACTACTCGCCTCCATTTCGGCTGTCAGACTTCCAAACTTCTCACGCATCAACAACTCATTCACCCAGTTCGGACTCCGCACTCAGAATTCTCCAGGCACGAAGTCATTCAAAGAAATCTTGTGCACCACAACACAACCTCCAAGCGAGCGCTTCCTCCTCTAGCTGACCGAAGTCCTCTTGGGACGTCCCTACCCCATTGAAGTTCTTCTTCTTCTTTTTGTGCTACAGGGTCTGTGTCCACTCCAGTATATCTCGCTAAATGATTAGTGTAGATGCAGCCATTTGATAGACAGCTCAGAGATATTTCCACTGCCTTTACGGATAATTAAAAGGGTTTTTATTTATAGATTGGAGCCAGTTCCCTTTTCCTAACACTTGTATTGATTTAATCAGGTAATGGTTGCATAGTTGGTGTTCCCAACACAATCCCGCAACGCTGCCAGAGAAGAGAGAAGCTAAAAAAAGACACTTCAATTAACACATTATCAGCCATTTATTCTGTAGTACTTTATGGATGTCTGGGAATGTACAATATCTGGGTTGGTTGAAAGAAGCAGCTCTAATTTCAGGTGGTATATTTAGTTCCCATTGAACGCAGCGTAACTGTATCATACCAATTCTCTATACTTGTAAATACACCTGAAATGAAACAGATGTTTTTCCCTTGATGCATTTTGGCATTAGGCTCAGAGGTAAATATGACATTTGGTGTATGGAAGATCTTGCCACATTAAACACAAGGGAACAAACATTCTGAAAACTAGGCTGTTTGCAACATCAGGGTAGAGGTGGTGACGTATTACCATATATGAACAAGACATATTACTCTCAAGACCAATGCAAGCTTTATATACAGACAGAGAACAGTGGATCACATCATGTCCTCTGTGTCATCCTATAACTAATGAACATGGACTCCTGTTGCTCAGAAACCCACTAACTGCTCTCTGTTAGAACATGATATTCATCAGAGAGCAGTGTCTTGAGGAGGGATATCTCCTTTCACATGTCTCTCAGTCTGCTGTCTGATTCTCTCCCCCCACACAGGGCACGTGTTCTCCTTCTTGTAAACAGTCTTCACGTGGTTCCCTAAAGTCTGAATCCATTGTGGCATTGGCCACATTCATGACACCTAATTTATATGTTTGTGAGCTGTCTGATGCTTCTTTAACATACTTGATGTGGTAAAGCATTTTCTACATACAGGACACATGTATGGCTTCTCCCCTGTGTGAGTCCTCATGTGCACTATCAGAGATGTATTCTGACTGAAACATTTTCCACAATCCTGGCATTGATGTGGTTTCTCCCCTGTGTGGCTCCTCATATGTAAGTTTAGGTGTCCGCGCTGAGTAAATCCTTTGCCACAATCATGACAGTGAAACGGCTTCTCCCCTGTATGACTCCTCAAATGCCTTTTCAGGAAAGTATCCCAAGCAAAATATTTACCACAAACATGACAACACTTTGCTCCGATGTGAGTTTGTAGGTGATCTATCATACTTTCTGTGGACTGACAGAATTTTCCACACACACCACAAAGATGTTCTTTATCCTGTGCGTGTGTTTGCACATGATTTAATAAAGAAGCCATGGAGTCAAATTGCTTTCCACATACCTTACAACTAGGAGCAGCATCCCAGCTTACACTGGGTCTCGAGTGTGATTTTAGATGGTTCAATTTCCTGTCCTTAACACTGATGTGAGAACTTTGTCCTTCTACCGTCTTTGTTCTCTTTGATTTGAGTGGCTTTAACGTTAGACCTGACAGAGGTCCTCCAGTCTCCATCCAGTCAATATGTCCTCTGTTTTCACTCTGAGCTGCAGAACACTCTGTATCTACTGCAGAGAAGGGCTGAGACTCTCTGGTTGGTTCTGATACGCCATAGTTTTCTACATAAGGTTCTGTTTTGATCTGTTCAGTTGAGGTGCTGGGTAGAGAGTATCTCTCTCCATGTGAGGACTGAGTTGGGTCTTGATAATAGCCACTTGATACACAGCCGTAACAATTGATAAACTCATTGACATGATTCTCATCCTCCTGACTGGTCCTTGGTTCCTCCTGTTCATCTTTCATCTGTGTGGGTTCTGGGTCCTTCTGCCCCAGACTGGGGCTCCACTCCTGCTGCTCAAGGGAAATCACCTCATCAGACACGGTGACAGTGAGCTGCTGGAGGTCTGGAGAAAAGGAGAATATGAAAAAGAAAACTCAAAAGCTGAATTGAGACGTAGTTAGGCTCACAATATATATATATTTTTTTTACATACCTTGGTTTTGTAAATACACTCTACAAAATTAATTACATTGAAAGACAATCGTAACTCATATGACATGAATGTTGATAAAACAAACACACACCTGCTCGTCTATGTAACTTGATCTCTGGCTTAGTACGGACATCCAGCATGCTCCGCAGATGCCTGTTCTCCTCCTTTGTGCGAGAAACCTCTTCCTGGTACTCTGCTATCGTTTCTTCAACGACACAAAATATCTCCTCAGCTGCCGCTATCAATTTCTGGTTGAGAAACACTCTCAAGTACTCTATTTTAGACATTTTTTGAGAAGGAAAGCTGTCTAGCTAGCTAAGTTAACCAGCTAGCTACCAACATAAACAAAGTCAAGAAGACAAAGAACGCTGTCAGTCTTTGTGCGTGCACGGCATAATTCATTTTGCACTGTCGCCCCCTGCTGGAGCGGAAGGCGCAGGTCGTGACGATCCGGCAGGTCAAATCAAATCAACAACAAGAAAAAGTCACATACACGTGTTTAGTAGATGTTATTGCGGGTATAGCGAAATGCTTGTTGGCGCCAGCTGTGCTGCTTTTGAGAAGAGGGCTGATTCATGGGCAAAATTAATTAATCTCTAATAATTTTTCCTACTAATCATTGATCAGATTGAATAAGTATTTCCCAATCTATTCTTGGAGGTCCTCCAGTGTGTGTACATTTTTATTCTAGCCCAGCACATAGACCTACATGTAGTAGACTGCAGAGCTGGTGGCGCTGCTACAGCACTGCTGGGGCAAATCTGAAGTTTAGATCAATCGTTGCCTCCCTAGATCACTAAAGTATGCAAAAAATATAATACACACTACTGCTGTCACCAATCCAACATTCTCATGTCTGCAATTAATTCAAGGAAGAGGAGAGGGGGGATGTACCGTGCCTTCAGAAAGTATTCATACCCCTTGACTTATTCCACATTTTGTTGTTAACCTGTATTCAAAATGTATACAAAAATAAAATAAAAAATCTCACCCATCTACACACAATACCTCATAATGACAAAGTGAAAATTTTGCAAATGTTTTGAAAATGAAATACATAAATATTTAAATACGTATTCACACCACTGAGTCAATACATTGTAGAAGCACCTTTGGCAGCGATTACAGCTTTGAGTTGTCTTGGGTATGTCTGTATCAGCTTTGCACATCTGGATTTGGGGATTTTCTCCCATTCTTCCTTGCAGATTTTCTCAAGCTCTGTTAAGATAGATGTGGAGCGGCGGTGAACAGCAATCTTCAAGTCTTTCCACTGATTTTCAATAGGATTCAAGTTTGGGCTTTGGCTGGGCGACTCAAGAACTTTCACATTATTGTTCTTTTGCCATTCCAATGTTGCTTTGGCTGTATGTTTGGGGTCACTGTCCTGTTGGAATGTAAATCTTCACCCCAGTCCAAGGTTGTTTGCACTCTGAAGGTTCTCGTTAAGTATTTGCCTGTATTTGGCTCCGTTCATTGTTCCCTCTATCCTTACCAGTCTCCCAGTCCCTGCTGCTGAAAAGCATCCCCATAGCATGATGCTGCCTCCACCATGCTTCACAGTAGGGATGGTGTTAGACGGGTGATGAGCTATGTCTGGTTTTCTCCATACATAGTGCTTTGCATTCAGGCCAAAGTGTTCAATTTGTCTCATCAGACCACAGAAAGTTTTGCCTTATGATCTCAGTCTTTCACATGCCTTTTTGCAAACTCCAGGCATGCAGTCATGTGCCTTTTTCTCAGGAGTGGCTTCTGTCTGGCCACTCTCCCATAAAGCCCAGATTGGTGAAGTGCTGTAGAGACTGTTGTCCTTCTGGCAGGTTCTCCCATCACAGCCAAGGAACTCTGAGTGGTCATTGGGTTCTTGGTCACCTCCCTGACCAAGGTCCTTCTTGCCCGGTTGGTCAGTTAGGTCGGACGGCCAGCTCTAGGCAGTCTGGGTACTTCCCAATGATGGAGATCACTGTGCTCTCGGAAACATTCAACACTCTAGACATTGTTTTATACCCTTCCCCAGCTATATGCCTCATCACAATTCTATCTTGTGAGATCTGCAGACAGTTCCTTGGACTTCATGGTATAGTTTCTGCTCTGACATGCACTTCTTCTTCTTCTTCTTCTTCTTCTTATTTAAGTGTTTATTGGCAAATGGCAACCAACTGGCAGGTGCATACACCACCACCCTACTGTACTGGAGTGTGAGGCCAGTCACAACTTATCTACACCACTATATTCTCTTAACTAATCCTGAATTTCTAATAAAATAAAATAATTCCCTACAAACCTCACTACTCCCATCATCCCCACCCAAAATACCACCCACTCCCCATTCCCATCCAACCTCTCTGACCCTGTCAAACAACCTCTCTCTTTCTACATCATACATTTCACAACATTTTAACGTTCTGTTTCCTCTACCATTCAGCCATTACACATTCCAGTACGATGTTTCCCTAACAATTTCCAAGAGGGATTAAATCCTGTATGCCCTAATCTCATCCTACACAACATAACTTCCTCCCTTCTGTTCCCATTATATGACACTATCTCCAGCACAGATTTCCTTGTACTATAAAAATGTCTGCGCTTACTACTTTCATCCCATTGTCTCTGCCAGCAATCTAACCCATTTTTCCGAATCAATGTTTTAATTTCATCTCTACCCAACTGCACCTGTATATCCACAATATTATTTTCCACTGCTTTTTGGCTATTATATCTACTATATAATTTCCATTAACTCCTGTATGAGCCGGAATCCAACAGAACTGAATTTCAATACCATATCTTTGTAAGCCCAACAACAGCATCATTATTTCTAACCATAAATCCTCATGTTCTGACTTTCCAGATCTTCAAACTACACAAAACTGATGCAGTCCCAACATATTACTACTCTTCTTGGTTGTACCTCCTCTATCCATTGCAATCCAACAATTATCGCAACCATTTCTGTTGAATCTACAGATTAATCATTTGTTAGTCTCTTGCATAGATTAACATCGAACTCACAAATAAACGCACCTGCTCCTGTCTTCCCATTCATGGGATCCTTTGAACCATCTGTCTACACTGCAAGACAATAATAAAACGGATTACTAATATATTGATCCACTATTGTTCCTACATGATCTACTTCACACCACTGTTTCTTTTCTTCGATGAGGCTAAAATCAACATGTGATCTTGTATAAAACCACAGTGGCACATTTCCTATTGCCACAGATGGCCCTATAACAAGGTCCCTGAGTCCATCTTCATCAACCCTTTTCCCAATCTCTGGGTCATAACCCCTCTTTTGATCTTTCACATTCCCAGCAGTCTTCCAATACTGTCAGTGTAGGATGATCTACCGTACTACCCTACAGTCTTGCCCAGTATGCCAGAGCTAGCTTAACTTGTTTAAGGGATAGTAGCATTTCCCCAGTATCTTCTTGTAAAGCCTCAACCGGTGTAGTTTTAAATGCACCATCGCACATCCTGAGTGCCCTCGCTTGCATCCTATCAAGGCGCAACAGCAATGTAAAAGCTGCAGCACCATATACAAAGCACCCATAATATATGGACGATCTCATCATAGTACGATAAATATTCAGTAAAGATTGTCTATCTGTTTTCACTTCGTCATTATGGGGTATTGTGTGTAGATGGGTAAGAATGTGTTTTAATACATTTTGAATTCAGGCTGTAATACAAAATGTGGAATAAGTCAATGGGTATGAATACTTTCTGAAGGCACTGTATAGAAAGAAAGAATGACAGTAGATATAGGGAATGAGATGTTTTAATGTACTTCTTGTATTGTCTGAAAGTCTCTCCCAACACAGGGTATGACTGCCATGTTGTCATCAGGTTTTTCATCAGGTCATTATGTTTTCTCCCTCTTGTGAATGTTCTTCTCATACCTTCCAGGGGAGTTCATTCACTTGAAGCGTTTAGGTGCAATCAAATCCAAACTATTTTCATTTGTGACACGCTTCATAAGCAACAGGTGTAGACTAACAGTGAAATGCTTCCCAACAATGCAGAGAAAATGAAACATAATTGAATTATGTCTTACCCAGAGCAACTTACAGTCAGTGCATTCAAAACAGGTAAAACAACCACATATCAACAGTCACTGCGAGTAAAAACTTTCCTCAATAAAGCTGCTTAGTGAAACATGTATCACAAACAAGGTCTACTGTCAGTGTTTTCTACACTAAAGTATTTTGTGTATTGTCATTATGCCTTGCCAAACTTCCAGTCTATGCAAAGCCTCTGTCAGTCATGGCAGTGACGCCTTTCTCTACCATGTGAAATCTCATGCCAGGTTGACTGGGTGATAGTGCTGAAATACATGTCACAAAGATGGCAATGATATGGTTTTTCCCATGTGGATCTTCATGTGCAGTTTCAGGTTATAATTCTGCTTGAATCCTTGGCCACAATACTGGCACTTATATGGTTTCACCCCTGTATGAGTCCTCATGTGCACTGTCAGATCAGGGCTTCTGCTGAAACATTTGTCACAAACAGGGCAGCGATGTGGTTTCTCTCCAGAGTGGCTCTTCATATGCACAGCCAGGTTTCCACTCTGACTGAATCCTTTGCCACAATCATGACAGCGAAACGGCTTCTCCCCAGTGTGACTCCTCAAATGCCTTTTCAGAAAAGCATCCCAAGCAAAATATTTACCACAAACATGACAACACTTTGACAGTGAGCTGCTGGAGGTCTGTAGAGGAGAGAGGGATGAAATAGAAAACTCAAGAGCTGACTTGACGTACCCAGCTAACAAACGTTCCCACAACTTTAGAGAATATTTCCTTAAGCGTCTCATTAGGTCATTAACTAACGTTTTCATAGGAATGTTCCAGGGATGTGCAAGGAATGTTTCTAACAGACCATTCCCTTAATGTCAAATAGAACATACCCAGAACATGGTTACCATGTTCTCAGAACTTAAGATATTAATGTTCTAGACGTGTTTTATGGGAATGTTGCAAGAACATTAATGTCTCCAGTTTTCTGTTGCATAGGAGAATATTCCATCAATGTCCCACCAAACACACACAGAACATGGTTGCCATGTTCTCAGAACATAAGATATTAATGTTCTAGACATGTTTCATGGGAGCGTTGCAAAAACATGTGTGACCACAAAATTTTTTTTTTTTTTTACACATCACGCCTTGTTACTGTTGCCAAGCCAATTAAGGCCCTGATTGGTGAACCACTGATCCATTCACAGCTCTTTGTCTGTTGGCAAGGTTAGGGATACTCACACACACAGTGCTTTTAACATACTGTGTTTTCAACTTCCATATTTGACATACATGATTACATTGTGCATGTTCAATTAATCAGTAATTATTATTCAACATGTCCTTACCTGGGATTTGAACTCTCAACCCCTTGGTTCACGGTACTTCAATCTTCCTGCTACGCCACCATGTCTGTGTAAGGTAGGCTATCAGTTCATCTTATTGACTTATTCCAGCAATTTAAGGTCTTTCTGTATAGTTGTCTAATATTGGTGGGGCATATTAACCTGTTTTATTGGTACTTCTGAATCACTATGAACAATAAAATATTTTCTTGGGTGTACTTTTAACAGAGATTTACTTCAAACACAGGTGTGTTGTAACTGTTGCCAAATAATGACTAACCTATATTGCTAAGAATGTGAGAGTAGGTTGACTCCTCTAGTGGGTCTCAAACCAAGGCCACTAGCACCAATGAAGAACACCCTAACCACTGTCCCAATAAGGGTTATCTCTAGGGCTGGACTCTCCAACCCTGTTCCTGGAGAGCTACCTTCCTGTAGGTTTTCATTCCAACCCGAGTTGTAACTAACCTGATTCAGTTTATCCACCAGCTAATTATTAGAATCAGGTGTGCTAGATTAGGGTTGGAATGAAAACCTACAGGATGGTAGCTCTCCAGGAACAGGGTTGGAGAGCCCTGCTCTAGGGCATGTGCTCATTGGGCCAGTATAGTTAGGCCCTGTCAAGAAGAAACCCTAACCCGCCTTCCTAGGCACTTCGTGTAGACCTGAAACAACTTGATGTGTAAGCAATAGGGTGAATGAAATTTGAAGTAACTCTCAGTTTTATTAAAAATACACTCAGTATGAAAATGTATGCACTCACTAACTGTAAGTCACTCTGGATAAGAGCGTCTGCTAAATTACTAAAATGTAAAAAATGTAAGAAAAAAACGTATTGATCCTAGTGATTGAGGAGTATCATTAAAACAGGTTAATATGCCCCACCAACATTAGACAATATAGAAAGCCCTTAAATTGTTGAAATAAGTACATCAAATCAATGATGAGAGAATAGTCAAATTAACTCACACAGACATGGTGGAGTAGCAGGAAGATCTGAATGACGTGAACCAATATGTTGCGAGTTCAAATCCCAGGTGAGGACATTTTGCATAATAATTACTGTATAAATCAACATGCACAATGTAATCATGTATGTCAAATATGGAAGTTGGAAATACAGTATGTTAAACGCACTGTGTGTGTGTGTGAGTATCCCTAACCTTGCCAACAGACAAAAAGAGCTGTGAATGGATTACCAATCAGGGCCTTGATGGGCTTGGCAACAGTAACAAGGTGTGATGTGTAATGATTTTTTTGGTGAGAACGTTTCTTTCGGACAAATCAGGCGACATACTGACAACTGATACACAGAAATGTTCTTGCAATGTTCCCATGAAACGTGTCTAGAACATGAATATCTTACATTCTGAGAACATGGCAACCATGTCCTGTGTATATTTTGTGGGACGTTGCTGGAATATTCTCCAAACCCTCAGAAAACCGAACACATGAATGTTCTTACAACGTCCCATGAAACGTGTCTAGAATTTTAATATTGTATATTCGGATAACATGGCAACCATGTTTTGTGTATGTTTGGTGGAACATTGATGGAATATTTTCCTAACCCTCAGAAAACTGGACACATGAATGTTCAACGTCCCATAAAGCGCGTCTAGAACGTTAATGTTGTATATTCTGAGAACATTGTAACCACGTTCTTGATAAGATCTGTATGACATTAAGGGAATATTCTCATAACTTTAACACCAAAACATGCTAAACGGGTTATCAGAAGGTTTTTGCTAACATAGATATAATGTTTCCATAACTAACGGAAAACTGGACACTCAAACATTAGGGAACGATTACGGGTAACATAAAAAAATAAGTTATCTCCCTAGAATTGTTAGCTGGATAGTTAGATGGGTTTAAGATTGAGTAATCTTCTTACAGACATTGGAACTATCTACACTTTCAACAAATTGTATTACATTGATAGCTTATCGTGTCTCATATTAAATGAATGTTGAAAATACTAACACACCTTCTCGTCTATGTAACTTGATCTCTGGCTTAGTACGGATTTCCAGCATTATTCGTAGACGGCTGTTCTCCTCCTTTGTGCGAGAAACCTCTTCCTGGTACTCTGCTATCGTTTCTTCAACGACACCAAATATCTCCTCAGCTGCCGCTATCAATCTCTGGTTTAGAAACATTCTCAATAACTCTATTTTAGACATTTTTAGAGAAGGACATTTTGCTAGATAGCTACCAACGTAAACAAAGTCGAAAATATCAAGAGCACTGAGGCGAAGCAAGATGTTTTACTCTCGCCTAAATCTGTCCTAAACAAGCTCAATGCGTTTCTATGTGCTTATTTTTGACCTAAGTTTATTTTTGACCCAATTGTTAGGGCGGAGACATGAGCATCTCGTCATTATATAGTCTTTGTGCGTGCACGGCATGATACATTTTGCACTGTCGCCCCCTGCTGGAGCGGAGGACGCAGGTCCTGGCGCTCCTGCAGTTTGCAACAGTCTGTTCTGCTTTTGAGAAGAGGACACCGATTACTGGGCAAAATGAATTAATCTCTCGTAATTTTTCCTACTAATCATTGATCAGATTGAATAGGTATTTCCCAATCTATTCTTGGAGGTCCTCCATTGTGTGTACATTTTTATTCTAGCCCAGCACATAGACCTACATGTAGTAGACTGCAGAGCTGGTGGCGCTGCTACAGCATTACTGGTGCAAATCTGAAGTTTAGATCAATCGTTGCCTCCCTAGATCACTAAAGTATGCAAAAAATATAATACACCCTACTGCTATCACCAATCCAACATTCTCATGTCTGCAATTAATTAAAGGAAGAGGACAGGAGTGATGTATTTCATAGGAATAAAACATTCAAGGAATTACATGTTAACTCTCCCAACACAGGGGACGACGACTGCCATGTTGTCAGGAGGTTTTTCATCAGGTTGTCATTATGTTTTCTCCCTCTTGTGAATGCTCTCGTACCTTCTAGGGGAATTCATCCATTTGAAGCATTTAGCAGCAATCATTGCCTTATGTATGTTTTTTTAATAACACAATTATATAGTTTTTCTCCTGTGTCAATTGGACTGTTGAAGTACTGTTCTTGCATTTACATTTTGGTCATTTAGTTGACACTCTTACCCAGAGCGACTTACAGTCAGTGCATTCAAAACAGGTAAAACAACCACATATCAACAGTCACTGCGAGTAAAAACTTTCCTCAATAAAGCTGCTTAGTGAAACATGTATCACAAACAAGGTCTACTGTCAGTGTTTTCTACACTAAAGTATTTTGTGTATTGTCATTATGCCTTGCCAAACTTCCAGTCTATGCAAAGCCTCTGTCAGTCATGGCAGTGATGCCTTTCTCTACCATGTGAAATCTCATGCCAGGTTGACTGGGTGCTAGTGATGAAATACATGTCACAAAGATGGCAATGATATGTTTTTTTCCATGTGGATCTTCATGTGCAGTTTCAGGTTATAATTCTGCTTGAATCCTTGGCCACAATACTGGCACTTATATGGTTTCACCCCTGTATGAGTCCTCATGTGCACTGTCAGATCAGGGTTTCTTATGAAACATTTGCCACAAACAGGGCAGTGATGTGGTTTCTCTCCAGAGTGGCTCTTCATATGCACAGCCAGGTTTCCACTCTGACTGAATCCTTTGCCACAATCCTGGCATTGATGTGGTTTCTCCCCTGTGTGGCTCCTCATATGTAAGTTTAGGTGTCCGCGCTGAGTAAATCCTTTGCCACAATCATGACAGCGAAATGGCTTCTCCCCTGTATGACTCCTCAAATGCCTTTTCAGGAAAGTATCCCAAGCAAAATATTTACCACAAACATGACAACACTTTGCTCCGATGTGAGTTTGTAGGTGATCTATCATTCTTTCTGTGGACTGACAGAATTTTCCACACACACCACAAAGATGTTCTTTATTCTGTGTGTGCGTTTGCACATGATTTAATAAAGAAACCATGGAGTCAAATTGCTTTCCACATACCTTACAACTAGGAGCAGCATCCCAGCTTACACTGGGTCTTGAGTGTGATTTTAGATGGTTCAATTTCCTGTCCTTAACACTGATATGAGAACTTTGTCCTTCTACCGTCTTTGTTCTCTTTGATTTGAGTGGCTTTAACGTTAGACCTGACAGAGGTCCTCCAGTCTCCATCCAGTCAATATGTCCTCTGTTTTCACTCTGAGCTGCAGAACACTCTGTATCTACTGCAGAGAAGGGCTGAGACTCTCTGGTTGGTTCTGATACGCCATAGTCTTCTACATAAGGTTCTGTTTTGATCTGTTCAGTTGAGGTGCTGGGTAGAGAGTATCTCTCTCCATGTGAGGACTGAGTTGGGTCTTGATAATAGCCACTTGATACACAGCTGTAAGAATTGATAAACACATTGACATGATTCTCATCCTCCTGACTGGTCCTTGGTTCCTCCTGTTCATCTTTCATCTGTGTGGGTTCTGGGTCCTTCTGCCCCAGACTGGGGCTCCACTCCTGCTGCTCAAGGGAAATCACCTCATCAGACACGGTGACAGTGAGCTGCTGGAGGTCTGGAGAGGAGAGAGGGATGAAATAGAAAACTAATGAGCTGACTTGACGTAGTTAGCGAGGTTTACAAGAATCATCTTCTTACAGACATTGGTTTTGTAACTAGCTAGATACACTCTCAAAAAGTAAATACATATTGATAGCTTAACATGTCTCATTTTAAATTAATGTTGAAAAAACAAACACACACCTGCTTGACTATGTAACTTGATATCTGGCTTAGTACGGACATCCAGCATGCTCCGTAGATGCCTGTTCTCCTCCTTTGTGCGAGAAACCTCTTCCTGGTACTCTGCTATCGTTTCTTCAACGACACCAAATATCTCCTCAGCTGCCGCTATCAATTTCTGGTTGAGAAACACTCTCAAGTACTCTATTTTAGACATTTTTCTTTTTAGAAGGAAAGCTGTTTGGCTAGCTAAGTTAGCCAGCTAGCTTCCAACGTAAACAAACTCAAGAAGACAAAGAGCGCTGTCAGTCTTTGCGTGCACGGCATAATACATTTTGCACTGTCGCCCCCTGCTGGAGCGGAAGGCGCAGGTCGTGGCGATCCTGCAAGTGGCGCCAGAGTCGGTGCTGCTTTTGAGGACACCGATTACTGGGCAAAATGAATTAATCTCTCGTCCTTCATCCTACTCATAATCATTGATCAGATTGAATAGGTATTTTCCAATCTATTCTTGGAGGTCCTCCAGTGTGTGTACATTTTTATTCTAGCCCAGCACATAGACCTACATGTAGTAGACTGCAGAGCTGGTGGCGCTGCTACAGCACTGCTGGGGCAAATCTGAAGTTTAGATCAATCGTTGCCTCCCTAGATCACTAAAGTATGCAAAAAATATAATACACACTACTGCTGTCACCAATCCAACATTCTCATGTCTGCAATTAATTCAAGAAAGAGGAGGGATATATTTCATATAAATAAAGAATGACAGTAGATTTAGGGAATGAGATGTTTTAATATACCTCTTGTATTATCAGAAAGTCTCTCCCAACACAGGGGATGACTGCCATGTTGTCATTATGTTTTCTCCTTCTTGCGAATGCTCTCGTACCTTCTAGGGGAGTTCATCCATTTTAAGCATTTAGCAGAAATCATTGCCTTATGTATGTTTTTTTAAATAACACAATTATATAATTTCTCTCCTGTGTCAATTGGACTTCTTGCAGAGCGACTTACAGTCAGTGCATTCAAAACAGGTAAAACAACCACATATCAACAGTCACTGCGAGTAAAAACTTTCCTCAATAAAGATGCTTAGTGAAACATGTATCACAAACAAGGTCTACTGTCAGTGTTTTCTACACTAAAGTATTTTGTGCCAGGTTGACTGGGTGCTAGTGATGAAATACATGTCACAAAGATTTTACATTTACATCATTTAGCAGACGCTCTTATCCAGAGCGACTTACAAATTGGTGCATTCAACTTATGATAGCAAGTGGGACAACCACTTTTTTTTTTATGGGGGGGTGGGGGGGTAAGAAGGATTGCTTTATACTATTCCAGGTATTCCTTAAAGAGGTAGGGTTTCAAGTGTCTCCGGAAGGTGGTCAGTGACTCTGCTGTCCTGGCGTCGTGGGGGAGCTTGTTCCACCATTGGGGTGCCAGAGCAGTGTAGGGTCTGAACAGAGCCTGAAGGTAAGGAGGTGCCGTTCCCCTCACAGCTCCGTAGGCAAGCACCATGGTCTTGTAGTAGATGCAATGATATGGTTTTTCCCATGTGGATCTTCATGTGCAGTTTCCGGTGATAATTCTGCTTGAAGCCTTGGCCACAAAACTGGCACTTATATGGTTTCACCCCTGTATGAGTCCTCATGTGGACTGTCAGATCAGGGTTTCTTATGAAACATTTTCCACAAACACGACAGCAAAATGGCCTCTCCCCTGTGTGAATCTTCATGTGTGTGTTCATATAAGATTTACTGCTGAAACATTTCCCACAAACAGGGCAGCGATGTGGTTTCTCCCCAGAGTGGCTCTTCATATGCACAGCTAGGTTTCCACTCTGACTGAATCCTTTGCCACAAAACTGGCAGCGGTATGGTCTCTCCCCTGTATGAATCCTCTTGTGCGCTGTGAGATCTGGATTTTTTCTGAAACACTTGCCACAATCAGGACAGCGAAATGATTTCTCCCCTGGGTGAACCTTCATATGATCATTCAGCTCAGCACTCCCAGGGAAAAATGTACCACAAACATGACAAACTCTAGCTCCAACATGGGTTTCTAGATGACCTAACATACTTTCTGTGGACTCTAAGTGTATTCCACACACACCACATAGACATTCTTTGTCCTGTGCATGCTTTCTTGCATGATTCACTAAAGAAGCTAAGTAGGAGAAATACATTCCACAAAATTTACAGCGGATATAGGCACTTTGTTTTCTTACTGTCTGTGATCTCTTTGATGGTGATCTCTTTGATTTAAGTGGCTTTGAACCTGACAGAGGTCTACTCTCTACCCCAATGACACATTTCATGTTTTCACTCTGAGCTGCAGAAGACTCTGTATTTGCTTCAAAAAGGGGCTGACACTCACTGGATGGTTCTGATACTCCATTGTCTTCTGCATCAGGTTCTGGTTTGAGCTGTATCATGTTCTGTTCAGTAGAGGTGCTGTGTAGAGAGTAGTTGCTCTGTGCAGTTGAGGTGCTGGGAAGATAGTATGTCCCTTCATAGTCTTCACTTTGGGTTTCATAAAGAAGTGAGGACTGAGTCAGGTCCTGGTGGTGGTAGTCATTTTTCAAAGATGATTCTAGTTCCTCCGGTTCCTCTTTTATCTGTATGTAATGTGGGTCTTCCTGCCCCAGACTGGGGCTCCACTCCTGCTCACAGTGCTGCTGCTCAGGGAGAGCCTCATTTTCAGATACAGGGAGAGTGGGTTGTTGGATGTCTGGAGGGAAGGAGAGAGAATGAAATAAAACATCTAAAATGTTGACACGAATAGTATTCTAGTTAGATAGCTAGCTATTTAGCTAGATACTAACATTGACATTGATCACTTGACATATGCAAAGAATGTTTAAAAGATAACAGCTAGCAGCCTCAGCCACACACCTATTCTTTGTAATAGTATATCTGGTTTAATAACAATATCCAGCATGCTACGTAGACGGCTGTTCTCTTCCTGGTACTCTGCTATCGTTTCTTCGACGACGCCAAATATCTCCTCAGCTGCCATTATCAATCTCTGGTTGAGAAACACTCTCAATAACTCTATTTTTGACATTTTTACAGGAGAAAACTTGGGCAGCTTGCTAGCGGAGAATCACAGGTACATTTGCAACAACATAACGTAAACACTGTATGCGGTAAACAAAGAACACAAGTCAGTCAAAGGAGGACGTTCCTTTGAGCACGGCGGCAAACCATTTTGAACTATCGCCACCTACTGGAACGGAATGCTTCAAATTGTTGTCCTTTTTTTTCTTCCAAAAAGGGTTTATTGCCTTGCTCAAGGGCAGAACGGCAGATTTTTCCACCTTGCCGGCTCGAGGATTCGAACCAGCAACCCTTTGGTTACTGACCTAAGGCTCTTAAAAATCTAGGCTACCTTTAATTTTCAATTAATGAGCTGTATAATGCTTCTTATTGGAATAGGTCAGTGTTTCCCCTGGATACTGCTTTTATCAATCCTAACCATCTCAGGTCTACAATTACAGGAGGACACAATAGGCATATTCTTCATCACATCCTTATGGGCCTAGGCCACTCCAGAGCCATGTATTTAGAATGTCTAAATACATGACTCTGGGCCAAACTATAACCTTAAAGGCAGCATATACTAAGACAATCTACTATACACTAATTGTTAACACTCACACTTTGTGTCCATCTCACCAGATTACACAGCTTCTCTCAGTTGCACCTTACTGAAGGCAGAATTTCAGCTTCTGAGGGACAACTACGACACTGTCCTCACAGCCAAGAACCAGCTCTGGAGCCAAAATGATGCTTTGACTTCAACTCAAGCTGAGCTACAGAAAATGAACAGCTACATGTAACTTGTCGCATCCAAGGACCAGTCAGAGAGGCAACACAGAGACCTTGCTGCTTCTCATAACCAATTAGAAAGAGAGTATGAAGGCCTACTGACATCCAACAACCAATAGCAAAAAAAACTATATAGACCTGACGGCATCTAAAAACCAACTACAGAGAGAGGTAAAAGAGCTCACATTAGCCAGGGAACGGTCACAGAGACAACACCTGAACATCAGTGCAGCTTAACGCCTCGATCACACCGACAGCGTCATTGCATTTTGGTACACCAGATGTACATTCATTTCCAATGAAACGCTTTGTTTGCCTTGCAGCATTGCGTTGCAGAGGCAGTTGCAATGCGTTCTGTGTGGTGCATAGGTTGGATTTATCGAATGCATGCGTCAAATTTTATTCCTAGACGGCTTGACAGAAATGGTAGCAGAAGGTAAATGTTGAACTTTTGTTGCACACATATCCAGATGATGCTGTGTAGTTGAGGAGAGAGCATGTGAGGGTCACAGAGTTTAAAAACAAACTTCAGTTATATCTCATAAGTCTCTCTGAAACTGAGGCCATTTTGAACAGAGACTTTGTTGTCACAGTGAGGGATAGGGATTCCCTTCAGAAGATGCTTACAGAGCTGGTCAACTTCCTGCCTGTGGACCGACACTGTCCACTCAGAGACCAGATCACCCAAGGTCAGCAGTCTCTTGATTTATCTGTCCTTCTTCTATATTTTACATTTTAGTCATTTAGCAGACGCTCTTATCCAGAGAGACTTACAGTTTGTGAGTGCATACATTTTCATACTGGCCCCCCGTGGGAAACGAACCCACAACCCTGGCGTTGCAAGCACCATGCTGAGGCCCTGAGTGGCGCAGTGGTCTAAGGCACTGCATCGCAGTGCTAGCTGTGCCACTAGAGATCCTGGTTCGAATCCAGGCTCTGTCGTAGCCGGCCGCGACCGGGAGACCCATGGGGCGGCGCGCACAATTGGTCCAGCGTCATCCAGGGTAGGGGAGGGAATGGCCGGCAGGGGATGTAGCTCAGTTGGTAGAGCATGGCGTTTGCAACGCCAGGGTTGTGGGTTCGATAAAATAATGTATGCACTAACTGTAAGTCGCTCTGGATAAAATATAAATATATGCTCTACCAACTGAGCTACATGGGATATATCTGTGTGTGTTTGTGCAATGTGAATGCATATGTTCTTGTGTGTTTCTATATGTTTGTGTGTGTGCGCGTGTTTGTGTACATCATCGCCTCACACAGAGAGAGTCTGGAAGATTTTTTCCTCCAGGTGTTACTTCTTCTCCACTGAGAGGAGGAGCTGGAGCAGCAGTCTGGTCGACTGTGTTCAACAGGGCAGAGACCTGGTGGTCATTCACAGTCTAGAGGAATAGTTGAGAGACATTGTATTGGAGATGCACAGAGGTGGGTTAGCTCTATGATGCCAGTTGGTTGGGCCCCAAGACAATCTTTACACTGGTAATTATACAGGATATAATACGCATAGATTATGGGCATTGGATGTATAGAAAATCAATGTATCTCTGTTGAGAAATTAGAAAGAGCCCAGGTAGAAAGAGCCCAGTGCTGTGAGTGTGAGGGGAGACAATGTGTGCCTCCACCCTCAGAGAGACCAACCCTTCTCGGAACTGGAGAGAAGAGACCTGCAGCATCATGTTCAGATGGATCTGTGAGAGCCCAGCGCTCATACGGTCAGCACAGCCATATAGACACACACATACACAGAACACATTTATATGTAGCCTTAAAATCCTCCAATAAAATAAAGCATTAATACACGAGGGGGCTTACTTGTGGCAATAGCATAACGGTGCTGGTCATAGTACAAGGTGAAAACAACATGTACATGATGGGATATTTATTAGATATTCCGGAAAAATTTATCTGATAGGTCACTATACGGTCTGAATCTGCAATAATGCCTCATTCACATTCTTCATGTATAAAATGAGTAGGCCTGACTACCGCATAATCTTCGTCTCTTCGCTACCTACCCACCTTTGCCCTCCTCATCATGGCGGTAGATCACTGCCAACACGTCATACAAAGTAAGTGCAGTGATTGGTTAATGCTTGTTGTTGGTCTACTGCCAACTCTGCCTGCGAGACGAGGCATATCCATTAGTTGATTCCGTTGCAAAACGTTTTGTCTGTTGCTAAACGTTTTGCAACGAAAACGAGAGTTTCTATTGGACAAATTCAGGAAGGTCCCTCCCTGCTTCGTTCCGTTTCTGTTCCATTTTTTCTGTTTGCTTCCTAGAGTAAACGGTACACGGTTTCCATTTTGCAACAGACAAAACGTTTTACAACCGAATCTGACTAATGAATACACCCCAACTGTATTGACAACATTGACCATCGTCGAATCACGAAGGTGAGTTTCACAAAATAACACATTATTTTGCTTGTTGCAATGATTAACAATATTAGCTTGACAATGAATTAACGCCTTTTTAGTCTTTACATGTATTTGATTGTCTTGATTCATTTTCATGGTATAGTTAGCTGTTGTTGTTGCTAGCTAGCGATCATTTCGTAGCTAACGTTAGCTAGCTAGCTACCCAAATGGTTCCTCCAGCTGCAACTAATTATTTTTTACGTTTCCATCTAGCTTGTTATCAAATCGAGACAAAGGTAGCTATGTATGAGAGAGCATCTCTATTTTGGACCGTTTTCAAGGGCTGTCAGTCGAAATTTAAAGTGCCGTTTTTTTGTTGTGGAAAGTGACTGATTACGTAACGTAATTTGTTGCACTGTCAACACAGTTTGCACTTGCAAGGTGTGGTGGCTCCGCGAGATCTCTAGCTCTGCAACGTAGCCACAACGAAAACGAAGTAGCTTTGTATTTCACACCTCCACATAGTTTATTATTAGACAGTTGCTTGCATTTTAAAGCCTGTAACTGTTCATGTCAATATCTTATGGTCCATACGCGTTATGGCTGCTGGCTGGCTTGTTATTTGATAACCTGATAAACCTATCCAGTCCTCCTGTTGTGTTTAGTTTGACATTTTGACTCATTACTTCATTGCTACTCACATTGTCTAATGAAATGTATTCTTATCACATAGAAACGTCTGGCCAAGGTGCATTGGGAAAGGATAGCCAGCTAGCTTGTTAACCATGGCAACCATGCGTCGTCCAAGGTACTCTCTCCGAGACTCTCTGTACTGGGATGAGACTGAGTGCCTGACATACTATGGGATGCTCTCTCTACACGAGATGTTTGAAGTTGTCGGTTCTCAACTGACAGAGACAGACGTTGAGGTGCTGTCGTTCCTCTTGGATGAGACCTATCCGGCTGGAGGGCATCCCTTGGACCCAGCTGGCTGGATCAGCGAGCCCAGTGAGGAGGACCCTGAGGCCAGTAAAGGAGTCTCCCCCAGCCCAGTGCTCCTGGAGGCCTGGCGGCGGTTACAGCCCAAGGGTCCTGCCTTGGCCTGTCCTACCGCTGCCCGCCACAAGCCCAAGAGTGGGCTAGAACTGCTGCTGGAGCTGGAGAGACGAGGGTACCTCAGTGAGGGCAACCTGGAGCCCCTGTTGCAGCTGCTGCGAGTCCTGACGCGACACGACCTCCTGCCTTTGGTGTCTCGCAAGAAAAGGAGGACAGGTAAAGGACTGTAACAGAGTGCTGTTCATAACTGGAAGCCAACATGCACTAATAGAGATAATGTTGTCATAATCACCTGTAGGCCTACTTCTCACAGCTGTGTGTTATTTGCCTGTCAGTATCACCAGAACGTTTCAGAGTGGACTACGGGACAGAGGACAGAAGACAGGTTTGCACATCTGGACTGACTGACCCCTGTGCACAGACAGAATCACATGACGAACACACAACACAGCAATGGAGGGGGGGTAAGCTACACTCCAGCACAATCTGTGCATGCCTGAACTTGTCTCTAAGAAATGTCAATAACTGTTTCTGAAATGGTCTGGATTTTCACCAGTTAAGCATTGCTGATTGGCTGGTTTGTGTGTCTGTCCAATAGGTGTTGACCCTGCCAGGCCAGCGCCCGCCCCCCTACGGAAGAAGAGGGGTAAAGGCCGTCGCTGGACCAACAAGCCCCCCGCCCACAGGAGAAGAACGGGCATCCCCGAAATGCCTCCCCCACCTGTACCTGAGAAAGTGACCTGCGGTAAGACCAGCCTTTCCCTTTCTCTGTAGTTTCCCTTCCATCTCTCTTTCTCTATTTTATTTCCATCTCTCTCTTTAACCCACATGCTCATTCACCACACTCTCTCTGGGTTCCTCTCTTGCCATTATACATGTCTGAGTCTCTCTCTCTCTGGCTTACATCCATTTTCTATCTCACTTCTGATGAGAAGCTGTAAGCACCATCACCCCAACAGCCCTTAATAACAGTGATGATACTAAACATCTCTCTGCCATATCAGAATGTCCCAGTCACCACCTTGTCTCTCACCAGTAAGTTTGAACTTAATATGTCCTTATCAAGCAACCTTAAATCCATGTCAGTCAGTGGTGTGTTGATGTCCTCACATGAGATATCGACTTCAGTTTGCTCCCTCTGTTCAGCTTATACCCTGACCGTAAGCTAACCGTCCCACCCTCGCTGGTTTGAGAATGGTTTGCGTGGGCCTCCTGGGAGATCAATACTACCCTGCAGGCATGTTGAACTGAGTGGGCTGTGCTGTAACAATACTGTGAGAGCAGAGCCTGTGTGAGTGAGTGACCGCTCATCAGTAAATACAACCCATACTGACTGGCTGTGTTTGACCTGACGTAACCCCTCATCCTGGTCATCATATGCTCTCCATGGTGGTGAAACTGTCTCGCACTCAATCACCATCGCCAGGGTTTCAGACAGCGTTTTACACACTCCGGGGTCTTTTTGTGCTCCCTGCCACGCTAACATCCTCACAATGGAGGGATTCTGTAGACGTCCGCACAAGGATAGTCTGCTTGTATGGCCAAGCAAAATACAACAACCTGAAAAAGCGTAATTGAGCTCCACGGAACTGAATGAAATCTCTGATCTGTTGTTTGGTGATGACCGTAGCGCGGAGAGGGGAATTGGGTTGAGTCGCCTACAACTCCCATCTATCAAATATACTAGGCCTATTCCAGACATTGTCTTCACCATTACCCACTAGTGTCTCAAATTAAATAAGCATCCAGCCTTATTACTTGCCTTCTACCTGTCCATTCAGATAAGTGGATATTCAGATAAAGGGATGAAACAATGGGAGTAAGCCTCTTTAGACTATTGAGATGCACCCTGAGGGGGATTCACACACCCAATGCACAGCAGTGTGAGTCAGCATTTCTGTCTGAGCTACACACAGCACAGCAGGCTTAGTATAGTAGTAGGACATGGCATTTCAATGTGGCATTCAACCTTAACTCACAAGCGCGTTATGTTTCAATGTGACATTTCGGCGTCAACCCACAAACTCGTTAAAAATAGCAATTTAGTCTGTTCGGTACAGACCAAAATAATG
Organism: Coregonus lavaretus; assembly: GCF_964263955.1. NCBI lineage: Eukaryota > Metazoa > Chordata > Actinopteri > Salmoniformes > Salmonidae > Coregonus > Coregonus lavaretus. The sequence goes on from NC_140000.1 coordinate 10,252,291, forward strand.
TTAAGCTGCCTTGCTCTCTTGTGGCTGAATGAATACTTGTGGGAAAAATTTATGATTTACGCCTACATACCATAGCTGCCACACATCTGAAAGATACTTGGTTGGAATGCTGCCTAGTAAGAACTAGCCTGTGGTCCAGACTGAAGCCCAGGGGAAGGAGAGTTAGGTGGTTTATTGTCTTCTATACTCTGTCTTTCACTTTATACGTCCACTATACGTTTGTCAACTGAGCTTGTCTTTCTTCTTCATATAGCATAACCACTAGCCTGGTCCCAGATCTGTTTATGCGATCATGCCACTCCTTGTCACTCATTTTGCATGACAAGGAGTGGAATGATATCTCAAACAGACTGGTAGCCAGGCGACATAACTACTGCTTGTGCTCCAAAAAGAGAGAGTCCCTATCCCTTTCTCCATTTTTCTTTCTTTCTCTCTCTTTTCATCTCCCTCTCTCTCACTTACCCAGTTTTTTTCAGCTCCTGTTCTTACGAACCCTGCCTGGTAGGTCTCCTGTCTTTTATGTTGGTAGTACTGTCTGTCTTATCCTATCCCTAAGATAAAGTTTAGAGAAAGTCCCGCTGAATTTCTGAATGTGTACTGAACATATAAGTTGAATTGATAGCCTCACACTTGCCTTGCTGACATCTTCCCAGACCAGGGACTGGTTTCCCAAAAGCATCTTAAAGCTAAGTTTATCGTTTGAACCTTCGTAGGAGCATCATTAAATCTCAGAGCTGTTTCCCAAAACAGTTATTAACGTTACACTTGAAAACACTTGTTATCTAACGCCTGCCTCAGACCACTCATAGAACAACTAAATGGGTCGTTAGATGCTTTTTTTGCCCTCCCGCGTCACTTTATACACAGAAGAGCTCCGCTAAACATAGAATCACATGGTTCATCAGCCTCTCTGTGACCGCTGATAACTTCAGAACAAAGTTGACTACAAATACAAAGTTGCCAATGTCTTTGCAATTGATACAAACAAGCGGCGTATAAAAAGATGCTTCAAATTAAAACCGAGATGTCTACATGAAAATATAAATACAGTAGGCTATATGTCTATTTCAATCTTTTATTGAGTTCAATTTAGCTACTTGTAGGCTACAGTCTGTAATTTGTCTCAATATATTTAATGCTGTGTAGCCTAATGTGTGCAAAGATGTGCCAAATCTTGATTTAGTGCATTATTTTCGGGTAAGGATTAGAATAAGCTGCCTCAATATTTGCAGCCATAGGTGATAAGCTTCTAGGAGCTGATCCGTCATCAGTATTGTGGAATAACTCTAATGTTGTTAAGGTAAGATTTGAATGGAGAAAGCTGATCCGAGAGCAGCGTTGCCTTTCTTTCGATACTATCAGTTCTATCAGTATCGACACATGCCTCAACGACGCACTTAGCGAACGCTCTCTCTGCATGGTGTTTTGGGAAACGCATGTTACATCTTCGGCCGTTGTAGGAAAGATGCATCGTTAAAACACTCGTAAACCTAAGTTCAATTGCTATTGGGAAACCGGGCCCAGGTCAATAGGCTCTTAGCCCTTCCAGTTCTGTTGCTGTACTTAGCCTACCTGACAGCCAACAAACCCCTCTTACTATGGCTATTCCAGACACAGCCACTCCCACAGCCTGACACGTACTGATGAGTGATACTGCTTATTTATCAACATGATCTGATTTTAACAACTTTTCGCAATCCGTGAAGTCTCTTCTTCAGGGAGACAAAGATTCTTATGATTTTTCACTGGCTTCGTACTGCTCAAACATAACACTGCAACCCGTTCAAATGTGCCGTTTTGTCCCTGTTGATCAGAACAGCCTTCTCTAAACCAACTGCACTAAGTGCTATGATCAAACCCAAAACATTCCACCAAGGGATACCTGCCCCTTGCCTTCTGCAGTAGCCTTGCCCTCCCAGTCCCAGCCATGTACCATACACAGTGTTGTTGCTTTGCCTCTGAACATGTTGCTGTCTTGACTCCGCATTTGATCCCCACCAGGTTGACTCAGGATTGTGACTCAGATCGAGTAACCTAGAGAGCGGACCTAGAGAGCGGAGAGAAAGGCTGGACAAAAAAAAAAAGTATGGTCTGGCCTTTCACTCTGTCCGTACGATCTGCAGTGTGTGCTCACCTCAGTCGCTCGCTCTCTCGTCAGTCTGGCCCGATGCCCAAGGTAAAGAGGCCCTCCCCCTCCGAACGAGGGGTGGCTGCCACTATGCTCTGTGTTTAATGCCTGTGTATTATTCTAGCTATCCTCTTCCTCCTTACCCCATTCAGAAAAAAAACTGTATACTTTCCACAAAGTGTTTTTTTAGTGTCTATTACTCTAAAGAGGGGTGTTGGCCTCAGTGTTTCACAGAACTGACCAAAGAGTCCTCGGAAATATTCCAGAAGTTTCTTAATCACCATAATGCGAACTTGAACCTGAATACCATGCTCTGACTCTCCAAATGACTCAAAGCTCAAACTGACCTGAAAAAACTGTTCTTAAAGGGGTAGTTCACTTCAAAGCCAAAGTTTGACACCTGTTTTCCTCAAAAGTGATAACTGAGTGCACATTCCACACTGTTTAGTGTATATCCCACTACATGCATAATGAAAACATCTGATAAACTTTAGTTTTGGGGTGAACTACTCTTCTAAAGCAGCCATCAAAATGGAGCCTTTTAACTGAGTCCCAATGGTTCTTGTGGCATCAACCTCAGTAGATACCTCTGGTCAGTGATCACAAATACCTTTCTCCGAATTCAAACGTTCCAACTGATTATGGTTTACTAAAACAAAAAGAGACCAAATCCATTCTGGAATCTCAATTAAAAAATGTCAAACTGGTCTGAGTTCCATTGATCTCAGTCCTCTTGTCAGTCTGAACTGGAATTCTATCCGTATATGAACAGAAAATGGCCGCCGACATCTTCTCTGGAACCTTTGTTCGAGCAGTTCTGAGGAAAATGACCCAACAGTGTTGTGTTAAGGGCTGTGTAACCGCATGCTGTATCTCATCTCTGACCCCTGTATGAGCTCCCAGTGTGGGGAGGTGAGCAGAGATAGATGGGGCAGTCCAGTCCAATGCTGCCTCACAGCATTCAGACCAAACCCATTACTACCTCTACTATCTTACCAATCAGTTTGTTTTCACATAATCAGTTCAAGCGTTTCAGTTACAGTATTTCAGTTATTTGTGGTTACAATTTCTAATACCAAACTGTAACCTCCGATTAGAAGCGACGTAAAACTGTCCACGTAAGCCGTAATGTTATACAGTGGACTTGGAGGCATCAAAAACAATTCAAACTCCAAGTGATTGCCTTTGAACCAGTGTTAACCTTGCCTGCTTGATCTTGAGAAACAACCCAATTGACAGATATCCAATCCAACTGTGCTTGTCTCTTTCTCTCTCTTTCTCTCCTTTCTCTATGTTCGCAGTTCAAAACAGACCGCCTCGTGTGTCAGGAAAAAACATCCTCTCACACACACTGAGAGGGAGAGAACGAACACTAAACGCTCAAACCACACAAACCAAAAAAAGAAAGAGAGCGCTTTGGTCAAAGGGGAATAGAGAGAGGTCTACCTGTCTCTCTCTACCCCGACCTCTCTCTCTCCCTCCCTCTCTTGGTCTGTCGTTCAGCAGAAAAACGGATCGATAAAGAGTTGAAGCTCTTCGCACCAAGTGACTCCTTGTAAATGGGTACTTTTCTGTGGGGTGAAATGGAGAAAACCTAACCAACTCTTTGTTTAAAGGTAGAAAATTAAAGTTCTGTCTAAATGGATCTATCTGTCTGATGAAGCGTAAAGTACTCTGTAACCTTAACAAAATTACCATCACTATGTTCCCATTGTTTTAAAGGGCCTTCCTTTCCTTGTCGCTCTCAGCAAGTCCATGTTTCACAAGTAGGGAGGAAGGAACAGTCATTTAACAGTATGGGGACATTGTGTAGTAGGTGTTGATGTCACAGTCCCCACACAGTATAATGACCCATGTCGCTAGACTTGTACATTGCAAAAGTGCACAATTGTTACAGTTTTACTCAGTTTATGATTTAGCTGACATGTTTTACCATATTGACAATTGACAGGGGTATTATGCAGTCCTGGTAACTTTCAGATGTTATTGGTTTGAAGCTGACTTTCAGTGACAGTTTCCTCTCAGAGCAGTACAGTGCTTAGTCCGCAGCACATCCTGTTGTAGCTGATTTGACACCCTGCTGGCAGGGAGAGATAAATGTATCTCCTAGGACAGGGTTTCCCAAACTTGGTCCTGGGGACTCCAAGGGGTGCATGTTTTGGTTTTTGCCCTAGCACTACATGGCTCATTCAAATAATCAACTCATCATCAAGCTTTGATTATTTGTATCAGCTGTGTAGTGGTAGGGCAAAAACCTAAACGTGCACCCCTTGGAGTGCCCAGGACCGTGTTTGGGAAACCCTGCGCTAGGGACAAACCATGTATTTTCTAATACGAAATGCCCACAAATTGACAAATTAGACTAGCGGTATCTCTATTTCCTGAAATGATCCATGATTTTACATGCAGAAACATCTCCCCAGAATAACAATGTGGAGACGTTGGTTAGACGTTGGAGTAGTGATGAGTGAAGGCAATCCTTGAACTGTTTTTGACAACATGTCAGATTATGGGGCTGTGCGCATTTTTAGTCTTATTTTTGGGACTGTGTGCGTCTTATTGTTCTCTATCAAACTCATTGACAAATGTCCTAAGAGCTGCTGTATCAATAGAGACAGAAATGTTCCTTGTACCATAACTTTGCCTCCTGGAAGAAAAAAAAAACATTTCAAACACCTTCTGTATCCGATTTCTTTGTGTGCAAACTAACAGTTGAACTTCATGAAATATGGTCATGATTATCATATTTGGCCTGATGTGAAATGACATATATTAGTTATCAACAAATCTGCTTGCAGTTGATCTTAAGATACATTTTTGTTACCCTGTGTTGTACGTCAGAGCATGTTTTCAATGTTGGCAGTAAATTTAGGAGATCTGTCTAACTTGAGGATGTCTAACCTCTCCAATGGTCCAAGTAGTAAGTGTTTGTATAGCCTCTTCATTACAACCTTATAAAGCAAAGAAAGAAGGAACCAGTGTTTGGTTTTCCCTCTTAAAAATGTTAAGAAATTCATAATCAATGTCTTTAATTCAACACTTGCATTTCTAATGTTGGCCTTTTCCAAAGCTGCCCCCTCCAGAGGCTGTCCCCCATGCACACATGACTGTAAGTCGCTTTGGATAAAAGCGTCTGCTAAATGGCATATTATTATTATTATGGCCCTGAACAATAATGTGGATGGAGACAAAGATCTCAAATGAATCACATATTCTAAGGCACAGTCATGTCCCTAGTTCATTTGGTACAACATTCCAGTTGAATCTTTCCCTTTTTAAATTGTCTGGTTCTGTTCCTTGTGTCCTCATTAGAGGAATCAACTATTTGTCAGTTTCTCCTGTACTCAAACCTGGCTCAGTGTCTTCAGAGACCAAGAGATGTGTAGGTACCCAGTTCCCTGTGTGTAGGACACATAGCTTTCACTCTTATTCACATCCACACGTGTTTTGAGATCCAAGACTGTGGTCTTCTTTTCAATGTGAGGTTTGTGAGTTTTTGGACCTCTGGTCCCCCCATCCTTTCTGTCCTTTCTGTTCCATATTAATTATCTCACTCTTTTAAAAACAGTTCTACTCTTTATCATTCCTTTGTTTTCTGTTACATGAAGTTGGGGAGGGCAAGGTGGGTGGGGTCAATCCAGATATACAGTTTGACAAACTATCCTCCATGTTGGCAACAAACATTCTTTGACAATAATATTCTAATTTGAAGAATATTTTCTTGGAACGTTTGGTGCCAACATGGTGCCGTGAAACGAATGTATCTCAAACAAAGTTTGCCAATCTATGTACATCTCTGGTGGGGTGGGGTAGTGTGGGACTGGGAAGGTTTGGAATTTTTGTTGCAGCAAAGTCGGAAGGCCGCCGGTTCTGCTCGGAGCTTGGTGAATAATGGCAGTAGAGGAGGATGAGACAGAGGTCCGCTTGCCTTGTTCAGTACAGTATGTATCCTCTGACCCATCTCACTGTGCTGTTGCTGCATGACCGCTAATTCTCCTGTTTCTGAAACAGAACAAAAACATGTTACTATGAAAGGTTGCTATCCATCCCAAGGGCTGTTTTACAGTGTTAATGTCCCAACAAAATCCTACAACCCTAACAAGTAGCATTTTATTTATGCCTGTTTTGTGCCACCTATAAATGTAATTATTACTGTAATTACTGTACAGTGTAACACGTTTTGTAATTACTCAGAGAAATGGATTACATAGTTATAGCTCTTATTATTATTAAGAGCTCTAACTTTACCTAGCTTTCAGTGCGTAGAGGTTTTGTGTAGATTACAGTGGCTGGCTGAAATCTTCTGGGCGAATAATGATGGGTGGTGGACTATTAGAACTGCACAGAGTGGTGTGGTGTTGGGCTTCCCTGATGAATATGCTTGTTATCCATCAGATTCCCTCTGATTTCACTGTAGTACTACAACAACAGCTCTTGGTAGTGGGGTTTGTGGAAAATAGATCTGGTTAGTCATACAGTAAATCCTCAGTGATGCTCTTCTTGACCCGACCAGGTCATATTTGTACCCACTGTTAGTGATGGAAGACTGCCTGGTTGGTATTACATTCACCTCTGTGCTCCACAGCTGTCTTCAGTTCTGCCCTGCCTCTCCTCACCTATTGTATGACTCTTGTAGACACACTTTTGTTATCAACTCTAGTTAATGATACAGCAGTGTCCTACACCAGTAAGTATTTCTATGTGGTCTCCTACTCTAATCACTAGTTTAATGTCAGATACATTCCTGTTGAATGTAGTAAATATTCTTTACTTTTCTATCACCCCTCCCATAGCCTGTTCTTGCCAATTTTTCGGATAATATTCTGTGATTACGGCTTTATTTGAAAAGTTTTCTTATAATTTTATTTTGTATTTTTGTCCCTCTATCTCTCTCTTCCCTTTGTTCTGACTCAATGATCCCAACCTCCTTCTCCCATTTGATTTTCACTCTCACGTGTACATGACGTCTTACCCCACTCAATCTGCTGCTTCCACCATTTCCCTCCTCTCTCCCTTTTTGAATATATTCTTCACCTCTTTGCACCCTAAAATCACCTATTTTCCCTCCTCTACATCTACCCCTCCTCTTCTCTCCTCCCCTTCCCCTCCACCACCCTCCCCCTTCTCTCCTCCCCTACACCTTCCCCTCCACCTCCCTCCCTCTCCTCTCCTCTCCTCTCCTCCCCTACACCTTCCCCTCCACCACCTTCCCTCTTCTCTCCTCCCCTACACCTTCCCCTCCACCACCCTCCCTCCCTCTTCTACCCATTCCTCTGCTCGCTCTCTCTCTGTCCCCTTTCCTCCCTTCACTCTTCCCCTACCTCCCTACCTCCATCCCCTCTCCCTCCATCCCCTCTCCCCTCCCTGCAGACATTCGTCTGCGTGTGCGAGCAGAGTACTGGGAGCACGAGTCGGCCCTGCGCGGCGGCGTCTCCTCGGACAAGCAGCAGCCCCTGGAGCGGCAGTTTGAGCTGTTCAGTCGTGCCACCTCCGTGCTGCGCGCCCGCGACCTGGGCTCCATCATCTGCGACATCAAGTTCACTGAGCTGGACAACCTGGAGGCCTTCTGGGGGGACTATCTGAGTGGAGCGCTGCTAGAGGCCCTGAAGGGGGTGTTCATCACAGACTCTCTGCGGAGGGCGGCGGGGAGTGAGGGGGTCCGGCTGCTGATCAGTGTGGACCAGGATGACTACGAGGAGGGTCGCAGACTGCTGCTGGACGCACAGGAACAACAGGCCGGCTGCTGGGGACGAGACAGGTGAGCTTCACTGCTCTCTCCATTCTGGTTCTGTTATACTGTGTTAGTAAGCTGGTTTCGTAAAGTACTTATCTGTTGTGTGGTATGTATTGGGGCCGAGCTGACCGCTACAGGGGGTGGGGGTCATAGATGTGGACTTGACTGGTCGTCATGAATTGGAATTGCTGTGTAATGCCACCAATAACCACTAGATGGCAAACTTTGCCCACAGGCATCAGAGCCATAAACACTACCTGGTCTCACTAGTCTCATGTTGTCATACTTCCTAGACCCAACCTGAGAAAGCTGGTTATGGACGTTCGGCTCTGACAGACAGACAGGCAGGCAGCTGTGCGAGGTTGTGTTAATAATTTTCAGCTCACGACAGTTCACACAACAGTTCTAGGATCCTCAGAGACAATGAACAATAGTTCTAATTCTAACCACCGTCCTCCACTATGTTCCCTCTGCAGGTCATGATCCCAAGGAAAGAGGAATGAAAAGGAGAATAAAATAGGAAGAGGAACATTTTATTTTTTCTCTCCTTTTTAAGTCTGTCATGCTGAGAACAGAGGATACAGCCACTCCTATGTCAGGGGAATAGTCCCCAGGGAAAACAACCAAACTTGAAGTGAAGGCAAACTGGACTAAAACACACTGTTCTGTTTTGTTTTGAATGGATAACACAGGTTGCGCTGAGCCTAGATGCCCTCAGGGCACTGAGGAAGAGACTGCCTCTGTCACACACACACACACACACACACACACACACACACACAAACTAAACTTCCACTGTAACACACACACAAACTACCACTGTCTTAAACATACACACTCTGTGCGCTAATGTTGAGCAGCTCTGGTTATGTTTGAGGAGCGTGTGAGATGCCCTGCAAGGCGAACTTCACCCGCCTAAATATTAGTTTCAGTTTCCATTGAAATGTATGATTTTGAAAAGATGAGCGAGACTGCAGCTCTCAGACACTGAGGGAGAGATTATTGGGAAATGACTAAAGCATGAGATTATGTTTGGACCTTTTGGGAGAGAATTTGAAATATATGGCGAAGGGAAGACTACCTGAGGTGTAGTGGACAAATCGCTGGTCCTTCGAGAACACCAGTCCACACACACACACACACACACACACAAACACCATGATCACAAGCCACTGGTAGTCCCATCACTGTGTGCCATGCTAACCCAGGGCCTGATAGCTGTGGTCAGTGGCCATCTCATCTCAGATGATAGGAGGGATTACCTCTCAACCTCAGCCAATCATAGAGAACTCATCACATCACCACAAGTTGTTGAACAGCAGCTGGGATAACACATGACTAGGCTGTGCCCACCCGGGCTTCCAGCAAGGCAAGGCCACTGCCTTTCCCGTTGGAACTAAAGCACAGGACAGTGCTTCAGTCAATAAAAGTGATGTCGAAGAGATCAAAATCAGAAAGGTACATCCTAGCTCCACTCAGCCCTGCCTTGTAGGCCCCACTAGAGTGGCTCACAGAGCGCTGTCCGTCTCTAGTCTATTCACCCTGGTGGAACTAATGCCTGAACTCCTGAGTGGGATCAATAACCCCCTCTCTAGTCTCTCCACCACCACTATGGGAGAGTGAGGAGAAGGAGTAAGGGGAAGAGGAGAGGTAGGAGAAGGGGGAAGAGAGGAAGAGAGGGAGAAGGATCACCACCTCCATCCTGCTTTTCAGCTCCTGGACAGCCGCCTCATCCTTTGGAGGAGAAGTCCCCTGATACAACCAGGCTGCCTGGTCTGCTACAGCACTGTGTCTGGTTCACACAGCTCTATGGGACCAGGGTTGGAGGACTAGGGAGGGACTCAGGAAAACCTTAGTAGTGTATGCTTTTTCTGTGTTTTGATATATGGATTTATTAGTGTAGCTTTGTATTGTCCATAAGAGAAAATAATAAATATACTGTGTATTCTAATTCGTTAACTTAGGGTGAACTTTTGTTTAAGTAGCTGGATATTTTTTATTTAGGCACTGCAAAAGTGCTGTATATTAGTTTAATATATTAGTGGAAAGTTGGAATTATTTCAAATAAAAATAAATGGTTCATCAAAGGTTTGTGTCTATGATATAACAGTGCCTTCAGAAAATATTCACACCCCTTGACTTTTTCCATGTTTTGTTGTAACAGCATGAATTTAAAATGGATTAAATTGTGATTTTGTGTCAATGGCCTACACACAATACCCCATAATGTCCAAGTGGAATTATGTTTTTACAAATTTGTACAAATGTATTAAAAATGAAAAGCTGAAATGTCTTGTCCATAAGAATTCAACCCCTTTATTATGGCAAGCCTAAATAAGTTCCACACAATACCCCATAATGTCCAAGTGGAATTATGTTTTTACAAATGTATTAAAAATGAAAATCTGAAATGTCTTGTCCATAAGATTTCAACCCCTTTTTATTATGGCAAGCCTAAATAAGTTCAGGAGTAAAAAAATTATTTAAAAAAGTCCCATAATAAGTTGCGTGGACTCTGTGTCCAATAATAGTGTTTAACATTATTTTTTAATGACTACCTCATCTCTGTACCCCACACATACAATTATCTATCTGTAAAGTCCCGCAGTCAAGCAGTGAATTTCAAACACAGATTCAACCACAAAGACCAGGGAGGTTTTCCAATTGGTATGGGTACAAATGAAAAAGCAGACATTGAATATCCCTTTGAGCATGGTGAAGTTATTAATTGCACTTTGGACGGTGTATCAATACACCCAGTCACTACAAAGATACAGGTGTCCTTCCTAACTAAGTTTCCGGAGAGGAAGGAACCGTTCAGGGATTTTACCATGAGGCCAATGGTGACTTTAAAACAGTTACAGAGTTTAATGGCTGTAATAGGAGAAAACTGAGGATGGAGCAACAACATTATAGTTACTCCACAATACTAACCTAAATGACAGAGTGAAAAGAAGGTAGCCTGTACAGAATAAAAAATATTCTGAAACATGCATCCTTGCAATGAGGCACTAAAGTAAAACTTTAAAAAATGGCAACGAAATGAACTTTATGTCCTGAATACAAAAGCGTAATGTTTGGGGCAAATCCAACACATCACGGAGTACCACTCTTCATATTTTCAAGCATGGTGGTGGCTGCATCATGTTATGGGTATGCTTGTCATCGGCAAGGACTAGGGAGTTGTTTAGGATAAAAAATTAATGGAATAGAGTGAAGCACATGCAAAATCATAGAGGAAAACCTGGTTCAGTCTGCTTTCCAACAGACACTGGGAGACAAATTCACCTTTCAGCCACACAATAACTTAAAACACAAGGCCAACTGGAGTTTCTTACCAAGACAACATTGAATGTTCCTGATTGGCCTAATTAGTTGATTTAAATCAGCTTAAATCTATGGCAAGAGTTAAATGGCTTTCTAGAAATGATCAACAACCAACTTGACAGAGCTTGAATAGTTTTTTTAAGAATAATGTACAAATATTGTACAATCCACATGTGCAAAGCTCTTAGACTTACCCAGAAAGACTCACAGCTGTAATTGCTGCCAAAGGTGACTTTAACATGTATTGACTGGGGTGTGAATACTTCTGTAAATGAGATATTTATGTTTTTAATTTCCAATAAATTCACAAAAATGTCTTAACATTTTCACTTTTGTCATTATGGGGTATCATGTGTAGATGGGTGAGAAATCTATTTAATCAATTTTGAATTCAGGCTGTAACAACAAAATGGGGTATGAATACTTTCTGAAGGCACTGTACATGGTTGTTTTTTGTGTTCAGCTGTCTTTGTAAGTAGTATTGAAAGATACTGTTTGGACCACTGTTAGTTGTAAGAACAAGAACTGTAATGTAATGTACAAAGTGCACACATTTGAAAGAGGTATACTCGTTTTTTAACAATGCATTTAATGTCAACTTAAACAACATGACGAAAAGGGCTTTTAAGAAAATGTTCCTTTGTTTTCAAAAACATCCACAAAGGAAATATGTATTATTTAATGTATGTATACCTGAATATGTATTCTACTAAACCAATATAACCAACTAGGAATATTCTACTAAACCAATATAACCAACTAGGAACTGAAAGTGGGCTTTTTTGACCACAAACCACTAACATCTCATGCTGAGCCTCCAGACCCACATATTTGACAACTTTTAACAAAACAGACTGAAGCTGACTGCCTCGTTCCACTTGTGAGTCTCGTGCCAGGCCCTGAAGCAGTTTCTGCCCGGTATGAGACAGAGGGCCACCTGACAGGCCTCACACTGCCAGATGGTTTTCACCCACTCTTTCCCCTGTTTGCACCACACACAGGCCTTCCTGCCCTGGGTGGCCCTCTGTGACCGACAGACAGACAAGGGGTTGTTCAGCGGGACAGGGCAGCACCTCGCCCTCTTCTTCTTCCTCCTCTCAGGGGGGTTGGGAACGGCCGTACCACTGCACCTGGCCCTCTTCCTGATCTTCTTCCTCTCAGGGGATGTGGAAAAGGCTGCACCGCTGGATGGGGATGTGGCTACACCTGACTTCAAGGTAGGGCTTGTCGCTACCTTAGATCTCAAGGTACGTGTAGTTATACCTATCTCACAGGTAGGGGCTGTGGCTGAAGGTGGCCTACGTCTAGTCTTCACTGGGTTAGGGGTCCAGGGTCTGGGAGGACATCTGGATCTCTTCACTTGCTGAGTGGCTGGTGGGCCAGGGATTATTTTCTTCTTTGACTTCCTGGTGTCTAGAGGTTCAGAGAGAGGGGCTGGAGCTGGCTCCAACTTCCTGAGGTAGAACATGATAGAACAGACACAAATTAAACGAAAATCTTAGAACAGAAAACAATGTGGACAATAGAATCTGAAAATAAGAAATTGAGATTCAACTGACTACATAATAGTGTGACTATTGTATGAGATAACTAGTGAGTGACCTGGTCCTCTTCAGTCTCTTTGTGGCAGGTGGACCTGGGATCTCCATCTCCTTTGACTTCATGCTCTCTGGTGGCTCAGAGCGAGGGGCTGGGGCTGGCTCCAACTTTCTGAGGTAGAATAGACACAAAAGAAAATATGGACAATGTGGAACTACAAATTGGGATTCAACTATCTAATGGCGTGAATATAGTATGAAATAACTATGACTAGAGTGTAACCTGACCTGGTCCTCTTCAGTCGCTTTCTGGCAGGTGGGTTGAAGATTGCCGCCTTCTGCTGTGGCTCGCTGGTCTCTGCTGGCTCAGACAGAGGGTCTGGGTCTGGCTCTGGCTCAGACTTCCTGAGGGAGGTGGCACTCATAAATCATGAATTGTTCATTTAATTTAATTGTGTGACTCCGTTACTCACAGGGTTGGGAAAAGGCACTTTCTCCTTGGGGTGGTATTGGGGCTAAAACAATGGAAATGGGTTTAGATGCATGTCATGTGTGTTAATTTGATTTTTTTATAACAAAAACAAGAACTGAGCATTTAGAATGTTTGAGACTTGCCTACTGATCTCAGTTGGGCCATCATTACACTTCTCTGCATCCTTTGTGACAGGTGGTCTGGGGATAGTCTTCTTCTTCTTCTTTGACATCCTGGTCTCTGGTGGTTCTCTGGTGGAGTCGGACACAAGGACCGGAGCTGCATCCTCCTCCCTGAGAGAGGAACTGTATTACAAGAACTGAGTTGGTAGACTCAGTGATATGACGTAGATGCAGAAGGTAAACAGCATAGTAGGGTTGAAGCGAAAGGCTCAACTTCTTCCGCTGTTTTGGTCCCCTGGCTACCATGCTGTAACAGCGTGAAGCAAACTCGTGCACATGCGCAGATACTGTGTGTGCCTGTGTGAGAGCGTGAAGCCAAGTGCTCTGCTGGTCAGATACTGTGTAGCAACCTAGCGGTGCCAAAAGCCCTGGTCTGCCTTAGAAAGCCTATATACATTATGATAGCCAGAATGGCCCCCAATTTTTTTTAAACAGCTGGGCTCTAAAATGTGTTTTCTTTTCAAGTTCGCTACAAATCGATATATTTAATTAAATAGTGATCCATTCTGACTACTAGTCATCACACAGGACCATGTACTGACACAGACCAATCACAGGCCAGCAGGCTATGAAGAGGCGTGCGCCGTGTCTCTCAGGCAGGATGAAAACGACTACATCGAACATGACTCTTTGCTAATTATGGCCACTTTCTCTATGATCCTTCGTGATTTTGGTGCCATTCAGCCCCATTAGGCAGGTCATGACTAGAAGGGATCCAGCTTTTGACAAATGAATATACAATTTTACTCCGTAGCAGGTTAGGATAACTTGCAAAGCAGGTTAGGAGAGTTAACATAGTAGGTTAGGATAATTAGGTTAAGGTTAGGAAAAGGGTTAGGGTTAGTTATCTAAAAGAAAATAAAATATCAACTTTTGATGTTAATGTGACAAAAGCTGTATACCTTCTTGACCCATTCAGCAATATGGGGCGCTTCAAATTCAAATACTTCCGACCTTTTCTGTCGCCTGGTGACTTTTGGACTAAAACAAAGTAAATAGATTTAGATACATATGTAGAGTATACCTAAAGGTAAAGGTATTTTATAATTACTAATTTAGTTAAAACAAAAACTCTTTAGGGCCAAGGCATCCACTCTGTTTGATGAGATATCGTCGGCATCATCAAAGGATCCAGACCACCTGTGTCCAAACGTCTTCTTAAAAAGCAGATGTGCTTAAAACATGAATGTTGGCTGCAATTTCCTACAAACTTGGCATTTTCGAAATTCTAATTTCATACCCAACCTTTAACTGAAATGGAAGCGTTGCTCTGTTATTTCATCAGTTCTGGACATGTTTGGTCCGAGCCGAGATGCATGCAAATTGGAGCTAACAGGTTTACAATGCATAAAAAAGTATAAGCTAAATGTATATGCATATTTCACAACTCACCTCTTTGTCTTATTCTGGACATTATGCTTGGTCTGTCCTCTCTGGTCCTCGCTTTTCATCTCCGGAAAGGACAGGTGGTCTTTTTCAGCCCGCGCTCACAATTGTTGGGGGTAAGGTCTTCCGACTGGTGGCAACAGGAATAGTATCCGGTGACCAACAACCACACAATGAATCCGCGCGCGGACTCACTGATATTGGTCAATTAGTTCCACTGCGTTACTAATGTTCAACATAGGCTACTATCTAAAGTTAGAAAGAGTAAAATAATAGAGCAGCATTCTTAACTCAAGGTACTAAAATCTTTATTATGCACAGTTCAAATATAAATCACCTAGGTTCAAATATAAACTACCTATCTCTTCCATTGTGCAAGCGACTAGTGAATTTAAAAATATCCATCCATATTGTGTGTAGGCCTACTGTACAAAGAATATGTGTTGTAAATTTGATTATATATAAATAGAGACCCAAAGCTCCTCATTTAGCCTAAAACCACCTTTCTATGGGCCTGTTCCAAAGTAGCATTTAATTGTGCAACTATATGCTATTATTGTGTGAAGCTACGAAAATAGCCTAGGCTGCTACATTAACATTTATTCTGGCAATTTGGGTAACAGTTAGGCTATGTTGTGTGTGTGTTCTGCAGCGGTGAAAACGTCATGAATTATTTTCCTGTTATCTCTTCTTTCCCGCCATGACGGTAAACGTTTTAGAACCGTGTAACACATTATTACGTGTTTCACGGTTCAGTTAGGATGACTACCTTGTTTTAGTGTGGATCAGAACCTTGATGTAACAATGTTACAGGTAATAATGTTGCGTTCTGACCACGCCCACCCTTAATAAAGAATAGGAATTTTCAAATGTCTTCATAGTTTGAGCAGACATGGAGAACAGCAAGGGCGACCAACCCCCTGAGAAAAATCTGATTGGGCCTTCACTACCTTTCTCAGAGGCTGTATTATTCGATGGCCAGCCAGACTGCCAGATGTATCCCTTGGTGAACAGAGAGATGTTTGGAGGCCTGTCCTCAACACCAAGCCAGGAGCCAGGGACACCCAAGCTCAGGCGCACCAACTCTGACTTCTGCAGAGAACTGGAGTGTCAACTGAAAGGCTGCTTCGATGGTCCAGCTCTGAGCAGTGACTTCCTCTATGAAGACCCTGTCTCTCTAAAATACTCTTTTTTCAAAGAGTTAGGGGATCTGGGCCTGGAGAACTCTGGGGCAACATGTTCAACCATCGAGGAGCCCCAGCCTGCTGTGACCACCACCATGCTCCTTGAGACCACCACACCTGAGCCTGGCTCTCCAAGCCCACCGCCAACTGTCTTACCTGTGGACCTGGCTGCTGAGACTGCCCCTTCCCTTCAGGAGCTCTTCCAGCCACAGATGTTCCCTGAAGTGTTCGGACCAGGCTGTGGTATAGGTAGCACTGACCTGCTGCTGCCTACCAGCACACCCCCTCCTGGTTACTCACCAGCCCGTGGATCCACCCAGGGCGAGGGTGGACCCAACTGGGGCTCTATGAACAACCTCAGTCTGGACCCGAACTCAGCCCCGACCACACCGCTACTATCCCAGCATGCCCTGCCACAGGTGGAAGAGGCTCAGCGCTCTCAGCTCTGCCGTGACTCCATCTTTGAGCCAGGGTTTAGCCCAGCCCACCCCTGGCCCCAGGTGGTGAAGTTTGATGCTACCCCCCAGGCTCCCACCACCACCACCGCCCATCTCTCAGACCCCCTGAAACCCACTGACGCCACCCCTCTGCTCTCCCAGCCCAGCAGCCCTCGGCCAATGAGCACCAGGGACGCCGGCCAGATCCACATCCATGTCACTGGGGTCAAAGAGGCGGTTGTCATGGTGACGGAGGTGGAAGGGGAGGCGACAGAGGAGCTTCAGAGCCTGATGACCGTGGCACCCCAGTCGTCGTGCTGCCAGCTGGTGATGGAACAGCCAGAGAATGCAGTGAGAGAGGGAGAGGGGGATGAGAAGGAGAAGGAGAAGGCTGGACGCTGCTGGAGTGGAGGGTGCTGTTTCTTCTCTTGCATGTCGAGCAAAACAGAGCAATGAATAAAATTACATTTGTATCTCTTTTGTGTGTTTTTATACTGTATGATTTATACTGAGTGTACAAAACATTAGGAAAACCTTCCTAATATTGAGTTGCACCCCCTTTTGCCCTCAGAACAGCCTCAATTTGCCAGGGCATGGACTCTACAAGGTGTCGAAAGCATTCCACAGGGATGCTGGCCCATGTTGACTCCAATGCTTCCCACAGTTGTGTCAAGTTGGCTGGATGTCCTTTGGGTGGTGGACCATTCTTGATACACAGGAGAAACTGTTGAGCGGGAAAAACCCAGCAGCGTTGCAGTTCTTGACACAAACCGGTGCGCCTGGCACCTACTATCATACCCCGTTCAAAGGCACTTAAATATTTTGTCTTGCCCATTCACCCTCTGAATGGCAGACATACACAATCCATGTCTCATTAACCGGTCTCCTCCCCTGCATCTACACTGATTGAAGTGGATTTAACAGGTGACATCAATAAAGGATCATAGCTTTCAACTGGATTCACCTGGTCAGTAATGTCATGGAAAGAGCAGGTGTTCCTAATGTTTTGTACACACAGTGTGTATTGCTGAGATTACTGAGACTGTATACTGTATCTCCAGGGCCCATAGTGTTAATTCTTTAAAATATAAATTAGTTAAACATTTTTTGTATAACTGACATTTATATTATATTTAATATAATTATAATTGTTTTAAAGATTTTTTAAAAATAATTGTATTTTATTTGTATACACATTTTATTGAGTATAGTGTGCAAATTACAAACACTCACAAAAGCTCTGTTTGATGAGACATTGTCATCAAAGGATCCAGAGCACCCGAGTCCAAACGTCTTCTTAAAAAGCAGACTTGCTTAAAAACATGAGTGTGGGCTACAATTTTCTAAAACTTGGCATTTTCGAAGTTCTATATAATTGCATACAAGGCAACTTTGAACTGAAATGGAAGCATTGCTCTGTTCTTTAATCAGTTCTGGACATGTTAGGTCCGAGCCTACTAGACGCATGCAAATTGGAGCTAACAGGCCTGGTAGCTACATCCACCATAGGCTTACAATGCATAAGAAAGGATAAGGCTAAACATAAACATCAATTTATATGCATATTTCATAACTGACCTCTTGGTCTTATTCTGGAAATGATGCTTGATCTGTCCACTCTGTCCCCACTTTTCATCTCCGGAAAGGACTGGTGGGCTTTTTCCCACTGCGCTCACCATTGTTGGAGGCTAGATCTTCGACGGTCTAAAGATAATAGACACTGGCGCTCTCTGGGGATGGAATTACTGTATGTCCACTTGAAGTAGGCTAGGCTGTCTCCCATCATGTTCGTGTGGTAAATTCTGCTGTGTCTATGTTCATGCACACAGATGTCTACCATTATTATCAAGGAATATGTTACATAAAAAAACAAGTAAATCCACCAAAAACAAGGTGCTCATTCATTCTTTATTTCTGTTAAATAATGCTGTTTCTGGCCTGCAGATGGCAGCATGAGATGAATAGTCAATTTGAAGAGAGCTGCATAAATACAAAGCCCGCTGAATATCTAGAGTTAGGCCTATATGTCCGGTATAGGAACTGTGGTTCTAACTTCTGTTCCAGGTAATTGCGGTTTTGGAATTGATGTACCATGAATATTGACAATTTAATATGAATTGATTGATAGGCTATTCATAGGCTATTGTCTATTAATTAATCAGTTTTAAAGTGCCACTGGCCCTTCAAAATGATCTGTGACAACAAATGTGTCACCTCTCATAAGCATGTCAGGACACCTTTTTCTTATACCTTTATTCTATATGCCTTCTTTATACTGTATGAAATCATACTATTCCACAGAATACAGAATACAGCCAACACTGATGATTTTACTGTGTGTTATTACCATATTATGAAATGTTCCTTTTGAATTAGATTTCTTAGAAATGTGGAAATCTGTCCTCACACTCTCTTAAATGACAATCTATGCCTCTCTCTCTCTCTCTCTCTCTCTCTCTCTCTCTCTCTCTCTCTCTCTCTCTCTCTCTCTCTCTCTCTCTTACACACACACACACACACTCTCTCTCTCTCCCTCTTACGCTCCCGGTCTCACATGCACGCGCCTCTTTCTCCTCAGCAGCAGCACCACAAACACCACGTCGCCATGGAAACCGCTGAGAGACGCGTCGAGAGTGAGAGATGGGAAGGGGAACGCGAGCTGTGGGGAGAGATAGAGAGAGAGGGGGACACAATGAGAACAGCAAGGGAGACATGAAAGGTTAGGGTGTTACCTACCATACGGGGCGGACGCGCGTGCTCCCAACCCCCGCACCCCAAAACCCAGCCAAACCCCCTTCACCTCTAACCTTCCCCCAATTTCTAATTCAGAGCCCCCACCCCAGATTGTGTTCCCCTTATGCCCTTCCTTCCTCCCTTTTTCCCTGGCCCCCCATACACACACCTCTCCCCATCTTTGCACTCCATCCCTCTCGTGTTCAGACAGGCAGCTCGCATGGCGGGGATAGAGACGTTCTCCGATGGAAGCACTGGTAAATTTTCACCTCCAAAAAAAGACAAGGGCTCACCTTTGCATAGTGATCTTTGCATTCTGCTTCCTCCCATGTTTCCCCTCTGCCTCTTCCCATCCTCTCTATACCCTCCACCTTCTTCTCAAGTATATTGCTTTTCTGTTTCAATTCACAACCAGAAAGACCTTAGTCCAATTTCGAGGAGGCTAACTTGCCTGTGTCATAGAGAGGGAGAGAGAGAAGGAGATGGACAGAGAAATATCGGCCTTAATGATTTCTTGCGCGGGCAGGGATTTTCTTTTTATTGATTAGAAAATAAATTAATTCATGTGGGCAACCCTTTCCCACTGTCCCTCTCATACCCCCCGCTCTCCTTCTCTCCGTGGGCGAATGACGCTGTCTTTTACCTGCTCTGCATGCCGTGTTTCTGGTTGTGAATCGCGCGAATATTTGATTTGGAATATGAGTTCGCTCTACATTATGTATGCACGTCCATCATGTGTCTGTCTGCGCTTGCATTCGTTGAATGCGAACATTACGCACTGAATGTTTCCTCTTACCGTTTATTGATATGATATGCTGTGTATTGTGATTATAATGTCCATATGTCTATTTACATAGCAAGAGTACATTTTGCTTTGCTTTCATGACTGGGGTTTGCGATGAGTCATTTGGTTCAGATGTCCAGAACGAACGTTGCATAACCATGAGTGGTTATTGAAAGCCGTTTTTGAAATATTCTATAACCCGAATTCAGTGGAATCCCTTGATGCCGATATGAGCGTTTGTTGTTTGCCGTTTAATTGTGTATAGTCTTCAAATGTCCGCCATGAGAGAAAATCCTATATGTTCACCCACTCAGTGGACACGAATAGGCTACTATTTGCCCTTGAATGTGACAGTATAAAGGCTATGTGTATTTAGTGTTATTGGGTGGGATTTGTAATCAATGTGGTCGATATTTGTTCGGCAGCATCCCCGATCGCCGCAGATATTAGGCTACCTACCACAATACCACGGCCCCTACACGGCCAGTAGGAGTGTTAGCGCTGTTGTAGGGCAGATAGACCGCAGAAGGGAAATCGATGGACAGAGTGAGTTAATTATGAGAAAATCAATTAAGAGGAGGGGATTGGGCCTTTATAAGGCCGAGCACTGAGACAGAGCACGGGCAGAGGAGGAGAGGAGAGCTGGGGACGGCGGATACACTCAGCCTGCAGGGCTGGCCGAGGTTCATCCTCTGTCCGTCCGGCTCTGCTCTTCCATCTCGCTCCTGACTCTAGTAAACTGAGCATTCCCTGTGATGTAATTGAAGAAAGGCAGTGTGATCTTATCTCTTTGAACCCAAATCTGTTCATGAAATAAAGTATTGATCACTGTGTTGAAATGATGATTGTCACGTAGGCTAGTTATGTTTTGTGTTTTTATGTAATGTAATATTAAGAATTGCCTCATCCTGGGAATCGTTGCTATTTGAAACACAGTCTTCTCACACATAACTGCAACTGGGCAGCAGAGGTGCCTACAGCACACACCACACCTCTGCTGCCCAGGCCCACACCTATGCTGCCCAGTTGCAGTTATGTGTGTGCGTGCATGTGCAAGTGCCCATATATTACTGATGTTGGGCCCGCTAACATTCGGATAACCTATTGCCATTTAGAGGTCATTATGTGGCTCCACGTGCAGTGGTTGATTCACCAACCACGTGCGGCGTAAATAGAGGGACCAAGGACTTGGAGGGACAGACAGACAGGCACGAGAGAAAAAAGACACAGGAGGACATGATACACAAATAATGCCCCGGAAGCCCCACAAACCGTGGTCCACTGGTTAATGAGCAACAGACACTGGTCAGTGGTCAGAGACAGATGTTTCAGACAGGGTTTAAGCTGAGACAGAGAGAGAAGCATATAGCATTATCATATGATTAGTTAAGGCCGTGGATAGGCCTAATTGTCAGCCACGCAAACACACTTTTAATCAGAGATTGGGTGATAGTTTGTTAGCTGGAATATAATGTTTAAATATTAACGAGCTTGCTTCTATGGGCTATATTTCGGTAAAGTCCACACAATACAGTCTACAGTCCAGTGTAGGCTATTTTACCATTATGGTCTTACATCTCTATATTTTCCTACATAGGCCTACAATATTATCTAATAATGTGGTGTAAAAAATATAGAACCTTCGTGCGTAGTGCGGTGCGTATTAATTATTTGGTAAAAATGGAGAAAGAATTGTGTGCGCTGAGAATATTCAAATTTGATTGAATACATTCCACATAAAGTAGGCCTATACCGTGTATCTCTCAGTTTTAAAATCTTAAAGTCGTGATGGTGATGAGTTTTAACAGTATTCAGTTAGCCTACAGATACATTGGCTATTTATTCAATAAGCATATGAAGCAAGTGTTGTTAGCGTTTTCCACCAATCTCTTTTAAATTCGGTAAGGGAAAACCCACTCAGCTCTGTTCTTAATCCAGTCAATTGAATAACGATGATAATTTGAGGGTTGGTTGTTTGATTAGGGTATGAATCGCTATTTAACTAGTACGTTTTTCTAAACTTAGGATACCTATTAAGAATACAAAATGTGTGCGTGTGCGTGTGTGTGTGTGTGTGTGTGTGTGTAAAAGCACTTGAATATGTGCACTGGAATGCAATTAAACACGATTTGCTGAATATGGTTATGTAATAGCATATGCATATTTGCATTCAAAATTAAAGTTGATAATAAAATGGATAAAACGAAAGGAAAGTCTTACAATTGCACTACCCAATAATAATAATAATATTTTAATGCAGAATTTCATGCTCTTAATACGATAGGCCTATTTGAAAGCAAATGAGAGATAAGACAAGCAAAGTCATTACATGTAATATAGTTTCCAGAACTAGTTCATAGTATTGTGGTTTTAGGAAGTCATACCAACAAAGTAGGCCTATCTAAAATGACGAACCAACCCTAAACCAGAAAACGTTAGGATTTCCTTTACATGCGTTTTATAATAGGCTGTATTTTCTCATGCAAATATGTAAAATACCCATGTATCTGTGAATATGCAACGATATTTGCGTTTTAAGAAAGCCCCTGCTTTTCGCTGGAAAACTAAATGTTCCATATAGCATGTCTTCGAATTCATAGGCTATGTGATCAAATTCCATGATGAAAACCATAATCAACCACAGTAGGGCTGTTCTGAGTTTGTGTTTTTATGCCTATATCTGGAATATTTAAAAACCATGAAACAAAGCTTTAACGATGTTATTGCTGTCAGATGAAATATACATTCCTTAGCATTAGCTATGTAGGCCTATATTCATTTTGTATATTTATTTATTCTTGTGCACTAGGTTACATTTACGTTTCATTCTGCTTATTCATTTGCGTTTTGTAACTTTGACACTATCTGCAAGGTGTTTTGTACCATGTGTTATTGTGCATTCTTTCGGACCCGTTCAAAGAGGTTGGACTTTTCTTTAAAAAACAGATTGTTCACATAGGCTACCCTATAATTATAAAGTTTAGCATACATTACGTAAATAATTACATGCAAAAGCCTATAACATGTCGGAAGAAATCTGCATTGTGACACAGCAGAGATATTTCAAAGAAAACATTTTTGGATGTTGAATGGAGAATTGTTCATACATAATATTCAAATCTACATATAAAAAAATTAATTCTTTCATTTTATATTGCCCACTTGCAAATGCATGGAGACAATTACACAGGCTGTACTAATTTATTGTTGCTCGATTATCAAGACATACACCATGCATAACGGGACAAAGTTTAACCACTGTGCAATGAAACTTGCATATTTTAAATGTTTGTTTTTTTCACCAGGAATGAGGGTCTTCATTCTCTTAGTCATTCGATCTAAAAAAACATTCTGAGATTATGAGGAGTTTTAAACACAAACCCCATATGCCTCAAACATGAACTAAAATGTGTTGATAGGTCGTTTACAATAGAGGCTATCGGACCAGATGTATTTGAACTTGAACTAATGATCATAATTAAATCAACTACGATATTATAATTCCAATAAGCAAAAGCAGTGTAGCCTACAAGCCTACATCGTTATAGATTCCATATGACATGTAATATTCAATCAAACTGATGTGAAACAAACTGTTGTTAATCAATTTTCCTGGACTGTTCTTTTGCTAACATTTTCTATAGGCTTATGTCTGAGAATATTTCGGCTACCTATACAACTATAGGGTAAACGTAGCCTGTTGTGTTAAGAGGTTGCAAATGTTTTAAAAACAGTCTTTCAATTGTATAGTCATAAGCTATTTTTGATATTGCAAAACTAAACCCACAATTTATATAACATAGTTATGGTTGGTGAGTAGCCTAAATAGGATATTCTTGTGGAACCAAACAGTCTAAAATGATTGGGCTATGTAGCCTAATATCTGAAACCATATTCTAAATCGTTTCTTGGGAGCTTATAGATTTTTTTGAGCTCAGTTGGCAGGTGTACTTTACAAATCCTCATAGGTTTATTACACCAACTGTTTTCAGTGTCTCAACTTTACAAGTGATAGGCTAAGATACCTTAGAAAACGAGGATACATTGTCTATAGATTTTTCGTTACAGCACCAGTCATTATCAGCACCACAGGCCGTACTAAAATGAATCAATTTTCTGTGCACGATTCTCCCCCCAAATGGTGTTGGGTCTCTCCGCGGCCCGGAGCACAATGCAGTAATGACCCGCGGGTCAAAGGCCGCTTGGCCAGTCCCTCAATTAAAGCGGAAAAATTGCAATTGCACGTCGCAGCCTTTCTGTGACAAGAAGGGACCAGTGTTGACCGTTAGACCACAGGATATGAGCCATGTTTGTGTACGTTTTTTTTCTCCACCATACTTCTCCACATTGTTCGACTTAAAAATGCATTATAACATGGCTTAAATCAATTCGTTTTGTTGAATTGTATTTAACATATAGAGCCCATATTTTACATTTACATTTACATTTTAGTAATTTAGCAGACGCTCTTATCCAGAGCGACTTACAGTTAGTGAGTGCATACATTTTCATACTGGCCCCCCGTGGGAATTGAACCTACAACCCTGGCGTTGCAAGCGCCTTGCTCTACCAACTGAGCTCTAACAACTGAGCTACAGTAATTTAGCAATATAAAATATCTGCTGTAGGCCTATTTAGAAAGGCCTATATATATATTTAGAAGTTGTAGGCTATGCCTTTATAAAAGCTGCTATATAGCCTACTCAGTAGGCTATCATTGTTTTTAGTTGTCAATATTTTTCAAGAAATATTAAATAGGCAAAGGGGAGGAATGAATAACAGTGGAAATATTAGGCAGTGATTTTTGTAATGTTGACTATATGGCTATTGTAACACATTTTCATGTAATTGATAGTGGTGCTTTTGGTTTTGGGATAATTTGATGATGCGTTTTTTCAAGATATCAAGTGGGTTTTTTTCTCCACTCCACACCACATTATATAAATGTCATGAACCCTCCAGCGTCAGTGGCTATTGAATAGTATCCTATCTAATTCATGACTAAATCATGATCATTGCTCGGTCGATTGGCTTGATAAATCGTTGTAATCATCCGAAAATTTCGCATTGGCAAAAGCGTTGACTTTCTTGCCAAACGAGCTTTATCTGTAAATAGGTTTTCAATAAGTGACAGGAAAGAAGTGATAAATTGATCAACAATGACCACAATGAAACAGGCTCTTGTGAGGACACACATGCCCTTTCTGTGAGTGTGTCTGAGGTCTGTGTGTGGTTAGAATATGATCAAGCCTGGGGTCAGAGTTCAGGTTCATCCCAGACAGACACGACCCTGGGAGACAGCGTGACCTCTGTGTTTAAACTCGGGTGGGGGAGGAGAGAGAGGACAACGGGGAAGGAGAGAGGGACAGGGAAAGGATAGAGGGACCGGAGAAGGAGGAAAGGGTAGGAGACCGAGGGACAGGGTGAAGGAGATGAGGAAGGAGTGAGATAGGGACAGAAAGGTGGCGAGAGAGGGAGGAAGAAGGAGTGAGATAGGGACTGAAAGGTGGCGCGAGAGGGGGGAAGAAGGAGTGAGATAGGGACTGAAAGGTGGCGAGAGAGGGAGGAAGAAGGAGTGTGAGATAGGGACTGAAAGGTGGCGCGAGAGGGGGGAAGAAGGAGTGAGATAGGGATTGAAAGGTGGCGAGAGAGGGGGAAAGAAACGAGATGGGGAGTTGAAGGGGAGCGGTGAGAGAGAGAGAGAGAGGAGAGAGAGAGAGAGAGAGAGAGAGAGAGAGAGAGAGAGAGAGAGAGAGAGAGAGAGAGAGAGAGAGAGAGAGAGAGAGAGAGAGAGAGAGAGAGAGAGAGAGAGAGAGAGAGAGAGAGAGAGAGAGAGAGAGAGAGAGAGAGAGAGAGAGAGAGAGAGAGAGAGAGAGAGAGAGAGAGAGAGAGAGAGAGAGAGAGAGAGAGAGAGAG
This sequence comes from Coregonus lavaretus, assembly GCF_964263955.1. Taxonomy (NCBI): domain Eukaryota; kingdom Metazoa; phylum Chordata; class Actinopteri; order Salmoniformes; family Salmonidae; genus Coregonus; species Coregonus lavaretus. The sequence continues at coordinate 10,278,112 of NC_140000.1, forward strand.
AGAGAGAACAGACAGACCCACCCACAGGGATAATCATTGAATATAACTTGGTTTGTCCATGTATGTTCCAGCAGCAGTCTGGTCTGGATGTGGTCCCTCCTGCTCCTGCTGCTAGATGCAGTGAATTAACACCTGACCCTGGCTTCTGACCCCACACCCCTTCCCCCTGCTATGCACAGCTACCCCCAGCAGCAGCAGCAAATGTGTGTTATCTAGCCTGGACAGGACACACACACACACACACACACACACACACACACACACACACACACACACACACACACACACACACAAACACACTTACAAGCACACAATGTAGTGAATTATATAGTGAATATATGAGGAAAGGGATTGAGAGGATGTTCTCTTTACACACAACCCCCGATCCTGCCTTCCAATCCCACAGTCACAATCCCCAGATCCTGCCTTCTAATCCCACAGTCACTACCCCCGATCCTGCCTTCCAATCCCACAGTCACAATCCCCAGATCCTGCCTTCTAATCCCACAGTCACTACCCCGATCCTGCCTTCTAATCCCACAGTCACAACCCCCCAATCCTGCCTTCTAATCCCACAGTCACAACCCCCGATCCTGCCTTCTAATCCCACAGTCACAACCCCCCGATCCTGCCTTCTAATCCCACAGTCTCAACCCCCAGATCCTGCCTTCCAATCCCACAGTCACAACCCCCAGATCCTGCCTTCCAATCCCACAGTCACAACCCCCAGATTCTGCCTTCCAATCCCACAGTCACAACCCCCAGATTCTGCCTTCTAATCCCACAGTCACAACCCCCCGATCCTGCCTTCTAATCCCACAGTCACAACCCCCAGATTCTGCCTTCTAATCCCACAGTCACAACCCCCCGATCCTGCCTTCTAATCCCACAGTCACAACCCCCAGATCCTGCCTTCCAATCCCACAGTCACAACCCCCAGATCCTGCCTTCCAATCCCACAGTCACAACCCCCAGATCCTGCTTTCCAATCCCACAGTCACAACCCCCAGATCCTGCCTTCCAATCCCACAGTCACAACCCCCAGATCCTGCCTTCCAATCCCACAGTCACAACCCCCAGATCCTGCCTTCCAATCCCACAGTCACAATCCTAAAAGATCTCAGTGTCACTGCCTTAGAGCATAATGACCATGAAATAATAGTCGTATCTCCACGCAATGACCAGAGGTATAGCAGCTGCCACCCCCACAACCCAGACCCATCCCTAGCCCCAGACCCATCCCTAGCCCCAGCCCTAGCCTAAACCCATCCCCAGACCCATTCCTAGCACTAGACCAAGTCCCTTGCTCTAGCCCTGGGTCCAATATGCCCTTGCTCCAATCCCAGCCCCATTCCAGTCTCCTAACCTCATTGTGTTCTGCTGGACGGATGGTTACACTGTGTGAGAAACGGTCCAATGGACCCTCACCACTGCCTGTGGCTGATAGGGGAAAGGGGCTGTTGGTCATTATAAGGTGCAGTACCTGCCCCTGTCCTGTGAGTGGCAGTAGAGAGCAGGCGGTCTGGCTTGGTTAGGTTTCCTACTGATCTTCCCAGTTAGACAGAGGAGGAAGGGAGAGAAGAGGGAGGGAGCAGCGCAGAGGAGAGGAAGGAAAACAGAGGAAGCTGAAAAATACCTATTTTTATCCCTGCCCTCTCTGTCAAAGCTCTTTGTCTGTCTCTTCCTTCACTCCTTCTCTCACCCACTCCCCTAATCCTTGTCCTTTTCCACGCACTTGTTCCTTAATCCCAAATATATATCTCTCTCACCACCTCGTCTCAATTGTTCTGATTCTACCTCTCTTTCCCTCCTCTCTCTATTCCTCTTCTATCACTCCCAAACATGCCACCTCTCAGTATAACCCCTTTTAAACACTTCAGATATAGTGATGCTGATGATTGGATAGAACAAGTATTGCGTATATCTTATAATTATGTTTTTTGTGTGTGGTAGATGTACTAGTAGTGTAGCAGCAGTTAATGTTGTTGTACTAAACTAATTTGTCTAAATTTCCCATATTTCATTTTCTCTCTCTCTCTTCTACCGTCTATTCCTTTCAGTCTTTCATTTTCTTCTTTGTCATCATCCATCCATCCTGTTTTTGTCTCTTCTCACCCACTGCTCACCTCTCTTCTCCTTCTGCTTCTCTATGTGTAGTTCATATTACTCTGTTAGGTTTGACAAAAATGGCGCAATCACCAATGACTCAGTTGCTATTGAAGAGAATTAAATCAAACAAATTATAACATTTATAAATGATTATAGAGTTTGTTACCACAGTCTTATGTCTGAGCCTCATTCCCTTCAGTGTACCTGCTCGTGGGAGAGTGTTTTTGTCTTGGCGTGGCAATATCGAGCTCACACCCATTTTAGACACTGCAGCCATTTTGTAGGATGTGTTCAATTTTCTGTGATTTGGCTGCAGTCGTCAGTCTCTCCAGTTGGCCAGTGTTTCTTTATTTTGTGTTTGGATTCTGTTGTGGTACAAAGATACTTAACTATTGATATTACAGTGTTCTTACCTTTATATAATCAATTATGTGAACATAAGAGATGTTTAATTGGGATAAAATGTAGCTCAGTTGGTAGAGCATGGCGCTTGCAACGCAAGGGTTGTGGGTTCATTTCCCACGGGGGGCCAGTATGAAAAATGTATGCACTCACTAATTGTAAGTCGCTCTGGATAAGAGCGTCTTCTAAATGACTAAAATGTAAAATGTACTCTTCTAAATGGCCACTTCAAAAGGGTTAGGGTTATGGTTAGTGACAATACACTGTATTTAAACATATAACTCAGCTCTTTTTAAATTGATTCGGTGGGATCCGTGGCTCTGTCAGTCATGGGTTATCAAATCAAATGGAATGTAATTTTTTAAAATCTGTCATTGGTTTCAATAGTGCAGAATTTCATTGTGTAAAGATAGCAATGAAAGACTCCAGACGAAGAGCTTCGGAGAAAGACGCTTAAGGGGAAAATATGTCTGAGCGGGATGAGAGAGCCAAATACTGAGTCCGGATCATTTCCCCATATCCTCCTACTTTGTATGGTGCAGATATTGGGCCTCAAGCGAGAAATTGGGATTCCGTTTCCTTATAATGGCAACATGTGTCTGTCAGACTGAAATAGGTCTGTTATACGGAACCAATGCATCCAGACTACTCTATCCTCCAGCTCAGTAGGCCCTCTTTCCATCTCTCTCTTTCTCTCCATTTCTCTGCCTCCCCACCCATTCTCCCTCTCCCTCTCTCCCCTGCCTCTCTCCTTTCTCTTCCTCCTTCTCCCCTTCTCTGTGATGTCTCCTTCCCCATCATGGCCATGGTATTTTGTATTTTATTAGGATCCCCATTAGCTGTTGCAAAAGCAGCAGCTACTCTTCCTGGGTCCACACAAAACATGAAACATGACATAATACAGAACATTAATAGACAAGAACAGCTCAAGGACATAACTACATCAAAAATAAATAAAAGGCACACGTAGCCTACATATCAATACCAATACATACACACAAACTATCTAGGTCAAATTGACCTAGATAGTGTAGAGGAAAGGGTTATGAATAGGCTGTAAAGCAGAATCATGTTTGCCATGCCCTGGCTGCATGCTGTCCATGATGGACCTATGGTGGATAGACAACACCATGGAAGTATATCTGACTGGAAAATAAATCCAGTTCAATTCATACGCCTCTCACTTTCATTTTCCCTGTGTGTTAAACGTGTGAAAAGGGATTGGTGAAAAGGATGTCAGAAAGAAAGTGAGAGTTCTGTTGGGTGCTTTGCCTGAGCTGTCACAGAGCAATGTGCATGGATGATTATCCAATTCCCAACACATGCACGGATCCTATTTCGTTTAGGAGATATCATGTTTTAATATGATTTATGTTTGTCTATATCATGAATATCAATATGATTTGACAGATCTGCATAAAATCAATTTCCAAACATGCATAAATCCTACTTAGCTTTGAATATATGATTTGTAGGATGTATTTCATGCAGTAACCTGAAACTAATTCATAAATGAACCCTGTTTATCTGGAGATAGCTAGCCTTTTGAATACCATGAATATTATTTAGCTTTTTAAATATCATGCACATCAATATTGAGCTTTTTAAATATCAGGTATATGAATATGATTTAGGGCTGTACTGTTAGATGTAGCCTGTAACTGTCTGTCAGAGTGATCTCACTGATGTACTGGAGCTAGCTGCTGTGTTTGTTATAACTCATCCTATTTTCAGCCTTTCATTTTTTACACAAGGGGAAAATGAGAAAGAGAACAAAACCAACATATGAAAACTAAAACATGACAGAGAGGAGAGAGAGAGAGAGAGAGAGAGAGAGAGAGAGAGGAGAGGGAGGAAGAGGAACAGAGGAAGGAGAGGTAATCTATAAAAACAAGAGGGCTTTCAAAAGTAAAGGATGAAAGCTAATCCGGCTGTTATTTTTGACAAATGATCCTTGTGTTGTGTTGCCCTAAAGAGCCAGGTAGTGGTACATAATGTTTTGTTTCTTGAAAAGACTCTGTGGGTAGTTTTGGCTGAAGACTGAATAACACAGTAGTAACACTTTTGAAAGATGCTATTTTTCCAGTTTTGCAGAGCAATTTGTATGTCATGATCATAATTTCTATCAGTTTGATTAAAATATAGGTCTATGTGGTATGAAGGTCAATGACAATTACATAATGTCTAAACAATTATTTCAATGGTAAAAGTAGTCTATGTGAATTACCATTGATATAGTTACTACCATAGAAATATAACCCATGGATATCTATTTATATGTTATGATAGGACATGTACGGTCCACACTCACTCCCCTTAATGGAGGCCAGTGCACCAATTAGAGACACCTGCCATCTACTCACAGCCATTTTGAGTCCCCTCTCTGACCCTGCGGTTTAGCTCCAAAGGTAACATCCATGCGATCCTGTATCTGACTAGAGAGACAGTGAGGCCTGAATACAGAGGGGGGGGAGACATACCATTTTAGCAGACACTCTTATCCAGAGTGACTTACATTAGTGAGTGCATACATTTCCATACTTTTTTCCCCCATACTGGTCCCCCGTGGGAATCGAACCCGCAACCCTGGTGTTGCAAGCGCCACGCTCTAACAACTGAGCCACACGGGACCTATATTAAAGATGCACTCCAGCTATTTTGGAACTTTTCCTGTTGAAAAACAATATCCGACATATAAATACAGTAATGTACACACACCTAAGGGTAAAAAAAAATGGTGTTGAGCAAAAAAAGTGCTAACTTTATGGAGTAGGCCATTCAAGGAGTTTGTCTGATGGTGCACTCTGAGGTCATGGGCCTCCCCCCTTGCTTGCGGAACAATAGAGGAGCAATAGAGAACAAGAGAGGAAAGTCCCACCCCCCCACTTGTGCCATGTCATGACTTACCTGGACCACCTATTGAGATGTGACTTTTGTTAAGTAGATCAGGTGTTAAATGAGGTGAAAAGGAGACTGGAGTGCCACTTTAAACTATAGTATGAAGTTCTCTTACAGGGAATCAGTCTGACAGAATGTCAATCTGTGGTGGAATGCGTGTGTCAGTGTCGGCGCATCTGTCTATTTTCAACTCGTGTCTCCTGGCGTATCAATAGGTTAATAGCCGTGGTGTCAGTTTCACTGACTGCCTGATTAGTTGTGTGCACTAATCTAGACCCAGCCTGGGAACTATTGGCTTCCCTATTGATTTTAGCATGGTGAGCAGCCACAAGATAGAGAGAGGCCAGCTCTATTGATTGACCCCAAATTACCCCCCCATCATCGTCTCCTCGCTCAATTCCTGCCTCCTTATTGGACGTCTGGGCTGAAAAACACTGAATCTGATTGGACGGTTTAGTGAGGTAGAGTTTTTTGGTTGGATCTTACAGATTTGTAAATGTATATATATATTTTTGTTTTTACACCCTTTTCTCCCCAATTTCGATCCTGTCTCAACTCCCAACTGGCTCGGGAGGCACCTAACCGCGCTTCTTAACACCCACCTGCTTAACCCCGGAAACCAACCGCACCAATGTGTCAGAGGAAACACTGTTCAACTGACTACCGAGGTCAGCCTGCAGGCACCCAGCCTGCCACAAGGAGTCGCTAGAGCACGATGAGCCAAGTAAAGCCCCCCTGGCCAAACCCTCACTACGCTGGGCCAATTGTACGCTGCCCTATGTGACTCCCAATCACAGCCGGTTGTGATACGGCCCGGGATGAAACCCGGGTCTGTAGTGAAGCCTCTAGCACTGCGATGCAGTGCTTTAGACCGCTGCCCCACTCAGGAGGCCGAGTTGTTGTTTTTTGAGGTGAGTCAGGTGCTGTTGATGGATCGTGTCATGGGGTTCAGTGTGTTGCTGTGTTGGATTAAAGACAGCGGCAATTTCTGGATTTCCTGGAAGATTGACTCAACTGAATGAAGGTCACATTAGTTTGTATGTCAGAATCCAACCAGTCGTGTGTGTTGTTGCCTTCCTCCACTCTGACTGTATATGATGACTTGGGGGATCAGGTTGTGATCTGATTTAGGAATCAAACCATTTGATAAGATAATGATCCCATTGATGTCACTGCGGAGCCCTGTGCTTGGTTCTCACTACACCACAGTTGTGGGTTTGAGTCTGACATTGGCCACATACAGTATTCTGGATATTTGCTTTGGATAAAAGCATAAGCTTTTATGATCATATTTTTATTGTTTGGTTTCCTCTAGCATTACACTAGAATTAGAAAAAGCCAAGAAGATATATTTAACATGAATTAATCGTAAAAGACTGATACTTGATGCATGCCAGTTGTCTTTGGTGTGACCACCTCATCTGTTCCTTCAGAGGAGACATTTCAGTTGAATTCAGTTGTACATCTGACTAGATATCCCCATTTCCCTCCCCCTTTCCCTCCCCTTTCCCTTCCCCTTTCCCTCCCCCTTTCCCTTCCCCTTTCCCTCCCCCTTTCCCTTCCTCTTTCCCTCCCCCTTTCCCTTCCCCTTTCCCTTCCCCTTTCCCTTCTCCTTTCCCTTCCCCTTTCCCTCCCCCTTTCCCTTCCTCTTTCCCTCCCCCTTTCCCTTCCCCTTTCCCTTTCCCTCCCCCTTTCCCTCCCCCTTTCCCTTCCTCTTTCCCTCCCCCTTTCCCTTTCCCTTCCCCTTCCCTTCCCCTTTCCCTCCCCCTTCCCCTTTCCCTCCCCCTTTCCCTCCCCCTTTCCCTCCCCCTTTCCCTGTTGACTTCTGTTTATTTCCATTCCCATTCCTCACTCCTCCCTACCTCGCTCTATCTCTCCCTCTCTCCTCTCTTCCCCCAGACTAAGCTTGGGGCTCTCCCTCCTGATCCTTTCCTTCCCATCTATCACTTCATCTCATCCCTCTCTGTCTGCCTCTGATATCCCCCTTCCTCCATCCCTCTCTTCCTGCCTCTGTGTGTAAGCAAGAGAGAGGAGGTTGTTAAACATTTTTCTTCCCCCTAATTGTTTTGACTGGGCTGATTGGCATCCCGATTAGTCCCATTGATTTCCTGGCGCTAAGTGCATTGATTTTTACATTTCTTATTGATCCCCGCTCTAAATCTCCCACACACTCACTCACACACAGTCTGGCTGCTCGCAGAGGGAACGAGGGAGTGAAGAAGAGAGGGAAAGAGAGAGAGGGTTAGGTAAATACACTGGCCAGAGACACTACAGTGCATTAAAAGTGTGAGAAACAGAGTAGGCAGAACTATATGAGAGATAGATAGATAGATAGATAGATAGATAGATAGATAGATAGATAGATAGATAGATAGATAGATAGATAGATAGATAGATAGATAGATAGATAGATAGATAGATAGATAGATAGATAGATAGATAGATAGATCCTGGATAACTGGACACTGCAGATGGTGTGTGTGTGAATTTAATAGGAGACCTTTGTCTGTGAAGGTGCCTTATGTTCCGACTGTGGCCCTGTGTTATAGTGGAGCCGCTTACATTACCTGGATATTACTGTGTCATTGTTAGTGAAGGTGGTGCCATTAATTAGCCGTGTGTGTGTGTGTGTGTGTGTGTGACCTTTACTTGTTGGCTTTTGTGCCTAGGCTCAAATCCTTCAGTTGATAGTGTTTCTTTATTTAGCTACGGTTACAGTACTTGACCAAAATTGTGATAACCTTTTTCTAAAATAATTTGCTACTTTTCACATGGTGGAGTCGTTCCTGCATGGGCCTTAAAAGCATGTATGGCATGAAGTCAGTCTGTCTTTATGGTATGGATTCAGTCTGTCTTAATGGTATGGAGTCAGTCTGTCTTTATGGTGTGGAGTCAGTCTGTCTTTATGGCATGGAGTCAGTCTGTCTTTATGGTATGGAGTCAGTCTGTCTTTATGGCATGGAGTCAGTCTGTCTTTATGGTATGGAGTCAGTCTGTCTTTATGGCATGGAGTCAGTCGGTCTTTATGGTATGGAGTCAGTCTGTCTTTATGGCACAGAGTCAGTCTGTCTTTATGGCACAGAGTCAGTCTTTCTATATGGCATGGAGTCAGTCTGTCTTTATGGCATGAAGTCAGTCCGTCTTTATGGCATGGAGTCAGTCTGTCTTTATGGCATGAAGTCAGTCCATCTTTATGGTATGGAGTCAGTCTGTCTTTATGGCATGGAGTAAGTCTGTCTTTATGGTATGGAGTCAGTCTGTCTTTATGGCACAGAGTCAGTCTGTCTTTATGGTATGGAGTCAGTCTGTTTTTATGGTATGGAGTCAGTCTGTCTTTATGGAACAGAGTCAGTCTGTCTTTATGGCATGGAGTCATTCTGTTTTTATGGTATGGAGTCAGTCTGTCTTTATGGCATGGAGTCAGTATGTCTTTATGGCATGGAGTCAGTCTGTCTTTAAGGTATGGAGTCAGTCTGTCTTTATGGCACAGAGTCAGTCTGTCTTTATGGTATGGAGTCAGTCTGTCTTTATGGCACAGAGTCAGTCTGTCTTTATGGAATGGAGTCAGTCTGTTTTTATGGTATGTAGTAAATCTGTCTTTATGGCATGGAGTCAGTCTGTCTTTATGGCAAGAAGTCAGTCTGTCTTTATAGTATGGAGTCAGTCTGTTTTTATGGTATGGAGTCAGTCTGTCTTTATGGCACAGAGTCAGTCTGTCTTTATGTTATGGAGTCAGTCTGTTTTTATGGTATGGAGTCAGTCCGTCTTTATGGCATGGAGTCAATCTGTTTTTATGGTATGGAGTCAGTCTGTTTTTATCGTATGGAGTCAGTCTGTCTTTATGGCACAGAGTCAGTCTGTCTTTATGGCACCGAGTTAGTCTGTCTTTATGGTATGGAGTCAGTCCGTCTTTATGGCATGGAGTCAGTCTGTCTTTATGGTATGGAGTCAGTCTGTCTTTATGGCATGGAGTCAGTCTGTCTTTATGGTATGGAGTCAGTCTGTCTTTATGGCATGGAGTCAGTCGGTCTTTATGGTATGGAGTCAGTCTGTCTTTATGGCACAGAGTCAGTCTGTCTTTATGGCACAGAGTCAGTTTTTCTATATGGCATGGAGTCAGTCTGTCTTTATGGCATGAAGTCAGTCCGTCTTTATGGCATGGAGTCAGTCTGTCTTTATGGCATGAAGTCAGTCCATCTTTATGGTATGGAGTCAGTCTGTCTTTATGGCATGGAGTAAGTCTGTCTTTATGGTATGGAGTCAGTCTGTCTTTATGGCACAGAGTCAGTCTGTCTTTATGGTATGGAGTCAGTCTGTTTTTATGGTATGGAGTCAGTCTGTCTTTATGGAACAGAGTCAGTCTGTCTTTATGGCATGGAGTCATTCTGTTTTTATGGTATGGAGTCAGTCTGTCTTTACGGCATGGAGTCAGTATGTCTTTATGGCATGGAGTCAGTCTGTCTTTAAGGTATGGAGTCAGTCTGTCTTTATGGCACAGAGTCAGTCTGTCTTTATGGTATGGAGTCAGTCTGTCTTTATGGCACAGAGTCAGTCTGTCTTTATGGCATGGAGTCAGTCTGTTTTTATGGTATGTAGTAAATCTGTCTTTATGGCATGGAGTCAGTCTGTCTTTATGGCAAGAAGTCAGTCTGTCTTTATAGTATGGAGTCAGTCTGTTTTTATGGTATGGAGTCAGTCTGTCTTTATGGCACAGAGTCAGTCTGTCTTTATGTTATGGAGTCAGTCTGTTTTTATGGTATGGAGTCAGTCCGTCTTTATGGCATGGAGTCAATCTGTTTTTATGGTATGGAGTCAGTCTGTTTTTATCGTATGGAGTCAGTCTGTCTTTATGGCACAGAGTCAGTCTGTCTTTATGGCACCGAGTTAGTCTGTCTTTATGGTATGGAGTCAGTCTGTCTATATGGCACAGAGTCAGTCTGTCTTTATGGCACGGAGACAGTCTGTCTTTATGGCACAGAGTCAGTCTGTCTTTATGGCATGGAGTCAGTCTGTCTTTATGGCATGGAGTCAGTCTGTCTTTATGGTATGGAATCAGTCTGTCTTTATGGCATGGAGTCAGTCTCTCTTTATGGCACAGAGTCAGTCTGACTTTATGGCATGGAGTCAGTCCGTCTTTATGGTATGGAGTCAGTCTGTCTTTATGGCATGGAGTCAGTCTGTCTTTATGGCATGGAGTCAGTATGTCTTTATGGCATGGAGTCAGTCTCTCTTTATGGCACAGAGTCAGTCTGTCTTTATGGCATGGAGTCAGTCCGTCTTTATGGTATGGAGTCAGTCTGTCTTTATGGCATGGAGTCAGTCTGTCTTTATGGCACAGAGTCAGTCTCTCTTTATGGCATGGAGTCAGTCCGTCTTTATGGTTTGTAGTCAGTCTGTCTTTATGGCATGGAGTCAGTCTGTCTAAATGGCACAGAGTCAGTCTGTCTTTATGGCATGGAGTCAGTCTGTCTTTATGGCATGGAGTCAGTCTGTCTTCATGGTATGGAGTCAGTCTGTCTTTATGGTATGGAGTCAGTCTGTCTTCATGGTACAGAGTCAGTCTGTCTTTATTGCACAGATTCAGTCTGTCTTTATGGCATGGAGTCAGTCTGTCTTTATGGTACTGAGTCAGTCTGTCGTTATGGCACAAAGTCAGTCTGTCTTTATGGCATGGAGTCAGTCTGTCTTTATGGCAAGAAGTCAGTCTGTTTTTATGGTATGGAGTCAGTCTGTCTTTATGGCACAGAGTAAGTCTGTCTTTATGTTATGGAGTCAGTCTGTTTTTATGGTATGGAGTCAGTCCGTCTTTATGGCATGGAGTCAATCTGTTTTTATGGTATGGAGTCAGTCTGTTTTTATGGTATGGAGTTAGTCTGTCTTTATGGCACAGAGTCAGTCTGTCTTTATGGCACCGAGTCAGTCTGTCTTTATGGTATGGAGTCAGTCTGTCTTTATTGCACAGAGTCAGTCTGTCTTTATGGCACGGAGACAGTCTGTCTTTATGGCATGGAGTCAGTCTGTCTTTATGGCATGGAGTCAGTCTGTCTAAATGGCACAGAGTCAGTCTGTCTTTATGGCATGGAGTCAGTCTGTCTTTATGTTATGGAGTCAGTCTGTCTTTATTGTATGGAGTCAGTCTGTCTTTATGGCATGGAGTCAGTCTCTCTTATGGCACAGAGTCAGTCTGACTTTATGGCATGGAGTCAGTCCGTCTTTATGGTATGGAGTCAGTCTGTCTTTATGGCATGGAGTCAGTCTGTCTTTATGGCACAGAGTCAGTCTGTCTTTATGGCATGGAGTCAGTCTGTCTTTATTGCACAGAGTCAGTCTGTCTTTATGGCATGGAGTCAGTCTGTCTTTATGGCATGGAGTCAGTCTGTCTTTATGGTATGGAGTCAGTCTGTCTTTATGGCACAGAGTCAATCTGTCTTTATGGCATGGAGTCAGTCTGTCTTTATTGCACAGAGTCAGTCTGTCTTTATGGCATGGAGTCAGTCTGTCTTTATGGCATGGAGTCAGTCTGTCTTTATGGCATGGAGTCAGTCTGTCTTTATGGCACAGAGTCAGTCTGTCTTTATGGCATGGAGTCAGTCTGTCTTTATGGTATGGAGTCAGTCTGTCTTTATGGCACAGAGTCAGTCTGTCTTAATGGTATAGAGTCAGTCTGTCTTTATGGCACAGAGTCAGTCTGTCTTTAAGGTATGGAGTCATTCTGTTTTTATGGTATGGAGTCAGTCTGTCTTTACGGCATGGAGTCAGTATGTCTTTATGGCATGGAGTCAGTCTGTCTTTAAGGTATGGAGTCAGTCTGTCTTTATGGCACAGAGTCAGTCTGTCTTTATGGTATGGAGTCAGTCTGTCTTTATGGCATGGAGTCAGTCTGTCTTTATGGCACCGAGTCAGTCTGTCTTTATGGTATGGAGTCAGTCTGTCTTTATTGCACAGAGTCAGTCTGTCTTTATGGCACGGAGACAGTCTGTCTTTATGGCATGGAGTCAGTCTGTCTTTATGGCATGGAGTCAGTCTGTCTAAATGGCACAGAGTCAGTCTGTCTTTATGGCATGGAGTCAGTCTGTCTTTATGTTATGGAGTCAGTCTGTCTTTATTGTATGGAGTCAGTCTGTCTTTATGGCATGGAGTCAGTCTCTCTTATGGCACAGAGTCAGTCTGACTTTATGGCATGGAGTCAGTCTGTCTTTATGGCATGGAGTAAGTCTGTCTTTATGTTATGGAGTCAGTCTGTTTTTATGGTATGGAGTCAGTCCGTCTTTATGGCATGGAGTCAATCTGTTTTTATGGTATGGAGTCAGTCTGTTTTTATGGTATGGAGTTAGTCTGTCTTTATGGCACAGAGTCAGTCTGACTTTATGGCATGGAGTCAGTCCGTCTTTATGGTATGGAGTCAGTCTGTCTTTATGGCATGGAGTCAGTCTGTCTTTATGGCACAGAGTCAGTCTGTCTTTATGGCATGGAGTCAGTCTGTCTTTATTGCACAGAGTCAGTCTGTCTTTATGGCATGGAGTCAGTCTGTCTTTATGGCATGGAGTCAGTCTGTCTTTATGGTATGGAGTCAGTCTGTCTTTATGGCACAGAGTCAATCTGTCTTTATGGCATGGAGTCAGTCTGTCTTTATTGCACAGAGTCAGTCTGTCTTTATGGCATGGAGTCAGTCTGTCTTTATGGCATGGAGTCAGTCTGTCTTTATGGCATGGAGTCAGTCTGTCTTTATGGCACAGAGTCAGTCTGTCTTTATGGCATGGAGTCAGTCTGTCTTTATGGTATGGAGTCAGTCTGTCTTTATGGCACAGAGTCAGTCTGTCTTAATGGTATAGAGTCAGTCTGTCTTTATGGCACAGAGTCAGTCTGTCTTTAAGGTATGGAGTCATTCTGTTTTTATGGTATGGAGTCAGTCTGTCTTTACGGCATGGAGTCAGTATGTCTTTATGGCATGGAGTCAGTCTGTCTTTAAGGTATGGAGTCAGTCTGTCTTTATGGCACAGAGTCAGTCTGTCTTTATGGTATGGAGTCAGTCTGTCTTTATGGCACAGAGTCAGTCTGTCTTTATGGCATGGAGTCAGTCTGTTTTTATGGTATGTAGTAAATCTGTCTTTATGGCATGGAGTCAGTCTGTCTTTATGGCAAGAAGTCAGTCTGTCTTTATAGTATGGAGTCAGTCTGTTTTTATGGTATGGAGTCAGTCTGTCTTTATGGCACAGAGTCAGTCTGTCTTTATGTTATGGAGTCAGTCTGTTTTTATGGTATGGAGTCAGTCCGTCTTTATGGCATGGAGTCAATCTGTTTTTATGGTATGGAGTCAGTCTGTTTTTATCGTATGGAGTCAGTCTGTCTTTATGGCACAGAGTCAGTCTGTCTTTATGGCACCGAGTTAGTCTGTCTTTATGGTATGGAGTCAGTCTGTCTATATGGCACAGAGTCAGTCTGTCTTTATGGCACGGAGACAGTCTGTCTTTATGGCACAGAGTCAGTCTGTCTTTATGGCATGGAGTCAGTCTGTCTTTATGGCATGGAGTCAGTCTGTCTTTATGGTATGGAATCAGTCTGTCTTTATGGCATGGAGTCAGTCTCTCTTTATGGCACAGAGTCAGTCTGACTTTATGGCATGGAGTCAGTCCGTCTTTATGGTATGGAGTCAGTCTGTCTTTATGGCATGGAGTCAGTCTGTCTTTATGGCATGGAGTCAGTATGTCTTTATGGCATGGAGTCAGTCTCTCTTTATGGCACAGAGTCAGTCTGTCTTTATGGCATGGAGTCAGTCCGTCTTTATGGTATGGAGTCAGTCTGTCTTTATGGCATGGAGTCAGTCTGTCTTTATGGCACAGAGTCAGTCTCTCTTTATGGCATGGAGTCAGTCCGTCTTTATGGTTTGTAGTCAGTCTGTCTTTATGGCATGGAGTCAGTCTGTCTAAATGGCACAGAGTCAGTCTGTCTTTATGGTATGGAGTCAGTCTGTCTTTATGGCATGGAGTCAGTCTGTCTTCATGGTATGGAGTCAGTCTGTCTTTATGGTATGGAGTCAGTCTGTCTTCATGGTACAGAGTCAGTCTGTCTTTATTGCACAGATTCAGTCTGTCTTTATGGCATGGAGTCAGTCTGTCTTTATGGTACTGAGTCAGTCTGTCGTTATGGCACAAAGTCAGTCTGTCTTTATGGCATGGAGTCAGTCTGTCTTTATGGCAAGAAGTCAGTCTGTTTTTATGGTATGGAGTCAGTCTGTCTTTATGGCACAGAGTAAGTCTGTCTTTATGTTATGGAGTCAGTCTGTTTTTATGGTATGGAGTCAGTCCGTCTTTATGGCATGGAGTCAATCTGTTTTTATGGTATGGAGTCAGTCTGTTTTTATGGTATGGAGTTAGTCTGTCTTTATGGCACAGAGTCAGTCTGTCTTTATGGCACCGAGTCAGTCTGTCTTTATGGTATGGAGTCAGTCTGTCTTTATTGCACAGAGTCAGTCTGTCTTTATGGCACGGAGACAGTCTGTCTTTATGGCATGGAGTCAGTCTGTCTTTATGGCATGGAGTCAGTCTGTCTAAATGGCACAGAGTCAGTCTGTCTTTATGGCATGGAGTCAGTCTGTCTTTATGTTATGGAGTCAGTCTGTCTTTATTGTATGGAGTCAGTCTGTCTTTATGGCATGGAGTCAGTCTCTCTTATGGCACAGAGTCAGTCTGACTTTATGGCATGGAGTCAGTCCGTCTTTATGGTATGGAGTCAGTCTGTCTTTATGGCATGGAGTCAGTCTGTCTTTATGGCACAGAGTCAGTCTGTCTTTATGGCATGGAGTCAGTCTGTCTTTATTGCACAGAGTCAGTCTGTCTTTATGGCATGGAGTCAGTCTGTCTTTATGGCATGGAGTCAGTCTGTCTTTATGGTATGGAGTCAGTCTGTCTTTATGGCACAGAGTCAATCTGTCTTTATGGCATGGAGTCAGTCTGTCTTTATTGCACAGAGTCAGTCTGTCTTTATGGCATGGAGTCAGTCTGTCTTTATGGCATGGAGTCAGTCTGTCTTTATGGCATGGAGTCAGTCTGTCTTTATGGCACAGAGTCAGTCTGTCTTTATGGCATGGAGTCAGTCTGTCTTTATGGTATGGAGTCAGTCTGTCTTTATGGCACAGAGTCAGTCTGTCTTAATGGTATAGAGTCAGTCTGTCTTTATGGCACAGAGTCAGTCTGTCTTTAAGGTATGGAGTCAGTCTGTCTTTATGGCACAGAGTCAATCTGTCTTCATGGCATGGAGTCAGTCTGTCTTTATTGCACAGAGTCAGTCTGTCTTTATGGCACAGAGTCAGTCTGTCTTTATGGCATGGAGTCAGTCTGTTTTTATGGTATGTAGTAAATCTGTCTTTATGGCATGGAGTCAGTCTGTCTTTATGGCAAGAAGTCAGTCTGTCTTTATGGTATGGAGTCAGTCTGTTTTTATGGTATGGAGTCAGTCTGTCTTTATGGCACAGAGTCAGTCTGTCTTTATGTTATGGAGTCAGTCTGTTTTTATGGTATGGAATCAGTCCGTCTTTATTCCATGGAGTCAATCTGTTTTTATGGTATGGAGTCAGTCTGTTTTTATGGTATGGAGTCAGTCTGTCTTTATGACACAGAGTCAGTCTGTCTTTATGGCACCGAGTCAGTCTGTCTTTATGGCATGGAGTCAGTCTGTCTTTATGGCATGGAGTCAGTCTGTCTTTATGGTATGGAGTCAGTCTGTCTTTATGGCAGAGAGTCAGTCTGTCTTTATTGAATGGAGTCAGTCTGTCTTCATGGCATGGAGTCAGTCTGTCTTTATGGTATGGAGTCAGTCTGTCTTTATGTTATGGAGTCAGTCTGTCTTCATGGTACGGAGTCAGTCGGTCTTTATGACACAGAGTCAGTCTGTCTTTATGGCATGGAGTCAGTCTGTCTATATGGCACAGAGTCAGTCTGTCTTTATGGCATGGAGTCAGTCTGTCTTTATGGCATGGAGTCAGTCTGTCTTTATGGTATGGAGTCAGTCTGTCTTTATGGCAGAGAGTTAGTCTGTCTTTATTGAATGGAGTCAGTCTGTCTTCATGGCATGGAGTCAGTCTGTCTTTATGGTATGGAGTCAGTCTGTCTTTATGGTATGGAGTCAGTCTGTCTTCATGGTACGGAGTCAGTCTGTCTTTATGACACAGAGTCAGTCTGTCTTTATGGCATGGAGTCAGTCTGTCTTTATGGCACAGAGTCAGTCTGTCTTTATGGCACAGAGTCAGTCTGTCTTTATGGTATGGAGTCAGTCTGTCTTTATGGCACAGATTCAGTCTGTCTTTATGGCATGGAGTCAGTCTGTCTTTATGGCACTGAGTCAGTCTGTCGTTATGGCACAAAGTCAGTCTGTCTTTATGGCATGGAGTCAGTCTGTCTTTATGGCAAGAAGTCAGTCTGTCTTTATAGTATGGAGTCAGTCTGTTTTTATGGTATGGAGTCAGTCCGTCTTTATGGCATGGAGTCAATCTGTTTTTATGGTATGGAGTCAGTCTGTTTTTATGGTATGGAGTCAGTCTGTCTTTATGGCACAGAGTCAGTCTGTCTTTATGGCACCGAGTCAGTCTGTCTTTATGGTATGGAGTCAGTCTGTCTTTATGGCACAGAGTCAGTCTGTCTTTATGGCACGGAGACAGTCTGTCTTTATGGCACAGAGTCAGTCTGTCTTTATGGTATGGAGTCAGTCTGTCTTTATGGCATGGAGTCAGTCTGTCTAAATGGCACAGAATCAGTCTGTCTTTATGGCATGGAGTCAGTCTGTCTTTATGGTATGGAGTCAGTCTGTCTTTATGGCATGGAGTCAGTCTCTCTTTATGGCACAGAGTCAGTCTGACTTTATGGCGTGGAGTCAGTCCGTCTTTATGGTATGGAGTCAGTCTGTGTTTATGGCATGGAGTCAGTCTGTCTTTATGGCACAGAGTCAGTCTGTCTTTATGGCATGGAGTCAGTCTGTCTTTATTGCACAGAGTCAGTCTGTCTTTATGGCATGGAGTCAGTCTGTCTTTATGGCATGGAGTCAGTCTGTCTTTATGGTATGGAGTCAGTCTGTCTTTATGGCACAGAGTCAGTCTGTCTTTATGGCACGGAGACAGTCTGTCTTTATGGCACAGAGTCAGTCTGTCTTTATGGTATGGAGTCAGTCTGTCTTTATGGCATGGAGTCAGTCTGTCTAAATGGCACAGAGTCAGTCTGTCTTTATGGCATGGAGTCAGTCTGTCTTTATGGTATGGAGTCAGTCTGTCTTTATGGCATGGAGTCAGTCTCTCTTTATGGCACAGAGTCAGTCTGACTTTATGGCATGGAGTCAGTCCGTCTTTATGGTATGGAGTCAGTCTGTCTTTATGGCATGGAGTCAGTCTGTCTTTATGGCACAGAGTCAGTCTGTCTTTATGGCATGGAGTCAGTCTGTCTTTATTGCACAGAGTCAGTCTGTCTTTATGGCATGGAGTCAGTCTGTCTTTATGGCATGGAGTCAGTCTGTCTTTATGGTATGGAGTCAGTCTGTCTTTATGGCACAGAGTCAATCTGTCTTTATGGCATGGAGTCAGTCTGTCTTTATTGCACAGAGTCAGTCTGTCTTTATGGCATGGAGTCAGTCTGTCTTTATGGCATGGAGTCAATCTGTCTTTATGGCATGGAGTCAGTCTGTCTTTATGGCACAGAGTCAGTCTGTCTTTATGGCATGGAGTCAGTCTGTCTTTATGGTATTTAGTCAGTCTGTCTTTATGGCACAGAGTCAGTCTGTCTTAATGGTATGGAGTCAGTCTGTCTTTATGGCACAGAGTCAGTCTCTCTTTAAGGTATGGAGTCAGTCTGTCTTTATGGCACAGAGTCAATCTGTCTTTATGGCATGGAGTCAGTCTGTCTTTATGGTATGGAGTCAGTCTGTTTTTATGGTATGGAGTCAGTCTGTCTTTATGGCACAGAGTCAGTCTGTCTTTATGTTATGGAGTCAGTCTGTTGTTATGGTATGGAGTCAGTCCGTCTTTATGGCATGGAGTCAATCTGTTTTTATGGTATGGAGTCAGTCTGTTTTTATGGTATGGAGTCAGTCTGTCTTTATGGCACAGAGTCAGTCTGTCTTTATGGCACCGAGTCAGTCTGCTTTTATGGTATGGAGTCAGTCTGTCTTTATGGCACAGAATCAGTCTGTCTTTATGGCACGGAGACAGTCTGTCTTTATGGCACAGAGTCAGTCTGTCCTTATGTTACAGAGTCAGTCTCTCTTTATGGCATTTGTCAGTCCGTCTTTATGGTTTGTAATCAATCTGTCTTTATGGTATGGAGTCAGTCTGTCTTTATGGCACAGAGTCAGTCTGTCTTTATGGCATGGAGTCAGTCTGTCTTTATGGCATGGAGTCAGTCTGTCTTTATGGTATGGAGTCAGTCTTTCTTTATGGCAGAGAGTCAGTCTGTCTTTATTGAATGGAGTCAGTCTGTCTTCATGGCATGGAGTCAGTCTGTCTTTATGTTATGGAGTCAGTCTGTCTTAATGGTACGGAGTCAGTCGGTCTTTATGACACAGAGTCAGTCTGTCTTTATGGCATGGAGTCAGTCTGTCTATATGGCACAGAGTCAGTCTGTCTTTATGGCATGGAGTCAGTCTGTCTTTATGGCATGGAGTCAGTCTGTCTTTATGGTATGGAGTCAGTCTGTCTTTATGTCAGAGAGTCAGTCTGTCTTTATTGAATGGAGTCAGTCTGTCTTCATGGCATGGAGTCCGTCTGTCTTTATGGTATGGAGTCAGTCTGTCTTTATGGTATGGAGTCAGTCTGTCTTCATGGTACGGAGTCAGTCTGTCTTTATGACACAGAGTCAGTCTGTCTTTATGGCATGGAGTCAGTCTGTCTTTATGGCACAGAGTCAGTCTGTCTTTATGGCACAGAGTCAGTCTGTCTTTATGGTATGGAGTCAGTATGTCTTTATGGCATGGAGTCAGTCTGTCTTTATGGCACAGAGTCAGTCTGTCTTTATGGCACAGAGTCAGTCTGTCTTTATGGTATGGAGTCAGTATGTCTTTATGGCATGGAGTCAGTCTGTTTTTATGGTATGGAGTCAGTCTGTCTTTATGGCACAGAGTCAGTCTCTCTTTATGGCATGGAGTCAGTCCGTCTTTATGGTTTGTAGTCAGTCTGTCTTTATGGCATGGAGTCAGTCTGTCTAAATGGCACAGAGTCAGTCTGTCTTTATGGCATGGAGTCAGTCTGTCTTTATGGCATGGAGTCAGTCTGTCTTCATGGTATGGAGTCAGTCTGTCTTTATGGTATGGAGTCAGTCTGTCTTCATGGTACAGAGTCAGTCTGTCTTTATTGCACAGATTCAGTCTGTCTTTATGGCATGGAGTCAGTCTGTCTTTATGGCACTGAGTCAGTCTGTCGTTATGGCACAAAGTCAGTCTGTCTTTATGGCATGGAGTCAGTCTGTCTTTATGGCAAGAAGTCAGTCTGTCTTTATAGTATGGAGTCAGTCTGTTTTTATGGTATGGAGTCAGTCCGTCTTTATGGCATGGAGTCAATCTGTTTTTATGGTATGGAGTCAGTCTGTTTTTATGGTATGGAGTCAGTCTGTCTTTATGGCACAGAGTCAGTCTGTCTTTATGGCACCGAGTCAGTCTGTCTTTATGGTATGGAGTCAGTCTGTCTTTATGGCACAGAGTCAGTCTGTCTTTATGGCACGGAGACAGTCCGTCTTTATGGCACAGAGTCAGTCTGTCTTTATGGTATGGAGTCAGTATGTCTTTATGGCATGGAGTCAGTCTGTCTAAATGGCACAGAGTCAGTCTGTCTTTATGGCATGGAGTCAGTCTGTCTTTATGGTATGGAGTCAGTCTGTCTTTATGGCATGGAGTCAGTCTCTCTTTATGGCACAGAGTCAGTCTGACTTTATGGCATGGAGTCAGTCCGTCTTTATGGTATGGAGTCAGTCTGTCTTTATGGCATGGAGTCAGTCTGTCTTTATGGCACAGAGTCAGTCTGTCTTTATGGCATGGAGTCAGTCTGTCTTTATGGCATGGAGTCAGTCTGTCTTTATGGTATGGAGTCAGTCTGTCTTTATTGCACAGAGTCAATCTGTCTTTATGGCATGGAGTCAGTCTGTCTTTATTGCACAGAGTCAGTCTGTCTTTATGGCATGGAGTCAGTCTGTCTTTATGGCATGGAGTCAGTCTGTCTTTATGGCATGGAGTCAGTCTGTCTTTATGGCACAGAGTCAGTCTGTCTTTATGGCATGGAGTCAGTCTGTCTTTATGGTATTTAGTCAGTCTGTCTTTATGGCACAGAGTCAGTCTGTCTTAATGGTATGGAGTCAGTCTGTCTTTATGGCACAGAGTCAGTCTCTCTTTAAGGTATGGAGTCAGTCTGTCTTTATGGCACAGAGTCAATCTGTCTTTATGGCATGGAGTCAGTCTGTCTTTATGGTATGGAGTCAGTCTGTTTTTATGGTATGGAGTCAGTCTGTCTTTATGGCACAGAGTCAGTCTGTCTTTATGTTATGGAGTCAGTCTGTTGTTATGGTATGGAGTCAGTCCGTCTTTATGGCATGGAGTCAATCTGTTTTTATGGTATGGAGTCAGTCTGTTTTTATGGTATGGAGTCAGTCTGTCTTTATGGCACAGAGTCAGTCTGTCTTTATGGCACCGAGTCAGTCTGCCTTTATGGTATGGAGTCAGTCTGTCTTTATGGCACAGAGTCAGTCTGTCTTTATGGCACGGAGACAGTCTGTCTTTATGGCACAGAGTCAGTCTGTCCTTATGGCACAGAGTCAGTCTCTCTTTATGGCATTTGTCAGTCCGTCTTTATGGTTTGTAATCAATCTGTCTTTATGGTATGGAGTCAGTCTGTCTTTATGGCACAGAGTCAGTCTGTCTTTATGGCATGGAGTCAGTCTGTCTTTATGGCATGGAGTCAGTCTGTCTTTATGGCATGGAGTCAGTCTGTCTTTATGGTATGGAGTCAGTCTGTCTTTATGGCAGAGAGTCAGTCTGTCTTTATTGAATGGAGTCAGTCTGTCTTCATGGCATGGAGTCAGTCTGTCTTTATGTTATGGAGTCAGTCTGTCTATATGGCACAGAGTCAGTCTGTCTTTATGGCATGGAGTCAGTCTGTCTTTATGGCATGGAGTCAGTCTGTCTTTATGGTATGGAGTCAGTCTGTCTTTATGTCAGAGAGTCAGTCTGTCTTTATTGAATGGAGTCAGTCTGTCTTCATGGCATGGAGTCCGTCTGTCTTTATGGTATGGAGTCAGTCTGTCTTTATGGTATGGAGTCAGTCTGTCTTCATGGCATGGAGTCCGTCTGTCTTTATGGTATGGAGTCAGTCTGTCTTTATGGTATGGAGTCAGTCTGTCTTCATGGTACGGAGTCAGTCTGTCTTTATGACACAGAGTCAGTCTGTCTTTATGGCATGGAGTCAGTCTGTCTTTATGGCACAGAGTCAGTCTGTCTTTATGGCACAGAGTCAGTCTGTCTTTATGGTATGGAGTCAGTATGTCTTTATGGCATGGAGTCAGTCTGTCTTTATGGCACAGAGTCAGTCTGTCTTTATGGCACAGAGTCAGTCTGTCTTTATGGTATGGAGTCAGTATGTCTTTATGGCATGGAGTCAGTCTGTTTTTATGGTATGGAGTCAGTCTGTCTTTATGGCACAGAGTCAGTCTCTCTTTATGGCATGGAGTCAGTCCGTCTTTATGGTTTGTAGTCAGTCTGTCTTTATGGCATGGAGTCAGTCTGTCTAAATGGCACAGAGTCAGTCTGTCTTTATGGCATGGAGTCAGTCTGTCTTTATGGCATGGAGTCAGTCTGTCTTCATGGTATGGAGTCAGTCTGTCTTTATGGTATGGAGTCAGTCTGTCTTCATGGTACAGAGTCAGTCTGTCTTTATTGCACAGATTCAGTCTGTCTTTATGGCATGGAGTCAGTCTGTCTTTATGGCACTGAGTCAGTCTGTCGTTATGGCACAAAGTCAGTCTGTCTTTATGGCATGGAGTCAGTCTGTCTTTATGGCAAGAAGTCAGTCTGTTTTTATGGTATGGAGTCAGTCTGTCTTTATGGCACAGAGTAAGTCTGTCTTTATGTTATGGAGTCAGTCTGTTTTTATGGTATGGAGTCAGTCCGTCTTTATGGCATGGAGTCAATCTGTTTTTATGGTATGGAGTCAGTCTGTTTTTATGGTATGGGAGTTAGTCTGTCTTTATGGCACAGAGTCAGTCTGTCTTTATGGCACCGAGTCAGTCTGTCTTTATGGTATGGAGTCAGTCTGTCTTTATTGCACAGAGTCAGTCTGTCTTTATGGCACGGAGACAGTCTGTCTTTATGGCATGGAGTCAGTCTGTCTTTATGGCATGGAGTCAGTCTGTCTAAATGGCACAGAGTCAGTCTGTCTTTATGGCATGGAGTCAGTCTGTCTTTATGTTATGGAGTCAGTCTGTCTTTATTGTATGGAGTCAGTCTGTCTTTATGGCATGGAGTCAGTCTCTCTTTATGGCACAGAGTCAGTCTGACTTTATGGCATGGAGTCAGTCCGTCTTTATGGTATGGAGTCAGTCTGTCTTTATGGCATGGAGTCAGTCTGTCTTTATGGCACAGAGTCAGTCTGTCTTTATGGCATGGAGTCAGTCTGTCTTTATTGCACAGAGTCAGTCTGTCTTTATGGCATGGAGTCAGTCTGTCTTTATGGCATGGAGTCAGTCTGTCTTTATGGTATGGAGTCAGTCTGTCTTTATGGCACAGAGTCAATCTGTCTTTATGGCATGGAGTCAGTCTGTCTTTATTGCACAGAGTCAGTCTGTCTTTATGGCATGGAGTCAGTCTGTCTTTATGGCATGGAGTCAGTCTGTCTTTATGGCACAGAGTCAGTCTGTCTTTATGGCATGGAGTCAGTCTGTCTTTATGGTATGGAGTCAGTCTGTCTTTATGGCACAGAGTCAGTCTGTCTTAATGGTATAGAGTCAGTCTGTCTTTATGGCACAGAGTCAGTCTGTCTTTAAGGTATGGAGTCAGTCTGTCTTTATGGCACAGAGTCAATCTGTCTTCATGGTATGGAGTCAGTCTGTCTTTATTGCACAGAGTCAGTCTGTCTTTATGGCACAGAGTCAGTCTGTCTTTATGGCATGGAGTCAGTCAGTTTTTATGGTATGTAGTAAATCTGTCTTTATGGCATGGAGTCAGTCTGTCTTTATGGCAAGAAGTCAGTCTGTCTTTATGGTATGGAGTCAGTCTGTTTTTATGGTATGGAGTCAGTCTGTATTTATGGCACAGAGTCAGTCTGTCTTTATGTTATGGAGTCAGTCTGTTTTTATGGTATGGAATCAGTCCGTCTTTATTCCATGGAGTCAATCTGTTTTTATGGTATGGAGTCAGTCTGTTTTTATGGTATGGAGTCAGTCTGTCTTTATGACACAGAGTCAGTCTGTCTTTATGGCACCGAGTCAGTCTGTCTTTATGGCATGGAGTCAGTCTGTCTTTATGGCATGGAGTCAGTCTGTCTTTATGGTATGGAGTCAGTCTGTCTTTATGGCAGAGAGTCAGTCTGTCTTTATTGAATGGAGTCAGTCTGTCTTCATGGCATGGAGTCAGTCTGTCTTTATGGTATGGAGTCAGTCTGTCTTTATGTTATGGAGTCAGTCTGTCTTCATGGTACGGAGTCTGTCGGTCTTTATGACACAGAGTCAGTCTGTCTTTATGGCATGGAGTCAGTCTGTCTATATGGCACAGAGTCAGTCTGTCTTCATGGCATGGAGTCAGTCTGTCTTTATGGCATGGAGTCAGTCTGTCTTTATGGTATGGAGTCAGTCTGTCTTTATGGCAGAGAGTTAGTCTGTCTTTATTGAATGGAGTCAGTCTGTCTTCATGGCATGGAGTCAGTCTGTCTTTATGGTATGGAGTCAGTCTGTCTTTATGGTATGGAGTCAGTCTGTCTTCATGGTACGGAGTCAGTCTGTCTTTATGACACAGAGTCAGTCTGTCTTTATGGCATGGAGTCAGTCTGTCTTTATGGCACAGAGTCAGTCTGTCTTTATGGCACAGAGTCAGTCTGTCTTTATGGTATGGAGTCAGTCTGTCTTTATTGCACAGATTCAGTCTGTCTTTATGGCATGGAGTCAGTCTGTCTTTATGGCACTGAGTCAGTCTGTCGTTATGGCACAAAGTCAGTCTGTCTTTATGGCATGGAGTCAGTCTGTCTTTATGGCAAGAAGTCAGTCTGTCTTTATAGTATGGAGTCAGTCTGTTTTTATGGTATGGAGTCAGTCCGTCTTTATGGCATGGAGTCAATCTGTTTTTATGGTATGGAGTCAGTCTGTTTTTATGGTATGGAGTCAGTCTGTCTTTATGGCACAGAGTCAGTCTGTCTTTATGGCACCGAGTCAGTCTGTCTTTATGGTATGGAGTCAGTCTGTCTTTATGGCACAGAGTCAGTCTGTCTTTATGGCACGGAGACAGTCCGTCTTTATGGCACAGAGTCAGTCTGTCTTTATGGTATGGAGTCAGTCTGTCTTTATGGCATGGAGTCAGTCTGTCTAAATGGCACAGAGTCAGTCTGTCTTTATGGCATGGAGTCAGTCTGTCTTTATGGTATGGAGTCAGTCTGTCTTTATGGCATGGAGTCAGTCTCTCTTTATGGCACAGAGTCAGTCTGACTTTATGGCATGGAGTCAGTCCGTCTTTATGGTATGGAGTCAGTCTGTCTTTATGGCATGGAGTCAGTCTGTCTTAATGGCACAGAGTCAGTCTGTCTTTATGGCATGGAGTCAGTCTGTCTTTATGGCATGGAGTCAGTCTGTCTTTATGGTATGGAGTCAGTCTGTCTTTATTGCACAGAGTCAATCTGTCTTTATGGCATGGAGTCAGTCTGTCTTTATTGCACAGAGTCAGTCTGTCTTTATGGCATGGAGTCAGTCTGTCTTTATGGCATGGAGTCAGTCTGTCTTTATGGCATGGAGTCAGTCTGTCTTTATGGCACAGAGTCAGTCTGTCTTTATGGCATGGAGTCAGTCTGTCTTTATGGTATTTAGTCAGTCTGTCTTTATGGCACAGAGTCAGTCTGTCTTAATGGTATGGAGTCAGTCTGTCTTTATGGCACAGAGTCAGTCTCTCTTTAAGGTATGGAGTCAGTCTGTCTTTATGGCACAGAGTCAATCTGTCTTTATGGCATGGAGTCAGTCTGTCTTTATGGTATGGAGTCAGTCTGTTTTTATGGTATGGAGTCAGTCTGTCTTTATGGCACAGAGTCAGTCTGTCTTTATGTTATGGAGTCAGTCTGTTGTTATGGTATGGAGTCAGTCCGTCTTTATGGCATGGAGTCAATCTGTTTTTATGGTATGGAGTCAGTCTGTTTTTATGGTATGGAGTCAGTCTGTCTTTATGGCACAGAGTCAGTCTGTCTTTATGGCACCGAGTCAGTCTGCCTTTATGGTATGGAGTCAGTCTGTCTTTATGGCACAGAGTCAGTCTGTCTTTATGGCACGGAGACAGTCTGTCTTTATGGCACAGAGTCAGTCTGTCCTTATGGCACAGAGTCAGTCTCTCTTTATGGCATTTGTCAGTCCGTCTTTATGGTTTGTAATCAATCTGTCTTTATGGTATGGAGTCAGTCTGTCTTTATGGCACAGAGTCAGTCTGTCTTTATGGCATGGAGTCAGTCTGTCTTTATGGCATGGAGTCAGTCTGTCTTTATGGTATGGAGTCAGTCTGTCTTTATGGCAGAGAGTCAGTCTGTCTTTATTGAATGGAGTCAGTCTGTCTTCATGGCATGGAGTCAGTCTGTCTTTATGTTATGGAGTCAGTCTGTCTTCATGGTACGGAGTCAGTCGGTCTTTATGACACAGAGTCAGTCTGTCTTTATGGCATGGAGTCAGTCTGTCTATATGGCACAGAGTCAGTCTGTCTTTATGGCATGGAGTCAGTCTGTCTTTATGGCATGGAGTCAGTCTGTCTTTATGGTATGGAGTCAGTCTGTCTTTATGTCAGAGAGTCAGTCTGTCTTTATTGAATGGAGTCAGTCTGTCTTCATGGCATGGAGTCCGTCTGTCTTTATGGTATGGAGTCAGTCTGTCTTTATGGTATGGAGTCAGTCTGTCTTCATGGTACGGAGTCAGTCTGTCTTTATGACACAGAGTCAGTCTGTCTTTATGGCATGGAGTCAGTCTGTCTTTATGGCACAGAGTCAGTCTGTCTTTATGGCACAGAGTCAGTCTGTCTTTATGGTATGGAGTCAGTATGTCTTTATGGCATGGAGTCAGTCTGTCTTTATGGCACAGAGTCAGTCTGTCTTTATGGCACAGAGTCAGTCTGTCTTTATGGTATGGAGTCAGTATGTCTTTATGGCATGGAGTCAGTCTGTTTTTATGGTATGGAGTCAGTCTGTCTTTATGGCACAGAGTCAGTCTCTCTTTATGGCATGGAGTCAGTCCGTCTTTATGGTTTGTAGTCAGTCTGTCTTTATGGCATGGAGTCAGTCTGTCTAAATGGCACAGAGTCAGTCTGTCTTTATGGCATGGAGTCAGTCTGTCTTTATGGCATGGAGTCAGTCTGTCTTCATGGTATGGAGTCAGTCTGTCTTTATGGTATGGAGTCAGTCTGTCTTCATGGTACAGAGTCAGTCTGTCTTTATTGCACAGATTCAGTCTGTCTTTATGGCATGGAGTCAGTCTGTCTTTATGGCACTGAGTCAGTCTGTCGTTATGGCACAAAGTCAGTCTGTCTTTATGGCATGGAGTCAGTCTGTCTTTATGGCAAGAAGTCAGTCTGTTTTTATGGTATGGAGTCAGTCTGTCTTTATGGCACAGAGTAAGTCTGTCTTTATGTTATGGAGTCAGTCTGTTTTTATGGTATGGAGTCAGTCCGTCTTTATGGCATGGAGTCAATCTGTTTTTATGGTATGGAGTCAGTCTGTTTTTATGGTATGGAGTTAGTCTGTCTTTATGGCACAGAGTCAGTCTGTCTTTATGGCACCGAGTCAGTCTGTCTTTATGGTATGGAGTCAGTCTGTCTTTATTGCACAGAGTCAGTCTGTCTTTATGGCACGGAGACAGTCTGTCTTTATGGCATGGAGTCAGTCTGTCTTTATGGCATGGAGTCAGTCTGTCTAAATGGCACAGAGTCAGTCTGTCTTTATGGCATGGAGTCAGTCTGTCTTTATGTTATGGAGTCAGTCTGTCTTTATTGTATGGAGTCAGTCTGTCTTTATGGCATGGAGTCAGTCTGTCTTTATGGCACAGAGTCAGTCTGACTTTATGGCATGGAGTCAGTCCGTCTTTATGGTATGGAGTCAGTCTGTCTTTATGGCATGGAGTCAGTCTGTCTTTATGGCACAGAGTCAGTCTGTCTTTATGGCATGGAGTCAGTCTGTCTTTATTGCACAGAGTCAGTCTGTCTTTATGGCATGGAGTCAGTCTGTCTTTATGGCATGGAGTCAGTCTGTCTTTATGGTATGGAGTCAGTCTGTCTTTATGGCACAGAGTCAATCTGTCTTTATGGCATGGAGTCAGTCTGTCTTTATTGCACAGAGTCAGTCTGTCTTTATGGCATGGAGTCAGTCTGTCTTTATGGCATGGAGTCAGTCTGTCTTTATGGCACAGAGTCAGTCTGTCTTTATGGCATGGAGTCAGTCTGTCTTTATGGTATGGAGTCAGTCTGTCTTTATGGCACAGAGTCAGTCTGTCTTAATGGTATAGAGTCAGTCTGTCTTTATGGCACAGAGTCAGTCTGTCTTTAAGGTATGGAGTCAGTCTGTCTTTATGGCACTGAGTCAATCTGTCTTCATGGCATGGAGTCAGTCTGTCTTTATTGCACAGAGTCAGTCTGTCTTTATGGCACAGAGTCAGTCTGTCTTTATGGCATGGAGTCAGTCAGTTTTTATGGTATGTAGTAAATCTGTCTTTATGGCATGGAGTCAGTCTGTCTTTATGGCAAGAAGTCAGTCTGTCTTTATGGTATGGAGTCAGTCTGTTTTTATGGTATGGAGTCAGTCTGTCTTTATGGCACAGAGTCAGTCTGTCTTTATGTTATGGAGTCAGTCTGTTTTTATGGTATGGAATCAGTCCGTCTTTATTCCATGGAGTCAATCTGTTTTTATGGTATGGAGTCAGTCTGTTTTTATGGTATGGAGTCAGTCTGTCTTTATGACACAGAGTCAGTCTGTCTTTATGGCACCGAGTCAGTCTGTCTTTATGGCATGGAGTCAGTCTGTCTTTATGGCATGGAGTCAGTCTGTCTTTATGGTATGGAGTCAGTCTGTCTTTATGGCAGAGAGTCAGTCTGTCTTTATTGAATGGAGTCAGTCTGTCTTCATGGCATGGAGTCAGTCTGTCTTTATGGTATGGAGTCAGTCTGTCTTTATGTTATGGAGTCAGTCTGTCTTCATGGTACGGAGTCTGTCGGTCTTTATGACACAGAGTCAGTCTGTCTTTATGGCATGGAGTCAGTCTGTCTATATGGCACAGAGTCAGTCTGTCTTCATGGCATGGAGTCAGTCTGTCTTTATGGCATGGAGTCAGTCTGTCTTTATGGTATGGAGTCAGTCTGTCTTTATGGCAGAGAGTTAGTCTGTCTTTATTGAATGGAGTCAGTCTGTCTTCATGGCATGGAGTCAGTCTGTCTTTATGGTATGGAGTCAGTCTGTCTTTATGGTATGGAGTCAGTCTGTCTTCATGGTACGGAGTCAGTCTGTCTTTATGACACAGAGTCAGTCTGTCTTTATGGCATGGAGTCAGTCTGTCTTTATGGCACAGAGTCAGTCTGTCTTTATGGCACAGAGTCAGTCTGTCTTTATGGTATGGAGTCAGTCTGTCTTTATGGCACAGATTCAGTCTGTCTTTATGGCATGGAGTCAGTCTGTCTTTATGGCACTGAGTCAGTCTGTCGTTATGGCACAAAGTCAGTCTGTCTTTATGGCATGGAGTCAGTCTGTCTTTATGGCAAGAAGTCAGTCTGTCTTTATAGTATGGAGTCAGTCTGTTTTTATGGTATGGAGTCAGTCCGTCTTTATGGCATGGAGTCAATCTGTTTTTATGGTATGGAGTCAGTCTGTTTTTATGGTATGGAGTCAGTCTGTCTTTATGGCACGGAGTCAGTCTGTCTTTATGGCACGGAGACAGTCTGTCTTTATGGCACAGAGTCAGTCTGTCTGTATGGTATGGAGTCAGTCTGTCTTTATGGCATGGAGTCAGTCTGTCTAAATGGCACAGAGTCAGTCTGTCTTTATGGCATGGAGTCAGTCTGTCTTTATGGTATGGAGTCAGTCTGTCTTTATGGCATGGAGTCAGTCTCTCTTTATGGCACAGAGTCAGTCTGACTTTATGGCATGGAGTCAGTCCGTCTTTATGGTATGGAGTCAGTCTGTCTTTATGGCATGGAGTCAGTCTGTCTTTATGGCACAGAGTCAGTCTGTCTTTATGGCATGGAGTCAGTCTGTCTTTATTGCACAGAGTCAGTCTGTCTTTATGGCATGGAGTCAGTCTGTCTTTATGGCATGGAGTCAGTCTGTCTTTATGGTATGGAGTCAGTCTGTCTTTATGGCACAGAGTCAATCTGTCTTTATGGCATGGAGTCAGTCTGTCTTTATTGCACAGAGTCAGTCTGTCTTTATGGCATGGAGTCAGTCTGTCTTTATGGCATGGAGTCAGTCTGTCTTTATGGCATGGAGTCAGTCTGTCTTTATGGCACAGAGTCAGTCTGTCTTCATGGCATGGAGTCAGTCTGTCTTTATGGTATTTAGTCAGTCTGTCTTTATGGCACAGAGTCAGTCTGTCTTAATGGTATGGAGTCAGTCTGTCTTTATGGCACAGAGTCAGTCTCTCTTTAAGGTATGGAGTCAGTCTGTCTTTATGGCACAGAGTCAATCTGTCTTTATGGCATGGAGTCAGTCTGTCTTTATGGTATGGAGTCAGTCTGTTTTTATGGTATGGAGTCAGTCTGTCTTTATGGACAGAGTCAGTCTGTCTTTATGTTATGGAGTCAGTCTGTTGTTATGGTATGGAGTCAGTCCGTCTTTATGGCATGGAGTCAATCTGTTTTTATGGTATGGAGTCTGTCTGTTTTTATGGTATGGAGTCAGTCTGTCTTTATGGCACAGAGTCAGTCTGTCTTTATGGCACCGAGTCAGTCTGCCTTTATGGTATGGAGTCAGTCTGTCTTTATGGCACAGAGTCAGTCTGTCTTTATGGCACTGAGACAGTCTGTCTTTATGGCACAGATTCAGTCTGTCCTTATGGCACAGAGTCAGTCTCTCTTTATGGCATTTGTCAGTCCGTCTTTATGGTTTGTAATCAATCTGTCTTTATGGTATGGAGTCAGTCTGTCTTTATGGCACAGAGTCAGTCTGTCTTTATGGCATGGAGTCAGTCTGTCTTTATGGCATGGAGTCAGTCTGTCTTTATGGTATGGAGTCAGTCTGTCTTTATGGCAGAGAGTCAGTCTGTCTTTATTGAATGGAGTCAGTCTGTCTTCATGGCATGGAGTCAGTCTGTCTTTATGTTATGGAGTCAGTCTGTCTTCATGGTACGGAGTCAGTCGGTCTTTATGACACAGAGTCAGTCTGTCTTTATGGCATGGAGTCAGTCTGTCTATATGGCACAGAGTCAGTCTGTCTTTATGGCATGGAGTCAGTCTGTATTTATGGCATGGAGTCAGTCTGTCTTTATGGTATGGAGTCAGTCTGTCTTTATGTCAGAGAGTCAGTCTGTCTTTATTGAATGGAGTCAGTCTGTCTTCATGGCATGGAGTCCGTCTGTCTTTATGGTATGGAGTCAGTCTGTCTTTATGGTATGGAGTCAGTCTGTCTTCATGGTACGGAGTCAGTCTGTCTTTATGACACAGAGTCAGTCTGTCTTTATGGCATGGAGTCAGTCTGTCTTTATGGCACAGAGTCAGTCTGTCTTTATGGCACAGAGTCAGTCTGTCTTTATGGTATGGAGTCAGTATGTCTTTATGGCATGGAGTCAGTCTGTCTTTATGGCACAGAGTCAGTCTGTCTTTATGGCACAGAGTCAGTCTGTCTTTATGGTATGGAGTCAGTATGTCTTTATGGCATGGAGTCAGTCTGTTTTTATGGTATGGAGTCAGTCTGTCTTTATGGCACAGAGTCAGTCTGTCTTTATGGCATGGTGTCAGTCTGTCTTTATGGTATGGAGTCAGTCTGTCTTTATGGCACTAAATCAGTCTGTCTTTATGGCAAAGAGTCAGTCTGTCTTTATGGCATGGAGTCAGTCTGTCTTTATGGCATGGAGTCAGTCTGTTTTATGGTATGGAGTCAGTCTGTCTTTATGGCATGGAGTCAGTCTGTCTTTATGGCACAGAGTCAGTCTGTCTTCATGGCACAGAGTCAGTCTGTCTTTATGGTATGTAGTCAGTCTGTATTTATGGTATGGAGTCAGTCTGTCTTCATGGCATGGAGTCAGTCTGTCTTTATGGTGTGGAGTCAGTCTGTCTTTATGGTATGGAGTCAGTCTGTCTTCATGGTACGGAGTCAGTCTGTCTTTATGACACAGAGTCAGTCTGTCTTTATGGCATGGAGTCAGTCTGTCTTTATGGCATGGAGTCAGTCTGTCTTTAAAGCACAGAGTCAGTCTGTCTTTATGACATGGAGTCAGTCTGTCTTTATGGTATGGAGTCAGTCTGTCTTTATGGCACAGAGTCAGTCTGTCTTAATGGTATGGAGTCAGTCTGTCTTTATGGCACAGAGTCAGTCTGTCTTTAAGATATGGAGTCAGTCTGTCTTTATGGCACAGAGTCAATCTGTCTTTATGGCATGGAGTCAGTCTGTCTTTATTGCACAGAGTCAGTCTGTCTTTATGGCACAGAGTCAGTCTGTCTTTATGGCATGGAGTCAGTCTGTTTTTATGGTATGTAGTAAATCTGTCTTTATGGCATGGAGTCAGTCTGTCTTTATGGCAAGAAGTCAGTCTGTCTTTATGGTATGGAGTCAGTCTGTTTTTATGGTATGGAGTCAGTCTGTCTTTATTGCACAGAGTCAGTCTGTCTTTATGTTATGGAGTCAGTCTGTTTTTATGGTATGGAGTCAGTCCGTCTTTATTCCATGGAGTCAATCTGTTTTTATGGTATGGAGTCAGTCTGTTTTTATGGTATGGAGTCAGTCTGTCTTTATGACACAGAGTCAGTCTGTCTTTATGGCACCGAGTCAGTCTGTCTTTATGGTATGGAGTCAGTCTGTCTTTATGGCACAGAGTCAGTCTGTCTTTATGGCACGGAGACAGTCTGTCTTTATGGCACAGAGTCAGTCTGTCTTTATGGCACAGAGTCAGTTTCTCTTTATGGCATTTGTCAGTCCGTCTTTATGGTTTGTAGTCAATCTGTCTTTATGGAATGGAGTCAGTCTGTCTTTATGGCATGGACTCAGTCTGTCTATATGGCACAGAGTCAGTCTGTCTTTATGGCATGGAGTCAGTCTGTCTTTATGGCATGGAGTCAGTCTGTCTTTATGGTATGGAGTCAGTCTGTCTTTATGGCACTAAATCAGTCTGTCTTTATGGCAAAGAGTCAGTCTGTCTTTATGGCATGGAGTCAGTCTGTCTTTATGGCATGGAGTCAGTCTGTTTTATGGTATGGAGTCAGTCTGTCTTTATGGCATGGAGTCAGTCTGTCTTTATGGCACAGAGTCAGTCTGTCTTCATGGCACAGAGTCAGTCTGTCTTTATGGTATGTAGTCAGTCTGTATTTATGGTATGGAGTAAGTCTGTCTTCATGGCATGGAGTCAGTCTGTCTTTATGGTGTGGAGTCAGTCTGTCTTTATGGTATGGAGTCAGTCTGTCTTCATGGTACGGAGTCAGTCTGTCTTTATG
Organism: Coregonus lavaretus; assembly: GCF_964263955.1. Lineage (NCBI taxonomy): Eukaryota > Metazoa > Chordata > Actinopteri > Salmoniformes > Salmonidae > Coregonus > Coregonus lavaretus. The sequence continues at coordinate 10,311,331 of NC_140000.1, forward strand.
ACACAGAGTCAGTCTGTCTTTATGGCATGGAGTCAGTCTGTCTTTATGGCATGGAGTCAGTCTGTCTTTAAAGCACAGAGTCAGTCTGTCTTTATGGCATGGAGTCAGTCTGTCTTTATGGTATGGAGTCAGTCTGTCTTTATGGCACAGAGTCAGTCTGTCTTAATGGTATGGAGTCAGTCTGTCTTTATGGCACAGAGTCAGTCTGTCTTTAAGGTATGGAGTCAGTCTGTCTTTATGGCACAGAGTCAATCTGTCTTTATGGCATGGAGTCAGTCTGTCTTTATTGCACAGAGTCAGTCTGTCTTTATGGCACAGAGTCAGTCTGTCTTTATGGCACAGAGTCAGTCTGTCTTTATGGTATGGAGTCAGTATGTCTTTATGGCATGGAGTCAGTCTGTTTTTATGGTATGGAGTCAGTCTGTCTTTATGGCACAGAGTCAGTCTGTCTTTATGGCATGGTGTCAGTCTGTCTTTATGGTATGGAGTCAGTCTGTCTTTATGGCACTAAATCAGTCTGTCTTTATGGCAAAGAGTCAGTCTGTCTTTATGGCATGGAGTCAGTCTGTCTTTATGGCATGGAGTCAGTCTGTTTTATGGTATGGAGTCAGTCTGTCTTTATGGCATGGAGTCAGTCTGTCTTTATGGCACAGAGTCAGTCTGTCTTCATGGCACAGAGTCAGTCTGTCTTTATGGTATGTAGTCAGTCTGTATTTATGGTATGGAGTCAGTCTGTCTTCATGGCATGGAGTCAGTCTGTCTTTATGGTGTGGAGTCAGTCTGTCTTTATGGTATGGAGTCAGTCTGTCTTCATGGTACGGAGTCAGTCTGTCTTTATGACACAGAGTCAGTCTGTCTTTATGGCATGGAGTCAGTCTGTCTTTATGGCATGGAGTCAGTCTGTCTTTAAAGCACAGAGTCAGTCTGTCTTTATGACATGGAGTCAGTCTGTCTTTATGGTATGGAGTCAGTCTGTCTTTATGGCATGGAGTCAGTCTGTTTTTATGGTATGGAGTCAGTCTGTCTTTATGGCACAGAGTCAGTCTGTCTTTATGGCATGGTGTCAGTCTGTCTTTATGGTATGGAGTCAGTCTGTCTTTATGGCACTAAATCAGTCTGTCTTTATGGCAAAGAGTCAGTCTGTCTTTATGGCATGGAGTCAGTCTGTCTTTATGGCATGGAGTCAGTCTGTTTTATGGTATGGAGTCAGTCTGTCTTTATGGCATGGAGTCAGTCTGTCTTTATGGCACAGAGTCAGTCTGTCTTCATGGCACAGAGTCAGTCTGTCTTTATGGTATGTAGTCAGTCTGTATTTATGGTATGGAGTCAGTCTGTCTTCATGGCATGGAGTCAGTCTGTCTTTATGGTGTGGAGTCAGTCTGTCTTTATGGTATGGAGTCAGTCTGTCTTCATGGTACGGAGTCAGTCTGTCTTTATGACACAGAGTCAGTCTGTCTTTATGGCATGGAGTCAGTCTGTCTTTATGGCATGGAGTCAGTCTGTCTTTAAAGCACAGAGTCAGTCTGTCTTTATGACATGGAGTCAGTCTGTCTTTATGGTATGGAGTCAGTCTGTCTTTATGGCACAGAGTCAGTCTGTCTTAATGGTATGGAGTCAGTCTGTCTTTATGGCACAGAGTCAGTCTGTCTTTAAGATATGGAGTCAGTCTGTCTTTATGGCACAGAGTCAATCTGTCTTTATGGCATGGAGTCAGTCTGTCTTTATTGCACAGAGTCAGTCTGTCTTTATGGCACAGAGTCAGTCTGTCTTTATGGCATGGAGTCAGTCTGTTTTTATGGTATGTAGTAAATCTGTCTTTATGGCATGGAGTCAGTCTGTCTTTATGGCAAGAAGTCAGTCTGTCTTTATGGTATGGAGTCAGTCTGTTTTTATGGTATGGAGTCAGTCTGTCTTTATTGCACAGAGTCAGTCTGTCTTTATGTTATGGAGTCAGTCTGTTTTTATGGTATGGAGTCAGTCCGTCTTTATTCCATGGAGTCAATCTGTTTTTATGGTATGGAGTCAGTCTGTTTTTATGGTATGGAGTCAGTCTGTCTTTATGACACAGAGTCAGTCTGTCTTTATGGCACCGAGTCAGTCTGTCTTTATGGTATGGAGTCAGTCTGTCTTTATGGCACAGAGTCAGTCTGTCTTTATGGCACGGAGACAGTCTGTCTTTATGGCACAGAGTCAGTCTGTCTTTATGGCACAGAGTCAGTTTCTCTTTATGGCATTTGTCAGTCCGTCTTTATGGTTTGTAGTCAATCTGTCTTTATGGAATGGAGTCAGTCTGTCTTTATGGCATGGACTCAGTCTGTCTATATGGCACAGAGTCAGTCTGTCTTTATGGCATGGAGTCAGTCTGTCTTTATGGCATGGAGTCAGTCTGTCTTTATGGTATGGAGTCAGTCTGTCTTTATGGCACTAAATCAGTCTGTCTTTATGGCAAAGAGTCAGTCTGTCTTTATGGCATGGAGTCAGTCTGTCTTTATGGCATGGAGTCAGTCTGTTTTATGGTATGGAGTCAGTCTGTCTTTATGGCATGGAGTCAGTCTGTCTTTATGGCACAGAGTCAGTCTGTCTTCATGGCACAGAGTCAGTCTGTCTTTATGGTATGTAGTCAGTCTGTATTTATGGTATGGAGTAAGTCTGTCTTCATGGCATGGAGTCAGTCTGTCTTTATGGTGTGGAGTCAGTCTGTCTTTATGGTATGGAGTCAGTCTGTCTTCATGGTACGGAGTCAGTCTGTCTTTATGACACAGAGTCAGTCTGTCTTTATGGCATGGAGTCAGTCTGTCTTTATGGCATGGAGTCAGTCTGTCTTTAAAGCACAGAGTCAGTCTGTCTTTATGGCATGGAGTCAGTCTGTCTTTATGGTATGGAGTCAGTCTGTCTTTATGGCACAGAGTCAGTCTGTCTTAATGGTATGGAGTCAGTCTGTCTTTATGGCACAGAGTCAGTCTGTCTTTAAGGTATGGAGTCAGTCTGTCTTTATGGCACAGAGTCAATCTGTCTTTATGGCATGGAGTCAGTCTGTCTTTATTGCACAGAGTCAGTCTGTCTTTATGGCACAGAGTCAGTCTGTCTTTATGGCACAGAGTCAGTCTGTCTTTATGGTATGGAGTCAGTATGTCTTTATGGCATGGAGTCAGTCTGTTTTTATGGTATGGAGTCAGTCTGTCTTTATGGCACAGAGTCAGTCTGTCTTTATGGCATGGTGTCAGTCTGTCTTTATGGTATGGAGTCAGTCTGTCTTTATGGCACTAAATCAGTCTGTCTTTATGGCAAAGAGTCAGTCTGTCTTTATGGCATGGAGTCAGTCTGTCTTTATGGCATGGAGTCAGTCTGTTTTATGGTATGGAGTCAGTCTGTCTTTATGGCATGGAGTCAGTCTGTCTTTATGGCACAGAGTCAGTCTGTCTTCATGGCACAGAGTCAGTCTGTCTTTATGGTATGTAGTCAGTCTGTATTTATGGTATGGAGTCAGTCTGTCTTCATGGCATGGAGTCAGTCTGTCTTTATGGTGTGGAGTCAGTCTGTCTTTATGGTATGGAGTCAGTCTGTCTTCATGGTACGGAGTCAGTCTGTCTTTATGACACAGAGTCAGTCTGTCTTTATGGCATGGAGTCAGTCTGTCTTTATGGCATGGAGTCAGTCTGTCTTTAAAGCACAGAGTCAGTCTGTCTTTATGACATGGAGTCAGTCTGTCTTTATGGTATGGAGTCAGTCTGTCTTTATGGCACAGAGTCAGTCTGTCTTAATGGTATGGAGTCAGTCTGTCTTTATGGCACAGAGTCAGTCTGTCTTTAAGATATGGAGTCAGTCTGTCTTTATGGCACAGAGTCAATCTGTCTTTATGGCATGGAGTCAGTCTGTCTTTATTGCACAGAGTCAGTCTGTCTTTATGGCACAGAGTCAGTCTGTCTTTATGGCATGGAGTCAGTCTGTTTTTATGGTATGTAGTAAATCTGTCTTTATGGCATGGAGTCAGTCTGTCTTTATGGCAAGAAGTCAGTCTGTCTTTATGGTATGGAGTCAGTCTGTTTTTATGGTATGGAGTCAGTCTGTCTTTATTGCACAGAGTCAGTCTGTCTTTATGTTATGGAGTCAGTCTGTTTTTATGGTATGGAGTCAGTCCGTCTTTATTCCATGGAGTCAATCTGTTTTTATGGTATGGAGTCAGTCTGTTTTTATGGTATGGAGTCAGTCTGTCTTTATGACACAGAGTCAGTCTGTCTTTATGGCACCGAGTCAGTCTGTCTTTATGGTATGGAGTCAGTCTGTCTTTATGGCACAGAGTCAGTCTGTCTTTATGGCACGGAGACAGTCTGTCTTTATGGCACAGAGTCAGTCTGTCTTTATGGCACAGAGTCAGTTTCTCTTTATGGCATTTGTCAGTCCGTCTTTATGGTTTGTAGTCAATCTGTCTTTATGGAATGGAGTCAGTCTGTCTTTATGGCATGGACTCAGTCTGTCTATATGGCACAGAGTCAGTCTGTCTTTATGGCATGGAGTCAGTCTGTCTTTATGGCATGGAGTCAGTCTGTCTTTATGGTATGGAGTCAGTCTGTCTTTATGGCACTAAATCAGTCTGTCTTTATGGCAAAGAGTCAGTCTGTCTTTATGGCATGGAGTCAGTCTGTCTTTATGGCATGGAGTCAGTCTGTTTTATGGTATGGAGTCAGTCTGTCTTTATGGCATGGAGTCAGTCTGTCTTTATGGCACAGAGTCAGTCTGTCTTCATGGCACAGAGTCAGTCTGTCTTTATGGTATGTAGTCAGTCTGTATTTATGGTATGGAGTAAGTCTGTCTTCATGGCATGGAGTCAGTCTGTCTTTATGGTGTGGAGTCAGTCTGTCTTTATGGTATGGAGTCAGTCTGTCTTCATGGTACGGAGTCAGTCTGTCTTTATGACACAGAGTCAGTCTGTCTTTATGGCATGGAGTCAGTCTGTCTTTATGGCATGGAGTCAGTCTGTCTTTAAAGCACAGAGTCAGTCTGTCTTTATGGCATGGAGTCAGTCTGTCTTTATGGTATGGAGTCAGTCTGTCTTTATGGCACAGAGTCAGTCTGTCTTAATGGTATGGAGTCAGTCTGTCTTTATGGCACAGAGTCAGTCTGTCTTTAAGGTATGGAGTCAGTCTGTCTTTATGGCACAGAGTCAATCTGTCTTTATGGCATGGAGTCAGTCTGTCTTTATTGCACAGAGTCAGTCTGTCTTTATGGCACAGAGTCAGTCTGTCTTTATGGCATGGAGTCAGTCTGTTTTTATGGTATGTAGTAAATCTGTCTTTATGGCATGGAGTCAGTCTGTCTTTATGGCAAGAAGTCAGTCTGTCTTTATGGTATGGAGTCAGTCTGTTTTTATGGTATGGAGTCAGTCTGTCTTTATTGCACAGAGTCAGTCTGTCTTTATGTTATGGAGTCAGTCTGTTTTTATGGTATGGAGTCAGTCCGTCTTTATTCCATGGAGTCAATCTGTTTTTATGGTATGGAGTCAGTCTGTTTTTATGGTATGGAGTCAGTCTGTCTTTATGACACAGAGTCAGTCTGTCTTTATGGCACCGAGTCAGTCTGTCTTTATGGTATGGAGTCAGTCTGTCTTTATGGCACAGAGTCAGTCTGTCTTTATGGCACGGAGACAGTTTGTCTTTATGGCACAGAGTCAGTCTGTCTTTATGGCACAGAGTCAGTTTCTCTTTATGGCATTTGTCAGTCCGTCTTTATGGTTTGTAGTCAATCTGTCTTTATGGAATGGAGTCAGTCTGTCTTTATGGCATGGACTCAGTCTGTCTATATGGCACAGAGTCAGTCTGTCTTTATGGCATGGAGTCAGTCTGTCTTTATGGCACAGAGTCAATCTGTCTTTATGGCATGGAGTCAGTCTGTCTTTATTGCACAGAGTCAGTCTGTCTTTATGGCACAGAGTCAGTCTGTCTTTATGGCATGGAGTCAGTCTGTTTTTATGGTATGTAGTAAATCTGTCTTTATGGCATGGAGTCAGTCTGTCTTTATGGCAAGAAGTCAGTCTGTCTTTATGGTATGGAGTCAGTCTGTTTTTATGGTATGGAGTCAGTCTGTCTTTATTGCACAGAGTCAGTCTGTCTTTATGTTATGGAGTCAGTCTGTTTTTATGGTATGGAGTCAGTCCGTCTTTATTCCATGGAGTCAATCTGTTTTTATGGTATGGAGTCAGTCTGTTTTTATGGTATGGAGTCAGTCTGTCTTTATGACACAGAGTCAGTCTGTCTTTATGGCACCGAGTCAGTCTGTCTTTATGGTATGGAGTCAGTCTGTCTTTATGGCACAGAGTCAGTCTGTCTTTATGGCACGGAGACAGTCTGTCTTTATGGCACAGAGTCAGTCTGTCTTTATGGCACAGAGTCAGTTTCTCTTTATGGCATTTGTCAGTCCGTCTTTATGGTTTGTAGTCAATCTGTCTTTATGGAATGGAGTCAGTCTGTCTTTATGGCATGGACTCAGTCTGTCTATATGGCACAGAGTCAGTCTGTCTTTATGGCATGGAGTCAGTCTGTCTTTATGGCATGGAGTCAGTCTGTCTTTATGGTATGGAGTCAGTCTGTCTTTATGGCACTAAATCAGTCTGTCTTTATGGCAAAGAGTCAGTCTGTCTTTATGGCATGGAGTCAGTCTGTCTTTATGGCATGGAGTCAGTCTGTTTTATGGTATGGAGTCAGTCTGTCTTTATGGCATGGAGTCAGTCTGTCTTTATGGCACAGAGTCAGTCTGTCTTCATGGCACAGAGTCAGTCTGTCTCTATGGTATGTAGTCAGTCTGTATTTATGGTATGGAGTCAGTCTGTCTTCATGGCATGGAGTCAGTCTGTCTTTATGGTGTGGAGTATGTCTGTCTTTATGGTATGGAGTCAGTCTGTCTTCATGGTACGGAGTCAGTCTGTCTTTATGACACAGAGTCAGTCTGTCTTTATGGCATGGAGTCAGTCTGTCTTTATGGCATGGAGTCAGTCTGTCTTTAAAGCACAGAGTCAGTCTGTCTTTATGGCATGGAGTCAGTCTGTCTTTATGGTATGGAGTCAGTCTGTCTTTATGGCACAGAGTCAGTCTGTCTTAATGGTATGGAGTCAGTCTGTCTTTATTGAATGGAGTCAGTCTGTCTTCATGGCATGGAGTCAGTCTGTCTTTATGGTATGGAGTCAGTCTGTCTTTATGGTATGGAGTCAGTCTGTCTTCATGGTACGGAGTCAGTCTGTCTTTATGACACAGAGTCAGTCTGTCTTTATGGCATGGAGTCAGTCTGTCTTTATGGCACAGAGTCAGTCTGTCTTTATGGAACAGAGTCAGTCTGTCTTTATGGTATGGAGTCAGTCTGTCTTTATGGCACTGATTCAGTCTGTCTTTATGGCATGGAGTCAGTCTGTCTTTATGGCACTGAGTCAGTCTGTCGTTATGGCACAAAGTCAGTCTGTCTTTATGGCATGGAGTCAGTCTGTCTTTATGGCAAGAAGTCAGTCTGTCTTTATAGTATGGAGTCAGTCTGTTTTTATGGTATGGAGTCAGTCCGTCTTTATGGCATGGAGTCAATCTGTTTTTATGGTATGGAGTCAGTCTGTTTTTATGGTATGGAGTCAGTCTGTCTTTATGGCACGGAGTCAGTCTGTCTTTATGGCACGGAGACAGTCTGTCTTTATGGCACAGAGTCAGTCTGTCTGTATGGTATGGAGTCAGTCTGTCTTTATGGCATGGAGTCAGTCTGTCTAAATGGCACAGAGTCAGTCTGTCTTTATGGCATGGAGTCAGTCTGTCTTTATGGTATGGAGTCAGTCTGTCTTTATGGCATGGAGTCAGTCTCTCTTTATGGCACAGAGTCAGTCTGACTTTATGGCATGGAGTCAGTCCGTCTTTATGGTATGGAGTCAGTCTGTCTTTATGGCATGGAGTCAGTTTGTCTTTATGGCACTAAATCAGTCTGTCTTTATGGCAAAGAGTCAGTCTGTCTTTATGGCATGGAGTCAGTCTGTCTTTATGGCATGGAGTCAGTCTGTTTTATGGTATGGAGTCAGTCTGTCTTTATGGCATGGAGTCAGTCTGTCTTTATGGCACAGAGTCAGTCTGTCTTCATGGCACAGAGTCAGTCTGTCTTTATGGTATGTAGTCAGTCTGTATTTATGGTATGGAGTAAGTCTGTCTTCATGGCATGGAGTCAGTCTGTCTTTATGGTGTGGAGTCAGTCTGTCTTTATGGTATGGAGTCAGTCTGTCTTCATGGTACGGAGTCAGTCTGTCTTTATGACACAGAGTCAGTCTGTCTTTATGGCATGGAGTCAGTCTGTCTTTATGGCATGGAGTCAGTCTGTCTTTAAAGCACAGAGTCAGTCTGTCTTTATGGCATGGAGTCAGTCTGTCTTTATGGTATGGAGTCAGTCTGTCTTTATGGCACAGAGTCAGTCTGTCTTAATGGTATGGAGTCAGTCTGTCTTTATGGCACAGAGTCAGTCTGTCTTTAAGGTATGTAGTCAGTCTGTCTTTATGGCACAGAGTCAATCTGTCTTTATGGCATGGAGTCAGTCTGTCTTTATTGCACAGAGTCAGTCTGTCTTTATGGCACAGAGTCAGTCTGTCTTTATGGCATGGAGTCAGTCTGTTTTTATGGTATGTAGTAAATCTGTCTTTATGGCATGGAGTCAGTCTGTCTTTATGGCAAGAAGTCAGTCTGTCTTTATGGTATGGAGTCAGTCTGTTTTTATGGTATGGAGTCAGTCTGTCTTTATTGCACAGAGTCAGTCTGTCTTTATGTTATGGAGTCAGTCTGTTTTTATGGTATGGAGTCAGTCCGTCTTTATTCCATGGAGTCAATCTGTTTTTATGGTATGGAGTCAGTCTGTTTTTATGGTATGGAGTCAGTCTGTCTTTATGACACAGAGTCAGTCTGTCTTTATGGCACCGAGTCAGTCTGTCTTTATGGTATGGAGTCAGTCTGTCTTTATGGCACAGAGTCAGTCTGTCTTTATGGCACGGAGAAAGTTTGTCTTTATGGCACAGAGTCAGTCTGTCTTTATGGCACAGAGTCAGTTTCTCTTTATGGCATTTGTCAGTCCGTCTTTATGGTTTGTAGTCAATCTGTCTTTATGGAATGGAGTCAGTCTGTCTTTATGGCATGGACTCAGTCTGTCTATATGGCACAGAGTCAGTCTGTCTTTATGGCATGGAGTCAGTCTGTCTTTATGGCACAGAGTCAATCTGTCTTTATGGCATGGAGTCAGTCTGTCTTTATTGCACAGAGTCAGTCTGTCTTTATGGCACAGAGTCAGTCTGTCTTTATGGCATGGAGTCAGTCTGTTTTTATGGTATGTAGTAAATCTGTCTTTATGGCATGGAGTCAGTCTGTCTTTATGGCAAGAAGTCAGTCTGTCTTTATGGTATGGAGTCAGTCTGTTTTTATGGTATGGAGTCAGTCTGTCTTTATTGCACAGAGTCAGTCTGTCTTTATGTTATGGAGTCAGTCTGTTTTTATGGTATGGAGTCAGTCCGTCTTTATTCCATGGAGTCAATCTGTTTTTATGGTATGGAGTCAGTCTGTTTTTATGGTATGGAGTCAGTCTGTCTTTATGACACAGAGTCAGTCTGTCTTTATGGCACCGAGTCAGTCTGTCTTTATGGTATGGAGTCAGTCTGTCTTTATGGCACAGAGTCAGTCTGTCTTTATGGCACGGAGACAGTCTGTCTTTATGGCACAGAGTCAGTCTGTCTTTATGGCACAGAGTCAGTTTCTCTTTATGGCATTTGTCAGTCCGTCTTTATGGTTTGTAGTCAATCTGTCTTTATGGAATGGAGTCAGTCTGTCTTTATGGCATGGACTCAGTCTGTCTATATGGCACAGAGTCAGTCTGTCTTTATGGCATGGAGTCAGTCTGTCTTTATGGCATGGAGTCAGTCTGTCTTTATGGTATGGAGTCAGTCTGTCTTTATGGCACCAAATCAGTCTGTCTTTATGGCAAAGAGTCAGTCTGTCTTTATGGCATGGAGTCAGTCTGTCTTTATGGCATGGAGTCAGTCTGTTTTATGGTATGGAGTCAGTCTGTCTTCATGGCATGGAGTCAGTCTGTCTTTATGGCACAGAGTCAGTCTGTCTTCATGGCACAGAGTCAGTCTGTCTCTATGGTATGTAGTCAGTCTGTATTTATGGTATGGAGTCAGTCTGTCTTCATGGCATGGAGTCAGTCTGTCTTTATGGTGTGGAGTCAGTCTGTCTTTATGGTATGGAGTCAGTCTGTCTTCATGGTACGGAGTCAGTCTGTCTTTATGACACAGAGTCAGTCTGTCTTTATGGCATGGAGTCAGTCTGTCTTTATGGCATGGAGTCAGTCTGTCTTTAAAGCACAGAGTCAGTCTGTCTTTATGACATGGAGTCAGTCTGTCTTTATGGTATGGAGTCAGTCTGTCTTTATGGCACAGAGTCAGTCTGTCTTAATGGTATGGAGTCAGTCTGTCTTTATGGCACAGAGTCAGTCTGTCTTTAAGGTATGGAGTCAGTCTGTCTTTATGGCACAGAGTCAATCTGTCTTTATGGCATGGAGTCAGTCTGTCTTTATTGCACAGAGTCAGTCTGTCTTTATGGCACAGAGTCAGTCTGTCTTTATGGCACGGAGTCAGTCTGTTTTTATGGTATGTAGTAAATCTGTCTTTATGGCATGGAGTCAGTCTGTCTTTATGGCAAGAAGTCAGTCTGTCTTTATGGTATGGAGTCAGTCTGTTTTTATGGTATGGAGTCAGTCTGTCTTTATGGCACTGAGTCAGTCTGTCGTTATGGCACAAAGTCAGTCTGTCTTTATGGCATGGAGTCAGTCTGTCTTTATGGCAAGAAGTCAGTCTGTCTTTATAGTATGGAGTCAGTCTGTTTTTATGGTATGGAGTCAGTCCGTCCCTATGGCATGGAGTCAATCTGTTTTTATGGTATGGAGTCAGTCTGTTTTTATGGTATGGAGTCAGTCTGTCTTTATGGCACGGAGTCAGTCTGTCTTTATGGCACGGAGACAGTCTGTCTTTATGGCACAGAGTCAGTCTGTCTGTATGGTATGGAGTCAGTCTGTCTTTATGGCATGGAGTCAGTCTGTCTAAATGGCACAGAGTCAGTCTGTCTTTATGGCATGGAGTCAGTCTGTCTTTATGGTATGGAGTCAGTCTGTCTTTATGGCATGGAGTCAGTCTCTCTTTATGGCACAGAGTCAGTCTGACTTTATGGCATGGAGTCAGTCCGTCTTTATGGTATGGAGTCAGTCTGTCTTTATGGCATGGAGTCAGTCTGTCTTTATGGCACAGAGTCAGTCTGTCTTTATGGCATGGAGTCAGTCTGTCTTTATTGCACAGAGTCAGTCTGTCTTTATGGCATGGAGTCAGTCTGTCTTTATGGCATGGAGTCAGTCTGTCTTTATGGTATGGAGTCAGTCTGTCTTTATGGCACAGAGTCAATCTGTCTTTATGGCATGGAGTCAGTCTGTCTTTATTGCACAGAGTCAGTCTGTCTTTATGGCATGGAGTCAGTCTGTCTTTATGGCATGGAGTCAGTCTGTCTTTATGGCATGGAGTCAGTCTGTCTTTATGGCACAGAGTCAGTCTGTCTTTATGGCATGGAGTCAGTCTGTCTTTATGGTATTTAGTCAGTCTGTCTTTATGGCACAGAGTCAGTCTGTCTTAATGGTATGGAGTCAGTCTGTCTTTATGGCACAGAGTCAGTCTCTCTTTAAGGTATGGAGTCAGTCTGTCTTTATGGCACAGAGTCAATCTGTCTTTATGGCATGGAGTCAGTCTGTCTTTATGGTATGGAGTCAGTCTGTTTTTATGGTATGGAGTCAGTCTGTCTTTATGGCACAGAGTCAGTCTGTCTTTATGTTATGGAGTCAGTCTGTTGTTATGGTATGGAGTCAGTCCGTCTTTATGGCATGGAGTCAATCTGTTTTTATGGTATGGAGTCTGTCTGTTTTTATGGTATGGAGTCAGTCTGTCTTTATGGCACAGAGTCAGTCTGTCTTTATGGCACCGAGTCAGTCTGCCTTTATGGTATGGAGTCAGTCTGTCTTTATGGCACAGAGTCAGTCTGTCTTTATGGCACTGAGACAGTCTGTCTTTATGGCACAGATTCAGTCTGTCCTTATGGCACAGAGTCAGTCTCTCTTTATGGCATTTGTCAGTCCGTCTTTATGGTTTGTAATCAATCTGTCTTTATGGTATGGAGTCAGTCTGTCTTTATGGCACAGAGTCAGTCTGTCTTTATGGCATGGAGTCAGTCTGTCTTTATGGCATGGAGTCAGTCTGTCTTTATGGTATGGAGTCAGTCTGTCTTTATGGCAGAGAGTCAGTCTGTCTTTATTGAATGGAGTCAGTCTGTCTTCATGGCATGGAGTCAGTCTGTCTTTATGTTATGGAGTCAGTCTGTCTTCATGGTACGGAGTCAGTCGGTCTTTATGACACAGAGTCAGTCTGTCTTTATGGCATGGAGTCAGTCTGTCTATATGGCACAGAGTCAGTCTGTCTTTATGGCATGGAGTCAGTCTGTATTTATGGCATGGAGTCAGTCTGTCTTTATGGTATGGAGTCAGTCTGTCTTTATGTCAGAGAGTCAGTCTGTCTTTATTGAATGGAGTCAGTCTGTCTTCATGGCATGGAGTCCGTCTGTCTTTATGGTATGGAGTCAGTCTGTCTTTATGGTATGGAGTCAGTCTGTCTTCATGGTACGGAGTCAGTCTGTCTTTATGACACAGAGTCAGTCTGTCTTTATGGCATGGAGTCAGTCTGTCTTTATGGCACAGAGTCAGTCTGTCTTTATGGCACAGAGTCAGTCTGTCTTTATGGTATGGAGTCAGTATGTCTTTATGGCATGGAGTCAGTCTGTCTTTATGGCACAGAGTCAGTCTGTCTTTATGGCACAGAGTCAGTCTGTCTTTATGGTATGGAGTCAGTATGTCTTTATGGCATGGAGTCAGTCTGTTTTTATGGTATGGAGTCAGTCTGTCTTTATGGCACAGAGTCAGTCTGTCTTTATGGCATGGTGTCAGTCTGTCTTTATGGTATGGAGTCAGTCTGTCTTTATGGCACTAAATCAGTCTGTCTTTATGGCAAAGAGTCAGTCTGTCTTTATGGCATGGAGTCAGTCTGTCTTTATGGCATGGAGTCAGTCTGTTTTATGGTATGGAGTCAGTCTGTCTTTATGGCATGGAGTCAGTCTGTCTTTATGGCACAGAGTCAGTCTGTCTTCATGGCACAGAGTCAGTCTGTCTTTATGGTATGTAGTCAGTCTGTATTTATGGTATGGAGTCAGTCTGTCTTCATGGCATGGAGTCAGTCTGTCTTTATGGTGTGGAGTCAGTCTGTCTTTATGGTATGGAGTCAGTCTGTCTTCATGGTACGGAGTCAGTCTGTCTTTATGACACAGAGTCAGTCTGTCTTTATGGCATGGAGTCAGTCTGTCTTTATGGCATGGAGTCAGTCTGTCTTTAAAGCACAGAGTCAGTCTGTCTTTATGACATGGAGTCAGTCTGTCTTTATGGTATGGAGTCAGTCTGTCTTTATGGCACAGAGTCAGTCTGTCTTAATGGTATGGAGTCAGTCTGTCTTTATGGCACAGAGTCAGTCTGTCTTTAAGGTATGGAGTCAGTCTGTCTTTATGGCACAGAGTCAATCTGTCTTTATGGCATGGAGTCAGTCTGTCTTTATTGCACAGAGTCAGTCTGTCTTTATGGCACAGAGTCAGTCTGTCTTTATGGCACGGAGTCAGTCTGTTTTTATGGTATGTAGTAAATCTGTCTTTATGGCATGGAGTCAGTCTGTCTTTATGGCAAGAAGTCAGTCTGTCTTTATGGTATGGAGTCAGTCTGTTTTTATGGTATGGAGTCAGTCTGTCTTTATGGCACTGAGTCAGTCTGTCGTTATGGCACAAAGTCAGTCTGTCTTTATGGCATGGAGTCAGTCTGTCTTTATGGCAAGAAGTCAGTCTGTCTTTATAGTATGGAGTCAGTCTGTTTTTATGGTATGGAGTCAGTCCGTCTTTATGGCATGGAGTCAATCTGTTTTTATGGTATGGAGTCAGTCTGTTTTTATGGTATGGAGTCAGTCTGTCTTTATGGCACGGAGTCAGTCTGTCTTTATGGCACGGAGACAGTCTGTCTTTATGGCACAGAGTCAGTCTGTCTGTATGGTATGGAGTCAGTCTGTCTTTATGGCATGGAGTCAGTCTGTCTAAATGGCACAGAGTCAGTCTGTCTTTATGGCATGGAGTCAGTCTGTCTTTATGGTATGGAGTCAGTCTGTCTTTATGGCATGGAGTCAGTCTCTCTTTATGGCACAGAGTCAGTCTGACTTTATGGCATGGAGTCAGTCCGTCTTTATGGTATGGAGTCAGTCTGTCTTTATGGCATGGAGTCAGTCTGTCTTTATGGCACAGAGTCAGTCTGTCTTTATGGCATGGAGTCAGTCTGTCTTTATTGCACAGAGTCAGTCTGTCTTTATGGCATGGAGTCAGTCTGTCTTTATGGCATGGAGTCAGTCTGTCTTTATGGTATGGAGTCAGTCTGTCTTTATGGCACAGAGTCAATCTGTCTTTATGGCATGGAGTCAGTCTGTCTTTATTGCACAGAGTCAGTCTGTCTTTATGGCATGGAGTCAGTCTGTCTTTATGGCATGGAGTCAGTCTGTCTTTATGGCATGGAGTCAGTCTGTCTTTATGGCACAGAGTCAGTCTGTCTTTATGGCATGGAGTCAGTCTGTCTTTATGGTATTTAGTCAGTCTGTCTTTATGGCACAGAGTCAGTCTGTCTTAATGGTATGGAGTCAGTCTGTCTTTATGGCACAGAGTCAGTCTCTCTTTAAGGTATGGAGTCAGTCTGTCTTTATGGCACAGAGTCAATCTGTCTTTATGGCATGGAGTCAGTCTGTCTTTATGGTATGGAGTCAGTCTGTTTTTATGGTATGGAGTCAGTCTGTCTTTATGGCACAGAGTCAGTCTGTCTTTATGTTATGGAGTCAGTCTGTTGTTATGGTATGGAGTCAGTCCGTCTTTATGGCATGGAGTCAATCTGTTTTTATGGTATGGAGTCTGTCTGTTTTTATGGTATGGAGTCAGTCTGTCTTTATGGCACAGAGTCAGTCTGTCTTTATGGCACCGAGTCAGTCTGCCTTTATGGTATGGAGTCAGTCTGTCTTTATGGCACAGAGTCAGTCTGTCTTTATGGCACTGAGACAGTCTGTCTTTATGGCACAGATTCAGTCTGTCCTTATGGCACAGAGTCAGTCTCTCTTTATGGCATTTGTCAGTCCGTCTTTATGGTTTGTAATCAATCTGTCTTTATGGTATGGAGTCAGTCTGTCTTTATGGCACAGAGTCAGTCTGTCTTTATGGCATGGAGTCAGTCTGTCTTTATGGCATGGAGTCAGTCTGTCTTTATGGTATGGAGTCAGTCTGTCTTTATGGCAGAGAGTCAGTCTGTCTTTATTGAATGGAGTCAGTCTGTCTTCATGGCATGGAGTCAGTCTGTCTTTATGTTATGGAGTCAGTCTGTCTTCATGGTACGGAGTCAGTCGGTCTTTATGACACAGAGTCAGTCTGTCTTTATGGCATGGAGTCAGTCTGTCTATATGGCACAGAGTCAGTCTGTCTTTATGGCATGGAGTCAGTCTGTATTTATGGCATGGAGTCAGTCTGTCTTTATGGTATGGAGTCAGTCTGTCTTTATGTCAGAGAGTCAGTCTGTCTTTATTGAATGGAGTCAGTCTGTCTTCATGGCATGGAGTCCGTCTGTCTTTATGGTATGGAGTCAGTCTGTCTTTATGGTATGGAGTCAGTCTGTCTTCATGGTACGGAGTCAGTCTGTCTTTATGACACAGAGTCAGTCTGTCTTTATGGCATGGAGTCAGTCTGTCTTTATGGCACAGAGTCAGTCTGTCTTTATGGCACAGAGTCAGTCTGTCTTTATGGTATGGAGTCAGTATGTCTTTATGGCATGGAGTCAGTCTGTCTTTATGGCACAGAGTCAGTCTGTCTTTATGGCACAGAGTCAGTCTGTCTTTATGGTATGGAGTCAGTATGTCTTTATGGCATGGAGTCAGTCTGTTTTTATGGTATGGAGTCAGTCTGTCTTTATGGCACAGAGTCAGTCTGTCTTTATGGCATGGTGTCAGTCTGTCTTTATGGTATGGAGTCAGTCTGTCTTTATGGCACTAAATCAGTCTGTCTTTATGGCAAAGAGTCAGTCTGTCTTTATGGCATGGAGTCAGTCTGTCTTTATGGCATGGAGTCAGTCTGTTTTATGGTATGGAGTCAGTCTGTCTTTATGGCATGGAGTCAGTCTGTCTTTATGGCACAGAGTCAGTCTGTCTT
The DNA here is from genome assembly GCF_964263955.1 of Coregonus lavaretus. Classification (NCBI taxonomy): domain Eukaryota; kingdom Metazoa; phylum Chordata; class Actinopteri; order Salmoniformes; family Salmonidae; genus Coregonus; species Coregonus lavaretus. The sequence continues at coordinate 10,327,677 of NC_140000.1, forward strand.
CATGGCACAGAGTCAGTCTGTCTTTATGGTATGTAGTCAGTCTGTATTTATGGTATGGAGTCAGTCTGTCTTCATGGCATGGAGTCAGTCTGTCTTTATGGTGTGGAGTCAGTCTGTCTTTATGGTATGGAGTCAGTCTGTCTTCATGGTACGGAGTCAGTCTGTCTTTATGACACAGAGTCAGTCTGTCTTTATGGCATGGAGTCAGTCTGTCTTTATGGCATGGAGTCAGTCTGTCTTTAAAGCACAGAGTCAGTCTGTCTTTATGACATGGAGTCAGTCTGTCTTTATGGTATGGAGTCAGTCTGTCTTTATGGCACAGAGTCAGTCTGTCTTAATGGTATGGAGTCAGTCTGTCTTTATGGCACAGAGTCAGTCTGTCTTTAAGGTATGGAGTCAGTCTGTCTTTATGGCACAGAGTCAATCTGTCTTTATGGCATGGAGTCAGTCTGTCTTTATTGCACAGAGTCAGTCTGTCTTTATGGCACAGAGTCAGTCTGTCTTTATGGCACGGAGTCAGTCTGTTTTTATGGTATGTAGTAAATCTGTCTTTATGGCATGGAGTCAGTCTGTCTTTATGGCAAGAAGTCAGTCTGTCTTTATGGTATGGAGTCAGTCTGTTTTTATGGTATGGAGTCAGTCTGTCTTTATTGCACAGAGTCAGTCTGTCTTTATGTTATGGAGTCAGTCTGTTTTTATGGTATGGAGTCAGTCCGTCTTTATTCCATGGTGTCAATCTGTTTTTATGGTATGGAGTCAGTCTGTCTTTATGACACAGAGTCAGTCTGTCTTTATGGCACCGAGTCAGTCTGTCTTTATGGTATGGAGTCAGTCTGTCTTTATGGCACAGAGTCAGTCTGTCTTTATGGCACGGAGACAGTCTGTCTTTATGGCACAGAGTCAGTCTGTCTTTATGGCACAGAGTCAGTTTCTCTTTATGGCATTTGTCAGTCCGTCTTTATGGTTTGTAGTCAATCTGTCTTTATGGAATGGAGTCAGTCTGTCTTTATGGCATGGACTCAGTCTGTCTATATGGCACAGAGTCAGTCTGTCTTTATGGCATGGAGTCAGTCTGTCTTTATGGCATGGAGTCAGTCTGTCTTTATGGTATGGAGTCAGTCTGTCTTTATGGCACTAAATCAGTCTGTCTTTATGGCAAAGAGTCAGTCTGTCTTTATGGCATGGAGTCAGTCTGTCTTTATGGCATGGAGTCAGTCTGTTTTATGGTATGGAGTCAGTCTGTCTTTATGGCATGGAGTCAGTCTGTCTTTATGGCACAGAGTCAGTCTGTCTTCATGGCACAGAGTCAGTCTGTCTTTATGGTATGTAGTCAGTCTGTATTTATGGTATGGAGTAAGTCTGTCTTCATGGCATGGAGTCAGTCTGTCTTTATGGTGTGGAGTCAGTCTGTCTTTATGGTATGGAGTCAGTCTGTCTTCATGGTACGGAGTCAGTCTGTCTTTATGACACAGAGTCAGTCTGTCTTTATGGCATGGAGTCAGTCTGTCTTTATGGCATGGAGTCAGTCTGTCTTTAAAGCACAGAGTCAGTCTGTCTTTATGGCATGGAGTCAGTCTGTCTTTATGGTATGGAGTCAGTCTGTCTTTATGGCACAGAGTCAGTCTGTCTTAATGGTATGGAGTCAGTCTGTCTTTATGGCACAGAGTCAGTCTGTCTTTAAGGTATGGAGTCAGTCTGTCTTTATGGCACAGAGTCAATCTGTCTTTATGGCATGGAGTCAGTCTGTCTTTATTGCACAGAGTCAGTCTGTCTTTATGGCACAGAGTCAGTCTGTCTTTATGGCATGGAGTCAGTCTGTTTTTATGGTATGTAGTAAATCTGTCTTTATGGCATGGAGTCAGTCTGTCTTTATGGCAAGAAGTCAGTCTGTCTTTATGGTATGGAGTCAGTCTGTTTTTATGGTATGGAGTCAGTCTGTCTTTATTGCACAGAGTCAGTCTGTCTTTATGTTATGGAGTCAGTCTGTTTTTATGGTATGGAGTCAGTCCGTCTTTATTCCATGGAGTCAATCTGTTTTTATGGTATGGAGTCAGTCTGTTTTTATGGTATGGAGTCAGTCTGTCTTTATGACACAGAGTCAGTCTGTCTTTATGGCACCGAGTCAGTCTGTCTTTATGGTATGGAGTCAGTCTGTCTTTATGGCACAGAGTCAGTCTGTCTTTATGGCACGGAGACAGTTTGTCTTTATGGCACAGAGTCAGTCTGTCTTTATGGCACAGAGTCAGTTTCTCTTTATGGCATTTGTCAGTCCGTCTTTATGGTTTGTAGTCAATCTGTCTTTATGGAATGGAGTCAGTCTGTCTTTATGGCATGGACTCAGTCTGTCTATATGGCACAGAGTCAGTCTGTCTTTATGGCATGGAGTCAGTCTGTCTTTATGGCACAGAGTCAATCTGTCTTTATGGCATGGAGTCAGTCTGTCTTTATTGCACAGAGTCAGTCTGTCTTTATGGCACAGAGTCAGTCTGTCTTTATGGCATGGAGTCAGTCTGTTTTTATGGTATGTAGTAAATCTGTCTTTATGGCATGGAGTCAGTCTGTCTTTATGGCAAGAAGTCAGTCTGTCTTTATGGTATGGAGTCAGTCTGTTTTTATGGTATGGAGTCAGTCTGTCTTTATTGCACAGAGTCAGTCTGTCTTTATGTTATGGAGTCAGTCTGTTTTTATGGTATGGAGTCAGTCCGTCTTTATTCCATGGAGTCAATCTGTTTTTATGGTATGGAGTCAGTCTGTTTTTATGGTATGGAGTCAGTCTGTCTTTATGACACAGAGTCAGTCTGTCTTTATGGCACCGAGTCAGTCTGTCTTTATGGTATGGAGTCAGTCTGTCTTTATGGCACAGAGTCAGTCTGTCTTTATGGCACGGAGACAGTCTGTCTTTATGGCACAGAGTCAGTCTGTCTTTATGGCACAGAGTCAGTTTCTCTTTATGGCATTTGTCAGTCCGTCTTTATGGTTTCTAGTCAATCTGTCTTTATGGAATGGAGTCAGTCTGTCTTTATGGCATGGACTCAGTCTGTCTATATGGCACAGAGTCAGTCTGTCTTTATGGCATGGAGTCAGTCTGTCTTTATGGCATGGAGTCAGTCTGTCTTTATGGTATGGAGTCAGTCTGTCTTTATGGCACTAAATCAGTCTGTCTTTATGGCAAAGAGTCAGTCTGTCTTTATGGCATGGAGTCAGTCTGTCTTTATGGCATGGAGTCAGTCTGTTTTATGGTATGGAGTCAGTCTGTCTTTATGGCATGGAGTCAGTCTGTCTTTATGGCACAGAGTCAGTCTGTCTTCATGGCACAGAGTCAGTCTGTCTTTATGGTATGTAGTCAGTCTGTATTTATGGTATGGAGTCAGTCTGTCTTCATGGCATGGAGTCAGTCTGTCTTTATGGCACAGAGTCAATCTGTCTTTATGGCATGGAGTCAGTCTGTCTTTATTGCACAGAGTCAGTCTGTCTTTATGGCACAGAGTCAGTCTGTCTTTATGGCATGGAGTCAGTCTGTTTTTATGGTATGTAGTAAATCTGTCTTTATGGCATGGAGTCAGTCTGTCTTTATGGCAAGAAGTCAGTCTGTCTTTATGGTATGGAGTCAGTCTGTTTTTATGGTATGGAGTCAGTCTGTCTTTATTGCACAGAGTCAGTCTGTCTTTATGTTATGGAGTCAGTCTGTTTTTATGGTATGGAGTCAGTCCGTCTTTATTCCATGGAGTCAATCTGTTTTTATGGTATGGAGTCAGTCTGTTTTTATGGTATGGAGTCAGTCTGTCTTTATGACACAGAGTCAGTCTGTCTTTATGGCACCGAGTCAGTCTGTCTTTATGGTATGGAGTCAGTCTGTCTTTATGGCACAGAGTCAGTCTGTCTTTATGGCACGGAGACAGTCTGTCTTTATGGCACAGAGTCAGTCTGTCTTTATGGCACAGAGTCAGTTTCTCTTTATGGCATTTGTCAGTCCGTCTTTATGGTTTCTAGTCAATCTGTCTTTATGGAATGGAGTCAGTCTGTCTTTATGGCATGGACTCAGTCTGTCTATATGGCACAGAGTCAGTCTGTCTTTATGGCATGGAGTCAGTCTGTCTTTATGGCATGGAGTCAGTCTGTCTTTATGGTATGGAGTCAGTCTGTCTTTATGGCACTAAATCAGTCTGTCTTTATGGCAAAGAGTCAGTCTGTCTTTATGGCATGGAGTCAGTCTGTCTTTATGGCATGGAGTCAGTCTGTTTTATGGTATGGAGTCAGTCTGTCTTTATGGCATGGAGTCAGTCTGTCTTTATGGCACAGAGTCAGTCTGTCTTCATGGCACAGAGTCAGTCTGTCTTTATGGTATGTAGTCAGTCTGTATTTATGGTATGGAGTCAGTCTGTCTTCATGGCATGGAGTCAGTCTGTCTTTATGGTGTGGAGTCAGTCTGTCTTTATGGTATGGAGTCAGTCTGTCTTCATGGTACGGAGTCAGTCTGTCTTTATGACACAGAGTCAGTCTGTCTTTATGGCATGGAGTCAGTCTGTCTTTATGGCATGGAGTCAGTCTGTCTTTAAAGCACAGAGTCAGTCTGTCTTTATGGCATGGAGTCAGTCTGTCTTTATGGTATGGAGTCAGTCTGTCTTTATGGCACAGAGTCAGTCTGTCTTAATGGTATGGAGTCAGTCTGTCTTTATTGAACAGAGTCAGTCTGTCTTTATGGCACAGAGTCAGTCTGTCTTTATGGCATGGAGTCAGTCTGTTTTTATGGTATGTAGTAAATCTGTCTTTATGGCATGGAGTCAGTCTGTCTTTATGGCAAGAAGTCAGTCTGTCTTTATGGTATGGAGTCAGTCTGTTTTTATGGTATGGAGTCAGTCTGTCTTTATTGCACAGAGTCAGTCTGTCTTTATGTTATGGAGTCAGTCTGTTTTTATGGTATGGAGTCAGTCCGTCTTTATTCCATGGAGTCAATCTGTTTTTATGGTATGGAGTCAGTCTGTTTTTATGGTATGGAGTCAGTCTGTCTTTATGACACAGAGTCAGTCTGTCTTTATGGCACCGAGTCAGTCTGTCTTTATGGTATGGAGTCAGTCTGTCTTTATGGCACAGAGTCAGTCTGTCTTTATGGCACGGAGACAGTCTGTCTTTATGGCACAGAGTCAGTCTGTCTTTATGGCACAGAGTCAGTTTCTCTTTATGGCATTTGTCAGTCCGTCTTTATGGTTTGTAGTCAATCTGTCTTTATGGAATGGAGTCAGTCTGTCTTTATGGCATGGACTCAGTCTGTCTATATGGCACAGAGTCAGTCTGTCTTTATGGCATGGAGTCAGTCTGTCTTTATGGCATGGAGTCAGTCTGTCTTTATGGTATGGAGTCAGTCTGTCTTTATGGCAGAGAGTCAGTCTGTCTTTATTGAATGGAGTCAGTCTGTCTTCATGGCATGGAGTCAGTCTGTCTTTATGTTATGGAGTCAGTCTGTCTTCATGGTACGGAGTCAGTCGGTCTTTATGACACAGAGTCAGTCTGTCTATATGGCATGGAGTCAGTCTGTCTTTATGGCACAGAGTCAGTCTGTCTTTATGGCACAGAGTCAGTCTGTCTTTATGGTATGGAGTCAGTCTGTCTTTATGGCACAGATTCAGTCTGTCTTTATGGCATGGAGTCAGTCTGTCTTTATGGCACTGAGTCAGTCTGTCGTTATGGCACAAAGTCAGTCTGTCTTTATGGCATGGAGTCAGTCTGTCTTTATGGCAAGAAGTCAGTCTGTCTTTATAGTATGGAGTCAGTCTGTTTTTATGGTATGGAGTCAGTCTGTCTTTATGGCACAGAGTCAGTCTGTCTTTATATTATGGAGTCAGTCTGTTTTTATGGTATGGAGTCAGTCCGTCTTTATGGCATGGAGTCAATCTGTTTTTATGGCATGGAGTCAGTCTGTTTTTATGGCATGGAGTCAGTCTGTCTTTATGGCATGGAGTCAGTCTGTCTAAATGGCACAGAGTCAGTCTGTCTTTATGGCATGGAGTCAGTCTGTCTTTATGTTATGGAGTCAGTCTGTCTTTATGGTATGGAGTCAGTCTGTCTTTATGGCATGGAGTCAGTCTCTCTTTATGGCACAGAGTCAGTCTGAATTTATGGCATGGAGTCAGTCCGTCTTTATGGTATGGAGTCAGTCTGTCTTTATGGCATGGAGTCAGTCTGTCTTTATGGCACAGAGTCAGTCTGTCTTTATGGCATGGAGTCAGTCTGTCTTTATTGCACAGAGTCAGTCTGTCTTTATGGCATGGAGTCAGTCTGTCTTTATGGCATGGAGTCAGTATGTCTTTATGGTATGGAGTCAGTCTGTCTTTATGGCACAGAGTCAATCTGTCTTTATGGCATGGAGTCAGTCTGTCTTTATTGCACAGAGTCAGTCTGTCTTTATGGCATGGAGTCAGTCTGTCTTTATGGCATGGAGTCAGTCTGTCTTTATGGCATGGAGTCAGTCTGTCTTTATGGCACAGAGTCAGTCTGTCTTTATGGCATGGAGTCAGTCTGTCTTTATGGCATGGAGTCAGTCTGTCTTTATGGTATGGAGTCAGTCTGTCTTCATGGCATGGAGTCAGTCTGTCTTTATGTTATGGAGTCAGTCTGTCTTCATGGTACGGAGTCAGTCGGTCTTTATGACACAGAGTCAGTCTGTCTTTATGGCATGGAGTCAGTCTGTCTATATGGCACAGAGTCAGTCTGTCTTTATGGCATGGAGTCAGTCTGTCTTTATGGCATGGAGTCAGTCTGTCTTTATGGTATGGAGTCAGTCTGTCTTTATGGCAGAGAGTCAGTCTGTCTTTATAGTATGGAGTCAGTCTGTTTTTATGGTATGGAGTCAGTCTGTCTTTATGGCACAGCGTCAGTCTGTCTTTATGTTATGGAGTCAGTCTGTTTTTATGGTATGGAGTCAGTCCGTCTTTATGGCATGGAGTCAATCTGTTTTTATGGTATGGAGTCAGTCTGTTTTTATGGTATGGAGTCAGTCTGACTTTATGTCACAGAGTCAGTCTGTCTTTATGGCACCGAGTCAGTCTGTCTTTATGGTATGGAGTCAGTCTGTCTTTATGGCACAGAGTTAGTCTGTCTTTATGGCACAGAGACAGTCTGTCTTTATGGCACAGAGTCAGTCTGTCTTTACGGCATGGAGTCAGTCTGTCTTTATGGCATGGAGTCAGTCTGTCTAAATGGCACAGAGTCAGTCTGTCTTTATGGCATGGAGTCAGTCTGTCTTTATGTTATGGAGTCAGTCTGTCTTTATGGTATGGAGTCAGTCTGTCTTTATGGCATGGAGTCAGTCTGACTTTATGGCACGGAGTCAGTCCGTCTTTATGGTATGGAGTCAGTCTGTCTTTATGGCATGGAGTCAGTCTGTCTTTATGGCACAGAGACAGTCTGTCTTTATGGCACAGAGTCAGTCTGTCTTTACGGCATGGAGTCAGTCTGTCTTTATGGCATGGAGTCAGTCTGTCTAAATGGCACAGAGTCATTCTGTCTTTATGGCATGGAGTCAGTCTGTCTTTATGTTATGGAGTCAGTCTGTCTTTATGGTATGGAGTCAGTCTCTCTTTATGGCACAGAGTCAGTCTGACTTTATGGCACGGAGTCAGTCCGTCTTTATGGTATGGAGTCAGTCTGTCTTTATGGCATGGAGTCAGTCTGTCTTTATGGCACAGAGTCAGTCTGTCTTTATGGCATGGAGTCAGTCTGTCTTTATGTTATGGAGTCAGTCTGTCTTTATGGTATGGAGTCAGTCTGTCTTTATGGCATGGAGTCAGTCTCTCTTTATGGCACAGAGTCAGTCTGACTTTATGGCACGGAGTCAGTCCGTCTTTATGGTATGGAGTCAGTCTGTCTTTATGGCATGGAGTCAATCTGTCTTCATGGCACAGAGTCAGTCTGTCTTTATGGCACAGAGTTAGTCTGTCTTTATGGTATGTAGTCAGTCTGTATTTATGGTATGGAGTCAGTCTGTCTTCATGGCATGGAGTCAGTCTGTCTTTATGGTGTGGAGTCAGTCTGTCTTTATGGCATGGAGTCAGTCTGTCTTCATGATACGGAGTCAGTCTGTCTTTATGACACAGAGTCAGTCTGTCTTTATGGCATGGAGTCAGTTTGTCTTCATGGCACAGAGTCAGTCTGTCTTTATGGCACAGAGTCAGTCTGTCTTTATGGCACCGAGTCAGTCTGTCTTTATGGTATGGAGTCAGTCTGTCTTTATGGCACAGAGTCAGTCTGTCTTTATGGCACGGAGACAGTCTGTCTTAATGGCACAGAGTCAGTCTGTCTTTATGGCATGGAGTCAGTCTGTCTTTATGGCATGGAGTCAGTCTGTCTAAATGGCACAGTGTCAGTCTGTCTTTATGGCATGGATTCAGTCTGTCTTTATGTTATGGAGTCAGTCTGTCTTTATGGTATGGAGTCAGTCTGTCTTTATGGCATGGAGTCAGTCTCTCTTTATGGAACAGAGTCAGTCTGACTTTATGGCATGGAGTCAGTCCGTCTTTATGGTATGGAGTCAGTCTGTCTTTATGGCATTGAGTCAGTCTGTCTTTATGGCACAGAGTCAGTCTGTCTTTATGGCATGGAGTCAGTCTGTCTTTATTGCACAGAGTCAGTCTGTCTTTATGGCATGGAGTCAGTCTGTCTTTATAGCATGGAGTCAGTCTGTCTTTATGGTATGGAGTCAGTCTGTCTTTATGGCACAGAGTCAATCTGTCTTTATGGCATGGAGTCAGTCTGTCTTTATTGGACAGAGTCAGTCTGTCTTTATGGCATGGAGTCAGTCTGTCTTTATGGCATGGAGTCAGTCTGTCTTTATGGCATGGAGTCAGTCTGTCTTTATGGCACAGAGTCAGTCTGTCTTTATGGCATGGAGTCAGTCTGTCTTTATGGTATGGAGTCAGTCTGTCTTTATGGCACAGAGTCAGTCTGTCTTAATGGTATGGAGTCAGTCTGTCTTTATGGCACAGAGTCAGTCTGTCTTTAAGGTATGGAGTCAGTCTGTCTTTATGGCACAGAGTCAATCTGTCTTTATGGCATGGAGTCAGTCTGTCTTTATTGCACAGAGTCAGTCTGTCTTTATGGCACAGAGTCAGTCTGTCTTTATGGCATGGAGTCAGTCTGTTTTTATGGTATGTAGTAAATCTGTCTTTATGGCATGGAGTCACTCTGTCTTTATGGCAAGAAGTCAGTCTGTCTTTATGGTATGGAGTCAGTCTGTTTTTATGGTATGGAGTCAGTCTGTCTTTATGGCACAGAGTCAGTCTGTCTTTATGTTATGGAGTCAGTCTGTTTTTATGGTATGGAGTCAGTACGTCTTTATGGCATGGAGTCAATCTGTTTTTATGGTATGGAGTCAGTCTGTTTTTATGGTATGGAGTCAGTCTGTCTTTATGGCACAGTGTCAGTCTGTCTTTATGGCATGGATTCAGTCTGTCTTTATGTTATGGAGTCAGTCTGTCTTTATGGTATGGAGTCAGTCTGTCTTTATGGCATGGAGTCAGTCTCTCTTTATGGAACAGAGTCAGTCTGACTTTATGGCATGGAGTCAGTCCGTCTTTATGGTATGGAGTCAGTCTGTCTTTATGGCATTGAGTCAGTCTGTCTTTATGGCACAGAGTCAGTCTGTCTTTATGGCATGGAGTCAGTCTGTCTTTATTGCACAGAGTCAGTCTGTCTTTATGGCATGGAGTCAGTCTGTCTTTATAGCATGGAGTCAGTCTGTCTTTATGGTATGGAGTCAGTCTGTCTTTATGGCACAGAGTCAATCTGTCTTTATGGCATGGAGTCAGTCTGTCTTTATTGGACAGAGTCAGTCTGTCTTTATGGCATGGAGTCAGTCTGTCTTTATGGCATGGAGTCAGTCTGTCTTTATGGCATGGAGTCAGTCTGTCTTTATGGCACAGAGTCAGTCTGTCTTTATGGCATGGAGTCAGTCTGTCTTTATGGTATGGAGTCAGTCTGTCTTTATGGCACAGAGTCAGTCTGTCTTAATGGTATGGAGTCAGTCTGTCTTTATGGCACAGAGTCAGTCTGTCTTTAAGGTATGGAGTCAGTCTGTCTTTATGGCACAGAGTCAATCTGTCTTTATGGCATGGAGTCAGTCTGTCTTTATTGCACAGAGTCAGTCTGTCTTTATGGCACAGAGTCAGTCTGTCTTTATGGCATGGAGTCAGTCTGTTTTTATGGTATGTAGTAAATCTGTCTTTATGGCATGGAGTCACTCTGTCTTTATGGCAAGAAGTCAGTCTGTCTTTATGGTATGGAGTCAGTCTGTTTTTATGGTATGGAGTCAGTCTGTCTTTATGGCACAGAGTCAGTCTGTCTTTATGTTATGGAGTCAGTCTGTTTTTATGGTATGGAGTCAGTACGTCTTTATGGCATGGAGTCAATCTGTTTTTATGGTATGGAGTCAGTCTGTTTTTATGGTATGGAGTCAGTCTGTCTTTATGGCACAGAGTCAGTCTGTCTTTATGGCACCGAGTCAGTCTGTCTTTATGGTATGGAGTCAGTCTGTCTTTATGGCACAGAGTCAGTCTGTCTTTATGGCACGGAGACAGTCTGTCTTTATGGCACAGAGTCAGTCTGTCTTTATGGCACAGAGTCAGTCTCTCTTTATGGCATTTGTCAGTCCGTCTTTATGGTTTGTAGTCAATCTGTCTTTTTGGTATGGAGTCAGTCTGTCTTTATGGCATGGACTCAGTCTGTCTATATGGCACAGAGTCAGTCTGTCTTTATGGCATGGAGTCAGTCTGTCTTTATGGCATGGAGTCAGTCTGTCTTTATGGTATGGAGTCAGTATGTCGTTATGGCAGAGAGTCAGTCTGTCTTTATTGAATGGAGTCAGTCTGTCTTCAAGGCATGGAGTCAGTCTGTCTTTATGGTATGGAGTCAGTCTGTCTTTATGTTATGGAGTCAGTCTGTCTTCATGGTATGGAGTCAGTCGGTCTTTATGACACAGAGTCAGTCTGTCTTTATGGCATGGAGTCAGTCTGTCTATATGGCACAGAGTCAGTCTTTCTTTATGGCATGGAGTCAGTCTGTCTTTATGGCATGGAGTCAGTCTGTCTTTATGGTATGGAGTCAGTCTGTCTTTATGGCAGAGAGTCAGTCTGTCTTTATTGAATGGAGTCAGTCTGTCTTCATGGCATGGAGTCAGTCTGTCTTTATGGTATGGAGTCAGTCTGTCTTTATGGTATGGAGTCAGTCTGTCTTCATGGTACGGAGTCAGTCTGTCTTTATGACACAGAGTCAGTCTGTCTTTATGGCATGGAGTCAGTCTGTCTTTATGGCACAGAGTCAGTCTCTCTTTATGGCATTTGTCAGTCCGTCTTTATGGTTTGTAGTCAATCTGTCTTTTTGGTATGGAGTCAGTCTGTCTTTATGGCATGGACTCAGTCTGTCTATATGGCACAGAGTCAGTCTGTCTTTATGGCATGGAGTCAGTCTGTCTTTATGGCATGGAGTCAGTCTGTCTTTATGGTATGGAGTCAGTCTGTCGTTATGGCAGAGAGTCAGTCTGTCTTTATTGAATGGAGTCAGTCTGTCTTCAAGGCATGGAGTCAGTCTGTCTTTATGGTATGGAGTCAGTCTGTCTTTATGTTATGGAGTCAGTCTGTCTTCATGGTATGGAGTCAGTCGGTCTTTATGACACAGAGTCAGTCTGTCTTTATGGCATGGAGTCAGTCTGTCTATATGGCACAGAGTCAGTCTGTCTTTATGGCATGGAGTCAGTCTGTCTTTATGGTATGGAGTCAGTCTGTCTTTATGGCAGAGAGTCAGTCTGTCTTTATTGAATGGAGTCAGTCTGTCTTCATGGCATGGAGTCAGTCTGTCTTTATGGTATGGAGTCAGTCTGTCTTTATGGTATGGAGTCAGTCTGTCTTCATGGTACGGAGTCAGTCTGTCTTTATGACACAGAGTCAGTCTGTCTTTATGGCATGGAGTCAGTCTGTCTTTATGGCATGGTGTCAGTCTGTCTTTATGGTATGGAGTCAGTCTGTCTTTATGGCACTAAATCAGTCTGTCTTTATGGCAAAGAGTCAGTCTGTCTTTATGGCATGGAGTCAGTCTGTCTTTATGGCATGGAGTCAGTCTGTTTTATGGTATGGAGTCAGTCTGTCTTTATGGCATGGAGTCAGTCTGTCTTTATGGCACAGAGTCAGTCTGTCTTCATGGCACAGAGTCAGTCTGTCTTTATGGCACAGAGTTAGTCTGTCTTTTGGTATGTAGTCAGTCTGTATTTTTGGTATGGAGTCAGTCTGTCTTCATGGCATGGAGTCAGTCTGTCTTTATGGTGTGGAGTCAGTCTGTCTTTATGGTATGGAGTCAGTCTGTCTTCATGGTACGGAGTCAGTCTGTCTTTATGGCACAGATTCAGTCTGTCTTTATGGCACAGAGTCAGTCTGTCTTTATGGCACAGAGTCAGTCTGTCTTTATGGCACCGAGTCAGTCTGTCTTTATGGTATGGAGTCAGTCTGTCTTTATGGCACAGAGTCAGTCTGTCTTTATGGCACGGAGACAGTCTGTCTTTATGGCACAGAGTCAGTCTGTCTTTATGGCATGGAGTCAGTCTGTCTTTATGGCATGGAGTCAGTCTGTCTAAATGGCACAGTGTCAGTCTGTCTTTATGGCATGGAGTCAGTCTGTCTTTATGTTATGGAGTCAGTCTGTCTTTATGGTATGGAGTCAGTCTGTCTTTATGGCATGGAGTCAGTCTCTCTTTATGGCACAGAGTCAGTCTGACTTTATGGCATGGAGTCAGTCCGTCTTTATGGTATGGAGTCAGTCTGTCTTTATGGCATTGAGTCAGTCTGTCTTTATGGCACAGAGTCAGTCTGTCTTTATGGCATGGAGTCAGTCTGTCTTTATTGCACAGAGTCAGTCTGTCTTTATGGCATGGAGTCAGTCTGTCTTTATAGCATGGAGTCAGTCTGTCTTTATGGTATGGAGTCAGTCTGTCTTTGTGGCACAGAGTCAATCTGTCTTTATGGCATGGAGTCAGTCTGTCTTTATTGGACAGAGTCAGTCTGTCTTTATGGCTTGGAGTCAGTCTGTCTTTATGGCATGGAGTCAGTCTGTCTTTATGGCATGGAGTCAGTCTGTCTTTATGGCACAGAGTCAGTCTGTCTTTATGGCATGGAGTCAGTCTGTCTTTATGGTATGGAGTCAGTCTGTCTTTATGGCACAGAGTCAGTCTGTCTTAATGGTATGGAGTCAGTCTGTCTTTATGGCACAGAGTCAGTCTGTCTTTAAGGTATGGAGTCAGTCTGTCTTTATGGCACAGAGTCAATCTGTCTTTATGGCATGGAGTCAGTCTGTCTTTATTGCACAGAGTCAGTCTGTCTTTATGGCACAGAGTCAGTCTGTCTTTATGGCATGGAGTCAGTCTGTTTTTATGGTATGTAGTAAATCTGTCTTTATGGCATGGAGTCAGTCTGTCTTTATGGCAAGAAGTCAGTCTGTCTTTATGGTATGGAGTCAGTCTGTTTTTATGGTATGGAGTCAGTCTGTCTTTATGGCACAGAGTCAGTCTGTCTTTATGTTATGGAGTCAGTCTGTTTTTATGGTATGGAGTCAGTCCGTCTTTATGGCATGGAGTCAATCTGTTTTTATGGTATGGAGTCAGTCTGTTTTTATGGTATGGAGTCAGTCTGTCTTTATGGCACAGAGTCAGTCTGTCTTTATGGCACCGAGTCAGTCTGTCTTTATGGTATGGAGTCAGTCTGTCTTTATGGCACAGAGTCAGTCTGTCTTTATGGCACGGAGACAGTCTGTCTTTATGGCACAGAGTCAGTCTGTCTTTATGGCACAGAGTCAGTCTCTCTTTATGGCATTTGTCAGTCCGTCTTTATGGTTTGTAGTCAATCTGTCTTTTTGGTATGGAGTCAGTCTGTCTTTATGGCATGGACTCAATCTGTCTATATGGCACAGAGTCAGTCTGTCTTTATAGCATGGAGTCAGTCTGTCTTTATGGCATGGAGTCAGTCTGTTTTTATGGTATGGAGTCAGTCTGTCTTTATGGCAGAGAGTCAGTCTGTCTTTATTGAATGGAGTCAGTCTGTCTTCATGGCATGGAGTCAGTCTGTCTTTATGGTATGGAGTCAGTCTGTCTTTATGGCAAGAAGTCAGTCTGTCTTTATGGTATGGAGTCAGTCTGTTTTTATGGTATGGAGTCAGTCTGTCTTTATGGCACAGAGTCAGTCTGTCTTTATGTTATGGAGTCAGTCTGTTTTTATGGTATGGAGTCAGTCCGTCTTTATGGCATGGAGTCAATCTGTTTTTATGGTATGGAGTCAGTCTGTTTTTATGGTATGGAGTCAGTCTGTCTTTATGGCACAGAGTCAGTCTGTCTTTATGGCACCGAGTCAGTCTGTCTTTATGGTATGGAGTCAGTCTGTCTTTATGGCACAGAGTCAGTCTGTCTTTATGGCACGGAGACAGTCTGTCTTTATGGCACAGAGTCAGTCTGTCTTTATGGCACAGAGTCAGTCTCTCTTTATGGCATTTGTCAGTCCGTCTTTATGGTTTGTAGTCAATCTGTCTTTTTGGTATGGAGTCAGTCTGTCTTTATGGCATGGACTCAATCTGTCTATATGGCACAGAGTCAGTCTGTCTTTATAGCATGGAGTCAGTCTGTCTTTATGGCATGGAGTCAGTCTGTTTTTATGGTATGGAGTCAGTCTGTCTTTATGGCAGAGAGTCAGTCTGTCTTTATTGAATGGAGTCAGTCTGTCTTCATGGCATGGAGTCAGTCTGTCTTTATGGTATGGAGTCAGTCTGTCTTTATGGTATGGAGTCAGTCTGTCTTCATGGTACGGAGTCAGTCTGTCTTTATGACAAAGAGTCAGTCTGTGTTTATGGCATGGAGTCAGTCTGTCTTTATGGCATGGTGTCAGTCTGTCTTTATGGTATGGAGTCAGTCTGTCTTTATGGCACTAAATCAGTCTGTCTTTATGGCAAAGAGTCAGTCTGTCTTTATGGCATGGAGTCAGTCTGTCTTTATGGCATGGAGTCAGTCTGTTTTATGGTATGGAGTCAGTCTGTTTGTATGGCATGGAGTCAGTCTGTCTTCATGGCACAGAGTCAGTCTGTCTTCATGGCACAGAGTCAGTCTGTCTTTATGTCACAGATTTAGTCTGTCTTTATGGTATGTAGTCAGTCTGTATTTATGGTATGGAGTCATTCTGTCTTCATGGCATGGAGTCAGTCTGTCTTTATGGTGTGGAGTCAGTCTGTCTTTATGGTATGGAGTCAGTCTGTCTTCATGGTACGGAGTCAGTCTGTCTTTATGGCACAGATTCAGTCTGTCTTTATGGCATGGAGTCAGTCTGTCTTTATGGCACAGAGTCAATCTGTCTTTATGGCACCGAGTCAGTCTGTCTTTATGGTATGGAGTCAGTCTGTCTTTATGGCACAGAGTCAGTCTGTCTTTATGGCACGGAGACAGTCTGTCTTTATGGCACAGAGTCAGTCTGTCTTTATGGCATGGAGTCAGTCAGTCTGTCTTTATGGCATGGAGTCAGTCTGTCTAAATGGCACAGTGTCAGTCTGTCTTTATGGCATGGAGTCAGTCTGTCTTTATGTTATGGAGTCAGTCTGTCTTTATGGTACGGAGTCAGTCTGTCTTTATGGCATGGAGTCAGTCTCTCTTTATGGCACAGAGTCAGTCTGACTTTATGGCATGGAGTCAGTCCGTCTTTATGGTATGGAGTCAGTCTGTCTTTATGGCATTGAGTCAGTCTGTCTTTATTGCACAGAGTCAGTCTGTCTTTATGGCATGGAGTCAGTCTGTCTTTATTGCACAGAGTCAGTCTGTCTTTATGGCACAGAGTCAATCTGTCTTTATGGCATGGAGTCAGTCTGTCTTTATTGGACAGAGTCAGTCTGTCTTTATGGCATGGAGTCAGTCTGTCTTTATGGCATGGAGTCAGTCTGTCTTTATGGCATGGAGTCAGTCTGTCTTTATGGCACAGAGTCAGTCTGTCTTTATGGCATGGAGTCAGTCTGTCTTTATGGTATGGAGTCAGTCTGTCTTTATGGCACAGAGTCAGTCTGTCTTAATGGTATGGAGTCAGTCTGTCTTTATGGCACAGAGTCAGTCTGTCTTTAAGGTATGGAGTCAGTCTGTCTTTATGGCACAAAGTCAATTTGTCTTTATGGCATGGAGTCAGTCTGTCTTTATGGCACAGAGTCAGTCTGTCTTTATGGCATGGAGTCAGTCTGTTTTTATGGTATGTAGTAAATCTGTCTTTATGGCATGGAGTCAGTCTGTCTTTATGGCAAGAAGTCAGTTTGTCTTTATGGTATGGAGTCAGTCTGTTTTTATGGTATGGAGTCAGTCTGTCTTTATGGCACAGAGTCAGTCTGTCTTTATGTTATGGAGTCAGTCTGTTTTTATGGCACAGAGTCAGTCTGTCTTTATGGCATGGAGTCAGTCTGTCTTTATGGTATGGAGTCAGTCTGTCGTTATGGCAGAGAGTCAGTCTGTCTTTATTGAATGGAGTCAGGCTGTCTTCATGGCATGGAGTCAGTCTGTCTTTATGGTATGGAGTCAGTCTGTCTTTATGTTATGGAGTCAGTCTGTCTTCATGGTATGGAGTCAGTCGGTCTTTATGACACAGAGTCAGTCTGTCTTTATGGCATGGAGTCAGTCTGTCTATATGGCACAGAGTCAGTCTGTCTTTATGGCATGGAGTCAGTCTGTCTTTATGGCATGGAGTCAGTCTGTCTTCATGGTATGGAGTCAGTCTGTCTTTATGGCAGAGAGTCAGTCTGTCTTTATTGAATGGAGTCAGTCTGTCTTCATGGCATGGAGTCAGTCTGTC
Source organism: Coregonus lavaretus (assembly GCF_964263955.1). Lineage (NCBI taxonomy): Eukaryota > Metazoa > Chordata > Actinopteri > Salmoniformes > Salmonidae > Coregonus > Coregonus lavaretus. The sequence goes on from NC_140000.1 coordinate 10,344,512, forward strand.
TTTATGGTATGGAGTCAGTCTGTCTTTATGGCATGGAGTCAGTCTGTCTTTATGGCACAGAGTCAGTCTGTCTTTATGGCACAGAGTCAGTCTGTCTTTATGGTATGGAGTCAGTATGTCTTTATGGCATGGAGTCAGTCTGTTTTTATGGTATGGAGTCAGTCTGTCTTTATGGCACAGAGTCAGTCTGTCTTTATGGCATGGTGTCAGTCTGTCTTTATGGTATGGAGTCAGTCTGTCTTTATGGCACTAAATCAGTCTGTCTTTATGGCAAAGAGTCAGTCTGTCTTTATGGCATGGAGTCAGTCTGTCTTTATGGCATGGAGTCAGTCTGTTTTATGGTATGGAGTCAGTCTGTCTTTATGGCATGGAGTCAGTCTGTCTTTATGGCACAGAGTCAGTCTGTCTTCATGGCACAGAGTCAGTCTGTCTTTATGGCACAGAGTCAGTCTGTCTTTATGGTATGTAGTCAGTCTGTATTTATGGTATGGAGTCAGTCTGTCTTCATGGCATGGAGTCAGTCTGTCTTTATGGTGTGGAGTCAGTCTGTCTTTATGGTATGGAGTCAGTCTGTCTTCATGGCATGGAGTCAGTCTGTCTTTATGGCACAGAGTCAGTCTGTCTTTATGGCACGGAGACCGTCTGTCTTTATGGCACAGAGTCAGTCTGTCTTTATGGCATGGAGTCAGTCTGTCTTTATGGCATGGAGTCAGTCTGTCTAAATGGCACAGAGTCAGTCTGTCTTTATGTTATGGAGTCAGTCTGTCTTTATGTTATGGAGTCAGTCTGTCTTTATGGTATGGAGTCAGTCTGTCTTTATGGCATGGAGTCAGTCTCTCTTTATGGCACAGAGTCAGTCTGACTTTATGGCATGGAGTCAGTCCGTCTTTATGGTATGGAGTCAGTCTGTCTTTATGGCATTGAGTCAGTCTGTCTTTATGGCACAGAGTCAGTCTGTCTTTATGGCATGGAGTCAGTCTGTCTTTATTGCACAGAGTCAGTCTGTCTTTATGGCATGGAGTCAGTCTGTCTTTATAGCATGGAGTCAGTCTGTCTTTATGGTATGGAGTCAGTCTGTCTTTATGGCACAGAGTCAATCTGTCTTCATGGCATGGAGTCAGTCTGTCTTTATTGCACAGAGTCAGTCTGTCTTTATGGCATGGAGTCAGTCTGTCTTTATGGCATGGAGTCAGTCTGTCTTTATGGCATGGAGTCAGTCTGTCTTTATTGCACAGAGTCAGTCTGTCTTTATGGCATGGAGTCAGTCTGTCTTTATGGTATAGAGTCAGTCTGTCTTTATGGCACAGAGTCAGTCTGTTTTTATGGTATGGAGTCAGTCTGTCTTTATGGCACAGAGTCAGTCTGTCTTTATGTTATGGAGTCAGTCTGTTTTTATGGCACAGAGTCAGTCTGTCTTTATGGCATGGAGTCAGTCTGTCTTTATGGTATGGAGTCAGTCTGTCGTTATGGCAGAGAGTCAGTCTGTCTTTATTGAATGGAGTCAGGCTGTCTTCATGGCATGGAGTCAGTCTGTCTTTATGGTATGGAGTCAGTCTGTCTTTATGTTATGGAGTCAGTCTGTCTTCATGGTATGGAGTCAGTCGGTCTTTATGACACAGAGTCAGTCTGTCTTTATGGCATGGAGTCAGTCTGTCTATATGGCACAGAGTCAGTCTGTCTTTATGGCATGGAGTCAGTCTGTCTTTATGGCATGGAGTCAGTCTGTCTTCATGGTATGGAGTCAGTCTGTCTTTATGGCAGAGAGTCAGTCTGTCTTTATTGAATGGAGTCAGTCTGTCTTCATGGCATGGAGTCAGTCTGTCTTTATGGTATGGAGTCAGTCTGTCTTTATGGCATGGAGTCAGTCTGTCTTTATGGCACAGAGTCAGTCTGTCTTTATGGCACAGAGTCAGTCTGTCTTTATGGTATGGAGTCAGTATGTCTTTATGGCATGGAGTCAGTCTGTTTTTATGGTATGGAGTCAGTCTGTCTTTATGGCACAGAGTCAGTCTGTCTTTATGGCATGGTGTCAGTCTGTCTTTATGGTATGGAGTCAGTCTGTCTTTATGGCACTAAATCAGTCTGTCTTTATGGCAAAGAGTCAGTCTGTCTTTATGGCATGGAGTCAGTCTGTCTTTATGGCATGGAGTCAGTCTGTTTTATGGTATGGAGTCAGTCTGTCTTTATGGCATGGAGTCAGTCTGTCTTTATGGCACAGAGTCAGTCTGTCTTCATGGCACAGAGTCAGTCTGTCTTTATGGCACAGAGTCAGTCTGTCTTTATGGTATGTAGTCAGTCTGTATTTATGGTATGGAGTCAGTCTGTCTTCATGGCATGGAGTCAGTCTGTCTTTATGGTGTGGAGTCAGTCTGTCTTTATGGTATGGAGTCAGTCTGTCTTCATGGCATGGAGTCAGTCTGTCTTTATGGCACAGAGTCAGTCTGTCTTTATGGCACGGAGACCGTCTGTCTTTATGGCACAGAGTCAGTCTGTCTTTATGGCATGGAGTCAGTCTGTCTTTATGGCATGGAGTCAGTCTGTCTAAATGGCACAGAGTCAGTCTGTCTTTATGTTATGGAGTCAGTCTGTCTTTATGTTATGGAGTCAGTCTGTCTTTATGGTATGGAGTCAGTCTGTCTTTATGGCATGGAGTCAGTCTCTCTTTATGGCACAGAGTCAGTCTGACTTTATGGCATGGAGTCAGTCCGTCTTTATGGTATGGAGTCAGTCTGTCTTTATGGCATTGAGTCAGTCTGTCTTCATGGCACAGAGTCAGTCTGTCTTTATGGCATGGAGTCAGTCTGTCTTTATTGCACAGAGTCAGTCTGTCTTTATGGCATGGAGTCAGTCTGTCTTTATAGCATGGAGTCAGTCTGTCTTTATGGTATGGAGTCAGTCTGTCTTTATGGCACAGAGTCAATCTGTCTTCATGGCATGGAGTCAGTCTGTCTTTATTGCACAGAGTCAGTCTGTCTTTATGGCATGGAGTCAGTCTGTCTTTATGGCATGGAGTCAGTCTGTCTTTATGCCATGGAGTCAGTCTGTCTTTATTGCACAGAGTCAGTCTGTCTTTATGGCATGGAGTCAGTCTGTCTTTATGGTATAGAGTCAGTCTGTCTTTATGGCACAGAGTCAGTCTGTCTTAATGGTATGGAGTCAGTCTGTCTTTATGGCACAGAGTCAGTCTGTCTTTAAGGTATGGAGTCAGTCTGTCTTTATGGCACAGAGTCAATCTGTCTTTATGGCATGGAGTCAGTCTGTCTTTATTGCACAGAGTCAGTCTGTCTTTATGGCACAGAGTCAGTCTGTCTTTATGGCATGGAGTCAGTCTGTTTTTATGGTATGTAGTAAATATGTCTTTATGGCATGGAGTCAGTCTGTCTTTATGGCAAGAAGTCAATCTGTCTTTATGGTATGGAGTCAGTCTGTTTTTATGGTATGGAGTCAGTCTGTCTTTATGGCACAGAGTCAGTCTGTCTTTATGTTATGGAGTCAGTCTGTTTTTATGGTATGGAGTCAGTCCGTCTTTATGGCATGGAGTCAATCTGTTTTTATGGTATGGAGTCAGTCTGTTTTTATGGTATGGAGTCAGTCTGTCTTTATGGCACAGAGTCAGTCTGTCTTTATGGCACCGAGTCAGTCTGTCTTTATGGTATGGAGTCAGTGTGTCTTTATGGCACAGAGTCAGTCTGTCTTTATGGCACGGAGACAGTCTGTCTTTATGGCACAGAGTCAGTCTGTCTTTATGGCACAGAGTCAGTCTCTATTTATGGCATTTGTTAGTCCGTCTTTATGGTTTGTAGTCAATCTGTCTTTATGGTATGGAGTCAGTCTGTCTTTATGGCATGGACTCAGTCTGTCTATATGGCACAGAGTCAGTCTGTCTTTATGGCATGGAGTCAGTCTGTCTTTATGGTATGGAGTCAGTCTGTCGTTATGGCAGAGAGTCAGTCTGTCTTTATTGAATGGAGTCAGTCTGTCTTCATGGCATGGAGTCAGTCTGTCTTTATGGTATGGAGTCAGTCTGTCTTTATGTTATGGAGTCAGTCTGTCTTCATGGTATGGAGTCAGTTGGTCTTTATGACACAGAGTCAGTCTGTCTTTATGGCACAGAGTCAGTCTGTCTTTATGGTATGGAGTCAGTATGTCTTTATGGCATGGAGTCAGTCTGTCTTTATGGCACAGAGTCAGTCTGTCTTTATGGCACAGAGTCAGTCTCTCTTTATGGCATTTGTCAGTCCGTCTTTATGGTTTGTAGTCAATCTGTCTTTATGGTATGGGGTCAGTCTGTCTTTATGGTATGGAGTCAGTCTGTCGTTATGGCAGAGAGTCAGTCTGTCTTTATTGAATGGAGTCAGGCTGTCTTCATGGCATGGAGTCAGTCTGTCTTTATGGAATGGAGTCAGGCTGTCTTCATGGCATGGAGTCAGTCTGTCTTTATGGTATGGAGTCAGTCTGTCTTTATGTTATGGAGTCAGTCTGTCTTCATGGTATGGAGTCAGTCGGTCTTTATGACACAGAGTCAGTCTGTCTTTATGGCATGGAGTCAGTCTGTCTATATGGCACAGAGTCAGTCTGTCTTTATGGCATGGAGTCAGTCTGTCTTTATGGCATGGAGTCAGTCTGTCTTCATGGTATGGAGTCAGTCTGTCTTTATGGCAGAGAGTCAGTCTGTCTTTATTGAATGGAGTCAGTCTGTCTTCATGGCATGGAGTCAGTCTGTCTTTATGGTATGGAGTCAGTCTGTCTTTATGGCATGGAGTCAGTCTGTCTTTATGGCACAGAGTCAGTCTGTCTTTATGGCACAGAGTCAGTCTGTCTTTATGGTATGGAGTCAGTATGTCTTTATGGCATGGAGTCAGTCTGTTTTTATGGTATGGAGTCAGTCTGTCTTTATGGCACAGAGTCAGTCTGTCTTTATGGCATGGTGTCAGTCTGTCTTTATGGTATGGAGTCAGTCTGTCTTTATGGCACTAAATCAGTCTGTCTTTATGGCAAAGAGTCAGTCTGTCTTTATGGCATGGAGTCAGTCTGTCTTTATGGCATGGAGTCAGTCTGTTTTATGGTATGGAGTCAGTCTGTCTTTATGGCATGGAGTCAGTCTGTCTTTATGGCACAGAGTCAGTCTGTCTTCATGGCACAGAGTCAGTCTGTCTTTATGGCACAGAGTCAGTCTGTCTTTATGGTATGTAGTCAGTCTGTATTTATGGTATGGAGTCAGTCTGTCTTCATGGCATGGAGTCAGTCTGTCTTTATGGTGTGAAGTCAGTCTGTCTTTATGGTATGGAGTCAGTCTGTCTTCATGGCATGGAGTCAGTCTGTCTTTATGGCACAGAGTCAGTCTGTCTTTATGGCACGGAGACCGTCTGTCTTTATGGCACAGAGTCAGTCTGTCTTTATGGCATGGAGTCAGTCTGTCTTTATGGCATGGAGTCAGTCTGTCTAAATGGCACAGAGTCAGTCTGTCTTTATGTTATGGAGTCAGTCTGTCTTTATGTTATGGAGTCAGTCTGTCTTTATGGTATGGAGTCAGTCTGTCTTTATGGCATGGAGTCAGTCTCTCTTTATGGCACAGAGTCAGTCTGACTTTATGGCATGGAGTCAGTCCGTCTTTATGGTATGGAGTCAGTCTGTCTTTATGGCATTGAGTCAGTCTGTCTTTATGGCACAGAGTCAGTCTGTCTTTATGGCATGGAGTCAGTCTGTCTTTATTGCACAGAGTCAGTCTGTCTTTATGGCATGGAGTCAGTCTGTCTTTATAGCATGGAGTCAGTCTGTCTTTATGGTATGGAGTCAGTCTGTCTTTATAGCACAGAGTCAATCTGTCTTCATGGCATGGAGTCAGTCTGTCTTTATTGCACAGAGTCAGTCTGTCTTTATGGCATGGAGTCAGTCTGTCTTTATGGCTTGGAGTCAGTCTGTCTTTATGGCATGGAGTCAGTCTGTCTTTATGGCATGGAGTCAGTCTGTCTTTATTGCACAGAGTCAGTCTGTCTTTATGGCATGGAGTCAGTCTGTCTTTATGGTATGTAGTCAGTCTGTCTTTATGGCACAGAGTCAGTCTGTCTTAATGGTATGGAGTCAGTCTGTCTTTATGGCACAGAGTCAGTCTGTCTTTAAGGTATGGAGTCAGTCTGTCTTTATGGCACAGAGTCAATCTGTCTTTATGGCATGGAGTCAGTTTGTCTTTATTGCACAGATTCAGTCTGTCTTTATGGCACAGAGTCAGTCTGTCTTCATGGCATGGAGTCAGTCTGTTTTTATGGTATGTAGTAAATCTGTCTTTATGGCATGGAGTCAGTCTGTCTTTATGGCAAGAAGTCAATCTGTCTTTATGGTATGGAGTCAGTCTGTTTTTATGGTATGGAGTCAGTCTGTCTTTATGGCACAGAGTCAGTCTGTCTTTATGTTATGGAGTCAGTCTGTTTTTATGGTATGGAGTCAGTCCGTCTTTATGGCATGGAGTCAATCTGTTTTTATGGTATGGAGTCAGTCTGTTTTTATGGTATGGAGTCAGTCTGTCTTTATGGCACAGAATCAGTCTGTCTTTATGGCACCGAGTCAGTCTGTCTTTATGGTATGGAGTCAGTGTATCTTTATGGCACAGAGTCAGTCTGTCTTTATGGCACGGAGACAGTCTGTCTTTATGGCACAGAGTCAGTCTGTCTTTATGGCACAGAGTCAGTCTCTATTTATGGCATTTGTTAGTCCGTCTTTATGGTTTGTAGTCAATCTGTCTTTATGGTATGGAGTCAGTCTGTCTTTATGGCATGGACTCAGTCTGTCTATATGGCACAGAGTCAGTCTGTCTTTATGGCATGGAGTCAGTCTGTCTTTATGGCATGGAGTCAGTCTGTCTTTATGGTATGGAGTCAGTCTGTCGTTATGGCAGAGAGTCAGTCTGTCTTTATTGAATGGAGTCAGTCTGTCTTCATGGCATGGAGTCAGTCTGTCTTTATGGTATGGAGTCAGTCTGTCTTTATGTTATGGAGTCAGTCTGTCTTCATGGTATGGAGTCAGTCGGTCTTTATGACACAGAGTCAGTCTGTCTTTATGGCACAGAGTCAGTCTGTCTTTATGGTATGGAGTCAGTATGTCTTTATGGCATGGAGTCAGTCTGTCTTTATGGCACAGAGTCAGTCTGTCTTTATGGCACAGAGTCAGTCTGTCTTTATGGTATGGAGTCAGTATGTCTTTATGGCATGGAGTCAGTCTGTTTTTATAGTATGGAGTCAGTCTGTCTTTATGGCACAGAGTCAGTCTGTCTTTATGGCATGGTGTCAGTCTGTCTTTATGGTATGGAGTCAGTCTGTCTTTATGGCACTAAATCAGTCTGTCTTTATGGCAAAGAGTCAGTCTGTCTTTATGGCATGGAGTCATTCTGTCTTTATGGCATGGAGTCAGTCTGTTTTATGGTATGGAGTCAGTCTGTCTTTATGGCATGGAGTCAGTCTGTCTTTATGGCACAGAGTAAGTCTGTCTTCATGGCACAGAGTCAGTCTGTCTTTATGGCACAGAGTCAGTCTGTCTTTATGGTATGTAGTCAGTCTGTATTTATGATATGGAGTCAGTCTGTCTTCATGGCATGGAGTCAGTCTGTCTTTATGGTGTGGAGTCAGTCTGTCTTTATGGTATGGAGTCAGTCTGTCTTCATGGTACGGAGTCAGTCTGTCTTTATGACACAGAGTCGGTCTGTCTTTATGGCATGGAGTCAGTCTGTCTTTATGACACAGAGTCGGTCTGTCTTTATGGCATGGAGTCATTCTGTCTTTATGGCATGGAGTCAGTCTGTCTTTATGGCACTGAGTCAGTCTGTCGTTATGGCACAGAGTCGGTCTGTCTTTATGGCATGGAGTCAGTCTGTCTTTATGACACAGAGTCGGTCTGTCTTTATGGCACATATTCAGTCTGTCTTTATGGCATGGAGTCAGTCTGTCTTTATGGCACTGAGTCAGTCTGTCGTTATGGCACAAAGTCAGTCTGTTTTTATGGTATGGAGTCAGTCCGTCTTTATGGCATGGAGTCAATCTGTTTTTATGGTATGGAGTCAGTCTGTTTTTATGGTATGGAGTCAGTCTGTCTTTATGGCACAGAGTCAGTCTGTCTTTATGGCACCGAGTCAGTCTGTCTTTATGGCATGGAGTCAGTCTGTCTTTATGGTATGGATTCAGTCTGTCTTTATGGCACAGAGTCAGTCTGTCTTAATGGTATGGAGTCAGTCTGTCTTTATGGCACAGAGTCAGTCTGTCTTTAAGGTATGGAGTCAGTCTGTCTTTTTGGCACAGAGTCAATCTGTCTTTATGGCATGGAGTCAGTCTGTCTTTATTGCACAGAGTCAGTCTGTCTTATGGCACAGAGTCAGTCTGTCTTTATGGCATGGAGTCAGTCTGTTTTTATGGTATGTAGTAAATCTGTCTTTATGGCATGGAGTCAGTCTGTCTTTATGGTATGGAGTCAGTCTGTCTTTATGGCATGGAGTCAGTCTGTCTTTATGGCACAGAGTAAGTCTGTCTTCATGGCACAGAGTCAGTCTGTCTTTATGGCACAGAGTCAGTCTGTCTTTATGGTATGTAGTCAGTCTGTATTTATGATATGGAGTCAGTCTGTCTTCATGGCATGGAGTCAGTCTGTCTTTATGGTGTGGAGTCAGTCTGTCTTTATGGTATGGAGTCAGTCTGTCTTCATGGTACGGAGTCAGTCTGTCTTTATGACACAGAGTCGGTCTGTCTTTATGGCATGGAGTCAGTTTGTCTTCATGGCACAGAGTCAGTCTGTCTTTATGGCACATATTCAGTCTGTCTTTATGGCATGGAGTCAGTCTGTCTTTATGGCACTGAGTCAGTCTGTCGTTATGGCACAAAGTCAGTCTGTTTTTATGGTATGGAGTCAGTCCGTCTTTATGGCATGGAGTCAATCTGTTTTTATGGTATGGAGTCAGTCTGTTTTTATGGTATGGAGTCAGTCTGTCTTTATGGCACAGAGTCAGTCTGTCTTTATGGCACCGAGTCAGTCTGTCTTTATGGCATGGAGTCAGTCTGTCTTTATGGTATGGATTCAGTCTGTCTTTATGGCACAGAGTCAGTCTGTCTTAATGGTATGGAGTCAGTCTGTCTTTATGGCACAGAGTCAGTCTGTCTTTAAGGTATGGAGTCAGTCTGTCTTTTTGGCACAGAGTCAATCTGTCTTTATGGCATGGAGTCAGTCTGTCTTTATTGCACAGAGTCAGTCTGTCTTATGGCACAGAGTCAGTCTGTCTTTATGGCATGGAGTCAGTCTGTTTTTATGGTATGTAGTAAATCTGTCTTTATGGCATGGAGTCAGTCTGTCTTTATGGTATGGAGTCAGTCTGTCTTTATGGCATGGAGTCAGTCTGTCTTTATGGCACAGAGTAAGTCTGTCTTCATGGCACAGAGTCAGTCTGTCTTTATGGCACAGAGTCAGTCTGTCTTTATGGTATGTAGTCAGTCTGTATTTATGATATGGAGTCAGTCTGTCTTCATGGCATGGAGTCAGTCTGTCTTTATGGTGTGGAGTCAGTCTGTCTTTATGGTATGGAGTCAGTCTGTCTTCATGGTACGGAGTCAGTCTGTCTTTATGACACAGAGTCGGTCTGTCTTTATGGCATGGAGTCAGTTTGTCTTCATGGCACAGAGTCAGTCTGTCTTTATGGCACATATTCAGTCTGTCTTTATGGCATGGAGTCAGTCTGTCTTCATGGCACTGAGTCAGTCTGTCGTTATGGCACAAAGTCAGTCTGTCTTTATGGCATGGAGTCAGTCTGTCTTTATGGCAAGAAGTCAGTCTGTCTTTATAGTATGGAGTCAGTCTGTTTTTATGGTATGGAGTCAGTCTGTCTTTATGGCACAGAGTCAGTCTGTCTTTATGTTATGGAGTCAGTCTGTTTTTATGGTATGGAGTCAGTCCGTCTTTATGGCATGGAGTCAATCTGTTTTTATGGTATGGAGTCAGTCTGTTTTTATGGTATGGAGTCAGTCTGTCTTTATGGCACAGAGTCAGTCTGTCTTTATGGCACCGAGTCAGTCTGTCTTTATGGCATGGAGTCAGTCTGTCTTTATGGTATGGAGTCAGTCTGTCTTTATGGCACAGAGTCAGTCTGTCTTAATGGTATGGAGTCAGTCTGTCTTTATGGCACAGAGTCAGTCTGTCTTTAAGGTATGGAGTCAGTCTGTTTTTATGGTATGGAGTCAGTCTGTCTTTATGGCACAGAGTCAGTCTGTCTTTATGGCACCGAGTCAGTCTGTCTTTATGGCATGGAGTCAGTCTGTCTTTATGGTATGGAGTCAGTCTGTCTTTATGGCACAGAGTCAGTCTGTCTTAATGGTATGGAGTCAGTCTGTCTTTATGGCACAGAGTCAATCTGTCTTTATGGCATGGAGTCAGTCTGTCTTTATTGCACAGAGTCAGTCTGTCTTATGGCACAGAGTCAGTCTGTCTTTATGGCATGGAGTCAGTCTGTTTTTATGGTATGTAGTAAATGTGTCTTTATGGCACAGAGTCAGTCTGTCTTTATGTTATGGAGTCAGTCTGTTTTTATGGTATGGAGTCAGTCCGTCTTTATGGCATGGAGTCAATCTGTTTTTATGGTATGGAGTCAGTCTGTTTTTATGGTATGGAGACAGTCTGTCTTTATGGCACAGAGTCAGTCTGTCTTTATGGCACCGAGTCAGTCTGTCTTTATGGTATGGAGTCAGTCTGTCTTTATGGCACAGAGTCAGTCTGTCTTTATGGCACGGAGACAGTCTGTCTTTATGGCACAGAGTCAGTCTGTCTTTATGGCACAGAGTCAGTCTCTATTTATGGCATTTGTTAGTCCGTCTTTATGGTTTGTAGTCAATCTGTCTTTATGGTATGGAGTCAGTCTGTCTTTATGGCATGGACTCAGTCTGTCTATATGACACAAAGTCAGTCTGTCTTTATGGCAGAGAGTCAGTCTGTCTTTATGGCATGGAGTCAGTCTGTCTTTATGGTATGGAGTCAGTCTGTCGTTATGGCAGAGAGTCAGTCTGTCTTTATTGAATGGAGTCAGTCTGTCTTCATGGCATGGAGTCAGTCTGTCTTTATGGTATGGAGTCAGTCTTTCTTTATGTTATGGAGTCAGTCTGTCTTCATGGTATGGAGTCAGTCGGTCTTTATGACACAGAGTCAGTCTGTCTTTATGGCATGGAGTCAGTCTGTCTATATGGCACAGAGTCAGTATGTCTTTATGGCATGGAGTCAGTCTGTCTTTATGGCATGGAGTCAGTCTGTCTTTATGGTATGGAGTCAGTCTGTCTTTATGGCAGAGAGTCAGTCTGTCTTTATTGAATGGAGTCAGTCTGTCTTCATGGCATGGAGTCAGTCTGTCTTTATGGTATGGAGTCAGTCTGTCTTTATGGTATGGAGTCAGTCTGTCTTCATGGTACGGAGTCAGTCTGTCTTTATGACACAGAGTCAGTCTGTCTTTATGGCACAGAGTCAGTCTGTCTATATGGTATGGAGTCAGTATGTCTTTATGGCATGGAGTCAGTCTGTCTTTATGGCACCGAGTCAGTCTGTCTTTATGGCACAGAGTCAGTCTGTCTTTATGGTATGGAGTCAGTATGTCTTTATGGCATGGAGTCAGTCTGTTTTTATGGTATGGAGTCAGTCTGTCTTTATGGCATGGAGTCAGTCTGTCTTTATGGTATGGAGTCAGTCTGTCATTATGGCAGAGAGTCAGTCTGTCTTTATTGAATGGAGTCAGTCTGTCTTCATGGCATGGAGTCAGTCTGTCTTTATGGTATGGAGTCAGTCTTTCTTTATGTTATGGAGTCAGTCTGTCTTCATGGTATGGAGTCAGTCGGTCTTTATGACACAGAGTCAGTCTGTCTTTATGGCATGGAGTCAGTCTGTCTATATGGCACAGAGTCAGTATGTCTTTATGGCATGGAGTCAGTCTGTCTTCATGGCATGGAGTCAGTCTGTCTTTATGGTATGGAGTCAGTCTTTCTTTATGTTATGGAGTCAGTCTGTCTTCATGGTATGGAGTCAGTCGGTCTTTATGACACAGAGTCAGTCTGTCTTTATGGCATGGAGTCAGTCTGTCTTTATGGTATGGAGTCAGTCTGTCGTTATGGCAGAGAGTCAGTCTGTCTTTATTGAATGGAGTCAGTCTGTCTTCATGGCATGGAGTCAGTCTGTCTTTATGGTATGGAGTCAGTCTTTCTTTATGTTATGGAGTCAGTCTGTCTTCATGGTATGGAGTCAGTCGGTCTTTATGACACAGAGTCAGTCTGTCTTTATGGCATGGAGTCAGTCTGTCTATATGGCACAGAGTCAGTATGTCTTTATGGCATGGAGTCAGTCTGTCTTTATGGCATGGAGTCAGTCTGTCTTTATGGTATGGAGTCAGTCTGTCTTTATGGCAGAGAGTCAGTCTGTCTTTATTGAATGGAGTCAGTCTGTCTTCATGGCATGGAGTCAGTCTGTCTTTATGGTATGGAGTCAGTCTGTCTTTATGGTATGGAGTCAGTCTGTCTTCATGGTACGGAGTCAGTCTGTCTTTATGACACAGAGTCAGTCTGTCTTTATGGCACAGAGTCAGTCTTTCTTTATGGTATGGAGTCAGTATGTCTTTATGGCATGGAGTCAGTCTGTCTTTATGGCACCGAGTCAGTCTGTCTTTATGGCACAGAGTCAGTCTGTCTTTATGGTATGGAGTCAGTATGTCTTTATGGCATGGAGTCAGTCTGTTTTTATGGTATGGAGTCAGTCTGTCTTTATGGCACAGAGTCAGTCTGTCTTTATGGCATGGTGTCAGTCTGTCTTTATGGTATGGAGTCAGTCTGTCTTTATGGCATGGAGTCAGTCTGTCTTTATGGCACAGAGTCAGTCTTTCTTCATGGCACAGAGTCAGTCTGTCTTTATGGCACAGAGTCAGTCTGTCTTTATGGTATGTAGTCAGTCTGTATTTATGGTATGGAGTCAGTCTGTCTTCATGGCATGGAGTCAGTCTGTCTTTATGGTGTGGAGTCAGTCTGTCTTTATGGTATGGAGTCAGTCTGTCTTCATGGTACGGAGTCAGTCTGTCTTTATGACACAGAGTCAGTCTGTCTTTATGGCATGGAGTCAGTTTGTCTTCATGGCACACAGTCAGTCTGTCTTTATGGCACATATTCAGTCTGTCTTTATGGCATGGAGTCAGTCTGTCTTTATGGCACTGAGTCAGTCTGTCGTTATGGCACAAAGTCAGTCTGTCTTTATGGCATGGAGTCAGTCTGTCTTTATGGCAAGAAGTAAGTCTGTCTTTATAGTATGGAGTCAGTCTGTTTTTATGGTATGGAGTCAGTCTGTCTTTATGGCACAGAGTCAGTCTGTCTTTATGTTATGGAGTCAGTCTGTTTTTATGGTATGGAGTCAGTCCGTCTTTATGGCATGGAGTCAATCTGTTTTTATGGTATGGAGTCAGTCTGTTTTTATGGTATGGAGTCAGTCTGTCTTTATGGCACAGAGTCAGTCTGTCTTTATGGCACCGAGTCAGTCTGTCTTTATGGTATGGAGTCAGTCTGTCTTTATGGCACAGAGTCAGTCTGTCTTTATGGCACGGAGACAGTCTGTCTTAATGGCACAGAGTCAGTCTGTCTTTATGGCATGGAGTCAGTCTGTCTTTATGGCATGGAGTCAGTCTGTCTTTATGGTATGGAGTCAGTCTGTCTTTATGGCATGGAGTCAGTCTCTCTTTATGGCACAGAGTCAGTCTGACTTTATGGCATGGAGTCAGTCAGTCTTTATGGTACGAAGTCAGTCTGTCTTTATGGCATGGAGTCAGTCTGTCTTTATGGTATGGAGTCAGTATGTCTTTATGGCATGGAGTCAGTCTCTCTTTATGGCACAGAGTCAGTCTGTCTTTATGGCATGGAGTCAGTCCGTCTTTATGGTATGGAGTCAGTCTGTCTTTATGGCATGGAGTCAGTCTGTCTTTATGGCACAGAGTCAGTCTCTCTTTATGGCATGGAGTCAGTCCGTCTTTATGGTTTGTAGTCAGTCTGTCTTTATGGCATGGAGTCAGTCTGTCTAAATGGCACAGAGTCAGTCTGTCTTTATGGCACAGAGTTAGTCTGTCTTTATGGCATGGTGTCAGTCTGTCTTTAGGGTATGGAGTCAGTCTGTCTTTATGGCACTAAATCAGTCTGTCTTTATGGCAAAGAGTCAGTCTGTCTTTATGGCATGGAGTCAGTCTGTCTTTATGGCATGGAGTTAGTCTGTTTTATGGTATGGAGTCAGTCTGTCTTTATGGCATGGAGTCAGTCTGTCTTTATGGCACAGAGTCAGTCTGTCTTCATGGCACAGAGTCAGTCTGTCTTTATGGCACAGAGTCAGTCTGTCTTTATGGTATGTAGTCAGTCTGTATTTATGGTATGGAGTCAGTCTGTCTTCATGGCATGGAGTCAGTCTGTCTTTATGGTGTGGAGTCAGTCTGTCTTTATGGTATGGAGTCAGTCTGTCTTCATGGTACGGAGTCAGTCTGTCTTTATGACACAGAGTCAGTCTGTCTTTATGGCATGGAGTCAGTTTGTCTTCATGGCACAGAGTCAGTCTGTCTTTATGGCACATATTCAGTCTGTCTTTATGGCATGGAGTCAGTCTGTCTTTATGGCACTGAGTCAGTCTGTCGTTATGGCACAAAGTCAGTCTGTCTTTATGGCATGGAGTCAGTCTGTCTTTATGGCAAGAAGTCAGTCTGTCTTTATAGTATGGAGTCAGTCTGTTTTTATGGTATGGAGTCAGTCTGTCTTTATGGCACAGAGTCAGTCTGTCTTTATGTTATGGAGTCAGTCTGTTTTTATGGTATGGAGTCAGTCCGTCTTTATGGCATGGAGTCAATCTGTTTTTATGGTATGGAGTCAGTCTGTTTTTATGGTATGGAGTCAGTCTGTCTTTATGGCACAGAGTCAGTCTGTCTTTATGGCACAGAGTCAGTCTGTCTTTATGGTATGGAGTCAGTCTGTCTTTATGGCACATAGTCAGTCTGTCTTTATGGCACGGAGACAGTCTGTCTTTATGGCACAGAGTCAGTCTGTCTTTATGGCATGGAGTCAGTCTGTCTTTATGGCATGGAGTCAGTCTGTCTTTATGGTATGGAGTCAGTCTGTCTTTATGGCATGGAGTCAGTCTCTCTTTATGGCACAGAGTCAGTCTGACTTTATGATATGGAGTCAGTCCATCTTTATGGTATGGAGTCAGTCAGTCTTTATGGCATGGAGTCAGTCTGTCTTTATGGTATGGAGTCAGTATGTCTTTATGTCATGGAGTCAGTCTCTCTTGATGGCACAGAGTCAGTCTGTCTTTATGGCATGGAGTCAGTCCGTCTTTATGGTATGGAGTCAGTCTGTCTTTATGGCATGGAGTCAGTCTGTCTTTATGGCACAGAGTCAGTCTCTCTTTATGGCATGGAGTCAGTCCGTCTTCATGGTTTGTAGTCAGTCTGTCTTTATGGCATGGAGTCAGTCTGTCTAAATGGCACAGAGTCAGTCTGTCTTTATGGCATGGAGTCAGTCTGTCTTTATGGCATGGAGTCAGTCTGTCTTTATGGTATGGAGTCAGTCTGTCTTTATGGCATGGAGTCAGTCTCTCTTTATGGCACAGAGTCAGTCTGACTTTATGGCATGGAGTCAGTCCGTCTTTATGGTATGGAGTCAGTCTGGCTTTATGGCATGGAGTCAGTCTGTCTTTATGGCACAGAGTCAGTCTGTCTTTATGGCATGGAGTCAGTCTGTCTTTATTGCACAGAGTCAGTCTGTCTTTATGGCATGGAGTCAGTCTGTCTTTATGGCACAGAGTCAGTCTGTCTTTATGGCACCGAGTCAGTCTGTCTTCATGGTATGGAGTAAGTCTGTCTTTATGGCACAGAGTCATTCTGTCTTTATGGCACAGAGTCAGTCTCTCTTTATGGCATGGAGTCAGTCCGTCTTTATGGTTTGTAGTCAATCTGTCTTTATGGTATGGAGTCAGTCTGTCTTTATGGCATGGAGTCAGTCTGTCTTTATGGCATGGAGTCAGTCTGTCTTTATGGTATGGAGTCAGTTTGTCTTTATGGCAGAGAGTCAGTCTGTCTTTATTGAATGGAGTCAGTCTGTCTTCATGGCATGGAGTCAGTCTGTCTTTATGGCATGGAGTCAGTCTGTCTATATGGCACAGAGTCAGTCTTTCTTTATGGCATGGAGTCAGTCTGTCTTTATGGCATGGAGTCAGTCTGTCTTTATGGTATGGAGTCAGTCTGTCTTTATGGCAGAGAGTCAGTCTGTCTTTTTTGAATGGAGTCAGTCTGTCTTCATGGCATGGAGTCAGTCTGTCTTTATGGTATGGAGTCAGTCTGTCTTTATGGTATGGAGTAAGTCTGTCTTCATGGTACGGAGTCAGTCTGTCTTTATGACACAGAGTCAGTCTGTCTTTATGGCATGGAGTCAGTCTGTCTTCATGGCACAGAGTCAGTCTGTCTTTATGGCACAGAGTCAGTCTGTCTTTATGGTATGGAGTCAGTATGTCTTTATGGCATGGAGTCAGTCTGTCTTTATGGTATGGAGTCAGTATGTCTTTATGGCATGGAGTCAGTCTCTCTTTATGGCACAGAGTCAGTCTGTCTTTATGGCATGGAGTCAGTCCGTCTTTATGGTATGGAGTCAGTCTGTCTTTATGGCATGGAGTCAGTCTGTCTTTATGGCACAGAGTCAGTCTCTCTTTATGGCATGGAGTCAGTCCGTCTTTATGGTTTGTAGTCAGTCTGTCTTTATGGCATGGAGTCAGTCTGTCTAAATGGCACAGAGTCAGTCTGTCTTTATGGCACAGAGTTAGTCTGTCTTTATGGCATGGTGTCAGTCTGTCTTTAGGGTATGGAGTCAGTCTGTCTTTATGGCACTAAATCAGTCTGTCTTTATGGCAAAGAGTCAGTCTGTCTTTATGGCATGGAGTCAGTCTGTCTTTATGGCATGGAGTCAGTCTGTTTTATGGTATGGAGTCAGTCTGTCTTTATGGCAGGGAGTCAGTCTGTCTTTATGGCACAGAGTCAGTCTGTCTTCATGGCACAGAGTCAGTCTGTCTTTATGGCACAGAGTCAGTCTGTCTTTATGGTATGTAGTCAGTCTGTATTTATGGTATGGAGTCAGTCTGTCTTCATGGCATGGAGTCAGTCTGTCTTTATGGTGTGGAGTCAGTCTGTCTTTATGGTATGGAGTCAGTCTGTCTTCATGGTACGGAGTCAGTCTGTCTTTATGACACAGAGTCAGTCTGTCTTTATGGCATGGAGTCAGTTTGTCTTCATGGCACAGAGTCAGTCTGTCTTTATGGCACATATTCAGTCTGTCTTTATGGCATGGAGTCAGTCTGTCTTTATGGCACTGAGTCAGTCTGTCGTTATGGCACAAAGTCAGTCTGTCTTTATGGCATGGAGTCAGTCTGTCTTTATGGCAAGAAGTCAGTCTGTCTTTATAGTATGGAGTCAGTCTGTTTTTATGGTATGGAGTCAGTCTGTCTTTATGGCACAGAGTCAGTCTGTCTTTATGTTATGGAGTCAGTCTGTTTTTATGGTATGGAGTCAGTCCGTCTTTATGGCATGGAGTCAATCTGTTTTTATGGTATGGAGTCAGTCTGTTTTTATGGTATGGAGTCAGTCTGTCTTTATGGCACAGAGTCAGTCTGTCTTTATGGCACAGAGTCAGTCTGTCTTTATGGTATGGATTCAGTCTTACTTTATGGCACATAGTCAGTCTGTCTTTATGGCACGGAGACAGTCTGTCTTTATGGCACAGAGTCAGTCTGTCTTTATGGCATGGAGTCAGTCTGTCTTTATGGCATGGAGTCAGTCTGTCTTTATGGTATGGAGTCAGTCTGTCTTTATGGCATGGAGTCAGTCTCTCTTTATGGCACAGAGTCAGTCTGACTTTATGATATGGAGTCAGTCCATCTTTATGGTATGGAGTCAGTCAGTCTTTATGGCATGGAGTCAGTCTGTCTTTATGGTATGGAGTCAGTATGTCTTTATGTCATGGAGTCAGTCTCTCTTCATGGCACAGAGTCAGTCTGTCTTTATGGCATGGAGTCAGTCCGTCTTTATGGTATGGAGTCAGTCTGTCTTTATGGCATGGAGTCAGTCTGTCTTTATGGCACAGAGTCAGTCTCTCTTTATGGCATGGAGTCAGTCCGTCTTCATGGTTTGTAGTCAGTCTGTCTTTATGGCATGGAGTCACTCTGTCTAAATGGCACAGAGTCAGTCTGTCTTTATGGCATGGAGTCAGTCTGTCTTTATGGCATGGAGTCAGTCTGTCTTTATGGTATGGAGTCAGTCTGTCTTTATGGCATGGAGTCAGTCTCTCTTTATGGCACAGAGTCAGTCTGACTTTATGGCATGGAGTCAGTCCGTCTTTATGGTATGGAGTCAGTCTGGCTTTATGGCATGGAGTCAGTCTGTCTTTATGGCACAGAGTCAGTCTGTCTTTATGGCATGGAGTCAGTCTGTCTTTATTGCACAGAGTCAGTCTGTCTTTATGGCATGGAGTCAGTCTGTCTTTATGGCATGGAGTCAGTCTGTCTTTATGGCATGGAGTCAGTCTGTCTTTATGGCACAGAGTCAGTCTCTCTTTATGGCATGGAGTCAGTCCGTCTTCATGGTTTGTAGTCAGTCTGTCTTTATGGCATGGAGTCAGTCTGTCCAAATGGCACAGAGTCAGTCTGTCTTTATGGCATGGAGTCAGTCTGTCTTTATGGCATGGAGTCAGTCTGTCTTTATGGCATGGAGTCAGTCTGTCTTTATGGTATGGAGTCAGTCTGTCATTATGGCATGGAGTCAGTCTCTCTTTATGGCACAGAGTCAGTCTGACTTTATGGCATGGAGTCAGTCCGTCTTTATGGTATGGAGTCAGTCTGGCTTTATGGCATGGAGTCAGTCTGTCTTTATGGCACAGAGTCAGTCTGTCTTTATGGCATGGAGTCAGTCTGTCTTTATTGCACAGAGTCAGTCTGTCTTTATGGCATGGAGTCAGTCTGTCTTTATGGCATGGAGTCAGTCTGTCTTTATGGCATGGAGTCAGTCTGTCTTTATGGCATGGAGTCAGTCTGTCTTTATGGCACAGAGTCAGTCTGTCTTTATGGCATGGAGTCAGTCTGTCTTTATGGTATGGAGTCAGTCTGTCTTTATGGCACAGAGTCAGTCTGTCTTAATGGTATGGAGTCAGTCTGTCTTTATGGCACAGAGTCAGTCTGTCTTTAAGGTATGGAGTCAGTCTGTCTTTATTGCACAGAGTCAATCTGTCTTTATGGCATGGAGTCAATCTGTCTTTATGGCATGGAGTCAATCTGTCTTTATGGCATGGAGTCAGTCTGTCTTTATTGCACAGAGTCAGTCTGTCTTTATGGCACAGAGTCAGTCTGTCTTTATGGCATGGAGTCAGTCAGTTTTTTTGGTATGTAGTAAATCTGTCTTTATGGCATGGAGTCAGTCTGTCTTTATGGCAAGAAGTCAGTCTGTCTTTATGGCACAGAGTCAGTCTGTCTTTATGTTATGGAGTCAGTCTGTTTTCATGGTATGGAGTCAGTCCGTCTTTATGGCATGGAGTCAATCTGTTTTTATGGTATGGAGTCAGTCTGTTTTTATGGTATGGAGTCAGTCTGTCTTTATGGCACAGAGTCAGTCTGTCTTTATGGCACCGAGTCAGTCTGTCTTCATGGTATGGAGTAAGTCTGTCTTTATGGCACAGAGTCATTCTGTCTTTATGGCACAGAGTCAGTCTCTCTTTATGGCATGGAGTCAGTCCGTCTTTATGGTTTGTAGTCAATCTGTCTTTATGGTATGGAGTCAGTCTGTCTTTATGGCATGGAGTCAGTCTGTCTTTATGGCATGGAGTCAGTCTGTCTTTATGGTATGGAGTCAGTTTGTCTTTATGGCAGAGAGTCAGTCTGTCTTTATTGAATGGAGTCAGTCTGTCTTCATGGCATGGAGTCAGTCTGTCTTTATGGCATGGAGTCAGTCTGTCTATATGGCACAGAGTCAGTCTGTCTTAATGGCATGGAGTCAGTCTGTCTTTATGGCATGGAGTCAGTCTGTCTTTATGGTATGGAGTCAGTCTGTCTTTATGGCAGGGAGTCAGTCTGTCTTTTTTGAATGGAGTCAGTCTGTCTTCATGGCATGGAGTCAGTCTGTCTTTATGGTATGGAGTCAGTCTGTCTTTATGGTATGGAGTAAGTCTGTCTTCATGGTACGGAGTCAGTCTGTCTTTATGACACAGAGTCAGTCTGTCTTTATGGCATGGAGTCAGTCTGTCTTCATGGCACAGAGTCAGTCTGTCTTTATGGCACAGAGTCAGTCTGTCTTTATGGTATGGAGTCAGTATGTCTTTATGGCATGGAGTCAGTCTGTCTTTATGGCACAGAGTCAGTCTGTCTTTATGGCACAGAGTCAGTCTGTCTTTATGGTATGGAGTCAGTATGTCTTTATGGCATGGAGTCAGTCTGTTTTTATGGTATGGAGTCAGTCTGTCTTTATGGCACAGAGTCAGTCTGTCTTTATGGCATGGTGTCAGTCTGTCTTTATGGTATGGAGTCAGTCTGTCTTTATGGCACTAAATCAGTCTGTCTTTATGGCAAAGAGTCAGTCTGTCTTTATGGCATGGAGTCATTCTGTCTTTATGGCATGGAGTCAGTCTGTCTTTATGGTATGGAGTCAGTTTGTCTTTATGGCAGAGAGTCAGTCTGTCTTTATTGAATGGAGTCAGTCTGTCTTCATGGCATGGAGTCAGTCTGTCTTTATGGCATGGAGTCAGTCTGTCTATATGGCACAGAGTCAGTCTGTCTTTATGGCATGGAGTCAGTCTGTCTTTATGGCATGGAGTCAGTCTGTTTTTATGGTATGGAGTCAGTCTGTCCTTATGGCAGAGAGTCAGTCTGTCTTTTTTGAATGGAGTCAGTCTGTCTTTATGGTATGGAGTCAGTCTGTCTTTATGGTATGGAGTCAGTCTGTCTTCATGGTACGGAGTCAGTCTGTCTTTATGACACAGAGTCAGTCTGTCTTTATGGCATGGAGTCAGTCTGTCTTTATGGCACAGAGTCAGTCTGTCTTTATGGCACAGAGTCAGTCTGTCTTTATGGTATGGAGTCAGTATGTCTTTATGGCATGGAGTCAGTCTGTCTTTATGGCACAGAGTCAGTCTGTCTTTATGGCATGGAGTCAGTCTGTCTTTATGGCACAGAGTCAGTCTGTCTTTATGGCACAGAGTCAGTCTGTCTTTATGGTATGGAGTCAGTATGTCTTTATGGCATGGTGTCAGTCTGTCTTTATGGTATGGAGTCAGTCTGTCTTTATGGCACTAAATCAGTCTGTCTTTATGGCAAAGAGTCAGTCTGTCTTTATGGCATGGAGTCAGTCTGTCTTTATGGCATGGAGTCAGTCAGTTTTATGGTATGGAGTCAGTCTGTCTTTATGGCATGGAGTCAGTCTGTCTTCATGGCACAGAGTCAGTCTGTCTTTATGGTGTGGAGTCAGTCTGTCTTTATGGTATGGAGTCAGTCTGTCTTCATGGTTTGGAGTCAGTCTGTCTTTATGACACAGAGTCAGTCTGTCTTTATGGCATGGAGTCAGTCTGTTTTTATGGTATGTAGTAAATCTGTCTTTATGGCATGGAGTCAGTCTGTCTTTATGGCAAGAAGTCAGTCTGTCTTTATGGTATGGAGTCAGTCTGTCTTTATGGCACAGAGTCAATCTGTCTTTATGGCATGGAGTCAGTCTGTCTTTATTGCACAGAGTCAGTCTGTCTTATGGCACAGAGTCAGTCTGTCTTTATGGCATGGAGTCAGTCTGTTTTTATGGTATGTAGTAAATCTGTCTTTATGGCATGGAGTCAGTCTGTCTTTATGGCAAGAAGTCAGTCTGTCTTTATGGTATGGAGTCAGTCTGTTTTTATGGTATGGAGTCAGTCTGTCTTTATGGCACAGAGTCAGTCTGTCTTTATGTTATGGAGTCAGTCTGTTTTTATGGTATGGAGTTAGTCCGTCTTTATGGCATGGAGTCAATCTGTTTTTATGGTATGGAGTCAGTCTGTTTTTATGGTATGGAGACAGTCTATCTTTATGGCACAGAGTCAGTCTGTCTTTATGGCACCGAGTCAGTATGTCTTTATGGCATGGAGTCAGTCTGTTTTTATGGTATGGAGTCAGTCTGTCTTTATGGCACAGAGTCAGTCTGTCTTTATGGCATGTGTCAGTCTGTCTTTATGGTATGGAGTCAGTCTGTCTTTATGGCACTAAATCAGTCTGTCTTTATGGCAAAGAGTCAGTCTGTCTTTATGGCATGGAGTCAGTCTGTCTTTATGGCATGGAGTCAGTCAGTTTTATGTTATGGAGTCAGTCTGTCTTTATGGCATGGAGTCAGTCTGTCTTCATGGCACAGAGTCAGTCTGTCTTTATGGTGTGGAGTCAGTCTGTCTTTATGGTATGGAGTCAGTCTGTCTTCATGGTACGGAGTCAGTCTGTCTTTATGACACAGAGTCAGTCTGTCTTTATGGCATGGAGTCAGTCTGTTTTTATGGTATGTAGTAAATCTGTCTTTATGGCATGGAGTCAGTCTGTCTTTATGGCAAGAAGTCAGTCTGTCTTTATGGTATGGAGTCAGTCTGTCTTTAAGGTATGGAGTCAGTCTGTCTTTATGGCACAGAGTCAATCTGTCTTTATGGCATGGAGTCAGTCTGTCTTTATTGCACAGAGTCAGTCTGTCTTTATGGCACAGAGTCAGTCTGTCTTTATGGCATGGAGTCAGTCAGTTTTTTTGGTATGTAGTAAATCTGTCTTTATGGCATGGAGTCAGTCTGTCTTTATGGCAAGAAGTCAGTCTGTCTTTATGGTATGGAGTCAGTCTGTTTTTATGGTATGGAGTCAGTCTGTCTTTATGGCACAGAGTCAGTCTGTCTTTATGTTATGGAGTCAGTCTGTTTTTATGGTATGGAGTCAGTCCGTCTTTATGGCATGGAGTCAATCTGTTTTTATGGTATGGAGTCAGTCTGTTTTTATGGTATGGAGACAGTCTGTCTTTATGGCACAGAGTCAGTCTGTCTTTATGGCACGGAGACAGTCTGTCTTTATGGCACAGAGTCAGTCTGTCTTTATGGCACAGAGTCAGTCTCTATTTATGGCATTTGTTAGTCCGTCTTTATGGTTTGTAGTCAATCTGTCTTTATGGCATGGACTCAGTCTGTCTATATGGCACAGAGTCAGTCTGTCTTTATGGCATGGAGTCAGTCTGTCTTTATGGCATGGAGTCAGTCTGTCTTTATGGTATGGAGTCAGTCTGTCGTTATGGCAGAGAGTCAGTCTGTCTTTATTGAATGGAGTCAGTCTGTCTTCATGGCATGGAGTCAGTCTGTCTTTATGGTATGGAGTCAGTCTTTCTTTATGTTATGGAGTCAGTCTGTCTTCATGGTATGGAGTCAGTCGGTCTTTATGACACAGAGTCAGTATGTCTTTATGGCATGGAGTCAGTCTGTCTATATGGCACAGAGTCAGTATGTCTTTATGGCATGGAGTCAGTCTGTCTTTATGGCATGGAGTCAGTCTGTCTTTATGGTATGGAGTCAGTCTGTCTTTATGGCAGAGAGTCAGTCTGTCTTTATTGAATGGAGTCAGTCTGTCTTCATGGCATGGAGTCAGTCTGTCTTTATGGTATGGAGTCAGTCTGTCTTTATGGTATGGAGTCAGTCTGTCTTCATGGTACGGAGTCAGTCTGTCTTTATGACACAGAGTCAGTCTGTCTTTATGGCACAGAGTCAGTCTGTCTTTATGGTATGGAGTCAGTATGTCTTTATGGCATGGAGTCAGTCTGTCTTTATGGCACCGAGTCAGTCTGTCTTTATGGCACAGAGTCAGTCTGTCTTTATGGTATGGAGTCAGTATGTCTTTATGGCATGGAGTCAGTCTGTTTTTATGGTATGGAGTCAGTCTGTCTTTATGGCACCGAGTCAGTATGTCTTTATGGCATGGAGTCAGTCTGTTTTTATGGTATGGAGTCAGTCTGTCTTTATGGCACAGAGTCAGTCTGTCTTTATGGCATGTGTCAGTCTGTCTTTATGGTATGGAGTCAGTCTGTCTTTATGGCACTAAATCAGTCTGTCTTTATGGCAAAGAGTCAGTCTGTCTTTATGGCATGGAGTCAGTCTGTCTTTATGGCATGGAGTCAGTCAGTTTTATGTTATGGAGTCAGTCTGTCTTTATGGCATGGAGTCAGTCTGTCTTCATGGCACAGAGTCAGTCTGTCTTTATGGTGTGGAGTCAGTCTGTCTTTATGGTATGGAGTCAGTCTGTCTTCATGGTACGGAGTCAGTCTGTCTTTATGACACAGAGTCAGTCTGTCTTTATGGCATGGAGTCAGTCTGTTTTTATGGTATGTAGTAAATCTGTCTTTATGGCATGGAGTCAGTCTGTCTTTATGGCAAGAAGTCAGTCTGTCTTTATGGTATGGAGTCAGTCTGTCTTTAAGGTATGGAGTCAGTCTGTCTTTATGGCACAGAGTCAATCTGTCTTTATGGCATGGAGTCAGTCTGTCTTTATTGCACAGAGTCAGTCTGTCTTTATGGCACAGAGTCAGTCTGTCTTTATGGCATGGAGTCAGTCAGTTTTTTTGGTATGTAGTAAATCTGTCTTTATGGCATGGAGTCAGTCTGTCTTTATGGCAAGAAGTCAGTCTGTCTTTATGGTATGGAGTCAGTCTGTTTTTATGGTATGGAGTCAGTCTGTCTTTATGGCACAGAGTCAGTCTGTCTTTATGTTATGGAGTCAGTCTGTTTTTATGGTATGGAGTCAGTCCGTCTTTATGGCATGGAGTCAATCTGTTTTTATGGTATGGAGTCAGTCTGTTTTTATGGTATGGAGACAGTCTGTCTTTATGGCACAGAGTCAGTCTGTCTTTATGGCACGGAGACAGTCTGTCTTTATGGCACAGAGTCAGTCTGTCTTTATGGCACAGAGTCAGTCTCTATTTATGGCATTTGTTAGTCCGTCTTTATGGTTTGTAGTCAATCTGTCTTTATGGCATGGACTCAGTCTGTCTATATGGCACAGAGTCAGTCTGTCTTTATGGCATGGAGTCAGTCTGTCTTTATGGCATGGAGTCAGTCTGTCTTTATGGTATGGAGTCAGTCTGTCGTTATGGCAGAGAGTCAGTCTGTCTTTATTGAATCGAGTCAGTCTGTCTTCATGGCATGGAGTCAGTCTGTCTTTATGGTATGGAGTCAGTCTTTCTTTATGTTATGGAGTCAGTCTGTCTTCATGGTATGGAGTCAGTCGGTCTTTATGACACAGAGTCAGTATGTCTTTATGGCATGGAGTCAGTCTGTCTATATGGCACAGAGTCAGTATGTCTTTATGGCATGGAGTCAGTCTGTCTTTATGGCATGGAGTCAGTCTGTCTTTATGGTATGGAGTCAGTCTGTCTTTATGGCAGAGAGTCAGTCTGTCTTTATTGAATGGAGTCAGTCTGTCTTCATGGCATGGAGTCAGTCTGTCTTTATGGTATGGAGTCAGTCTGTCTTTATGGTATGGAGTCAGTCTGTCTTCATGGTACGGAGTCAGTCTGTCTTTATGACACAGAGTCAGTCTGTCTTTATGGCACAGAGTCAGTCTGTCTTTATGGTATGGAGTCAGTATGTCTTTATGGCATGGAGTCAGTCTGTCTTTATGGCACCGAGTCAGTCTGTCTTTATGGCACAGAGTCAGTCTGTCTTTATGGTATGGAGTCAGTATGTCTTTATGGCATGGAGTCAGTCTGTTTTTATGGTATGGAGTCAGTCTGTCTTTATGGCACAGAGTCAGTCTGTCTTTATGGCATGGTGTCAGTCTGTCTTTATGGTATGGAGTCAGTCTGTCTTTATGGCACTAAATCAGTCTGTCTTTATGGCAAAGAGTCAGTCTGTCTTTATGGCATGGAGTCATTCTGTCTTTATGGCATGGAGTCAGTCTGTTTTATGGTATGGAGTCAGTCTGTCTTTATGGCATGGAGTCAGTCTGTCTTTATGGCACAGAGTCAGTCTTTCTTCATGGCACAGAGTCAGTCTGTCTTTATGGCACAGAGTCAGTCTGTCTTTATGGTATGTAGTCAGTCTGTATTTATGGTATGGAGTCAGTCTGTCTTCATGGCATGGAGTCAGTCTGTCTTTATGGTGTGGAGTCAGTCTGTCTTTATGGTATGGAGTCAGTCTGTCTTCATGGTCCGGAGTCAGTATGTCTTTATGACACAGAGTCAGTCTGTCTTTATGGCATGGAGTCAGTTTGTCTTCATGGCACAGAGTGAGTCTGTCTTTATGGCACATATTCAGTCTGTCTTTATGTCATGGAGTCAGTCTGTCTTTATGGCACTGAGTCAGTCTGTCGTTATGGCACAAAGTCAGTCTGTCTTTATGGCATGGAGTCAGTCTGTCTTTATGGCAAGAAGTCAGTCTGTCTTTATAGTATGGAGTCAGTCTGTTTTTATGGTATGGAGTCAGTCTGTCTTTATGGCACAGAGTCAGTCTGTCTTTATGTTGCGGAGTCAGTCTGTTTTTATGGTATGGAGTCAGTCCGTCTTTATGGCATGGAGTCAATCTGTTTTTATGGTATGGAGTCAGTCTGTTTTTATGGTATGGAGTCAGTCTGTCTTTATGGCACAGAGTCAGTCTGTCTTTATGGCACCGAGTCAGTCTGTCTTTATGGTATGGAGTCAGTCTGTCTTTATGGCACAGAGTCAGTCTGTCTTTATGGCACGGAGACAGTCTGTCTTAATGGCACAGAGTCAGTCTGTCTTTATGGCATGGAGTCAGTCTGTCTTTATGGCATGGAGTCAGTCTGTCTTTATGGTATGGAGTCAGTCTGTCTTTATGGCATGGAGTCAGTCTCTCTTTATGGCACAGAGTCAGTCTGACTTTATGGCATGGAGTCAGTCAGTCTTTATGGTATGGAGTCAGTCTGTCTTTATGGCATGGAGTCAGTCTGTCTTTATGGTATGGAGTCAGTATGTCTTTATGGCACAGAGTCAGTCTGTCTTTATGGCATGGAGTCAGTCCGTCTTTATGGTATGGAGTCAGTCTGTCTTTATGGCATGGAGTCAGTCTGTCTTTATGGCACAGAGTCAGTCTCTCTTTATGGCATGGAGTCAGTCCGTCTTTATGGTTTGTAGTCAGTCTGTCTTTATGGCATGGAGTCAGTCTGTCTAAATGGCACAGAGTCAGTCTGTCTTTATGGCACAGAGTTAGTCTGTCTTTATGGCATGGTGTCAGTCTGTCTTTATGGTATGGAGTCAGTCTGTCTTTATGGCATGGAGTCAGTCTCTCTTTATGGCACAGAGTCAGTCTGACTTTATGGCATGGAGTCAGTCCGTCTTTATGGTATGGAGTCAGTCTGTCTTTATGGCATGGAGTCAGTCTGTCTTTATGGCACAGAGTCAGTCTGTCTTTATGGCATGGAGTCAGTCTGTCTTTATGGCATGGAGTCAGTCTGTCTTTATGGCATGGAGTCAGTCTGTCTTTATGGCATGGAGTCAGTCTGTCTTTATGGCATGGTCAGTCTGTCTTTATGGCACAGAGTCAGTCTGTCTTTATGGCATGGAGTCAGTCTGTCTTTATGGTATGGAGTCAGTCTGTCTTTATGGCACAGAGTCAGTCTGTCTTAATGGTATGGAGTCAGTCTGTCTTTATGGCACAGAGTCAGTCTGTCTTTAAGGTATGGAGTCAGTCTGTCTTTATTGCACAGAGTCAGTCTGTCTTTATGGCACAGAGTCAGTCTGTCTTTATGGCATGGAGTCAGTCAGTTTTTTTGGTATGTAGTAAATCTGTCTTTATGGCATGGAGTCAGTCTGTCTTTATGGAAAGAAGTCAGTCTGTCTTTATGTTATGGAGTCAGTCTGTTTTCATGGTATGGAGTCAGTCCGTCTTTATGGCATGGAGTCAATCTGTTTTTATGGTATGGAGTCAGTCTGTTTTTATGGTATGGAGTCAGTCTGTCTTTATGGCACAGAGTCAGTCTGTCTTTATGGCACCGAGTCAGTCTGTCTTCATGGTATGGAGTCAGTCTGTCTTTATGGCACAGAGTCATTCTGTCTTTATGGCACAGAGTCAGTCTCTCTTTATGGCATGGAGTCAGTCCGTCTTTATGGTTTGTAGTCAATCTGTCTTCATGGTATGGAGTCAGTCTGTCTTTATGGCATGGATTCAGTCTGTCTATATGGCACAGAGTCAGTCTGTCTTTATGGCATGGAGTCAGTCTGTCTTTATGGCATGGAGTCAGTCTGTCTTTATGGTATGGAGTCAGTTTGTCTTTATGGCAGAGAGTCAGTCTGTCTTTATTGAATGGAGTCAGTCTGTCTTCATGGCATGGAGTCAGTCTGTCTTTATGGCATGGAGTCAGTCTGTCTATATGGCACAGAGTCAGTCTGTCTTTATGGCATGGAGTCAGTCTGTCTTTATGGCATGGAGTCAGTCTGTCTTTATGGTATGGAGTCAGTCTGTCTTTATGGCAGAGAGTCAGTCTGTCTTTTTTGAATGGAGTCAGTCTGTCTTCATGGCATGGAGTCAGTCTGTCTTTATGGTATGGAGTCAGTCTGTCTTTATGGTATGGAGTAAGTCTGTCTTCATGGTACGGAGTCAGTCTGTCTTTATGACACAGAGTCAGTCTGTCTTTATGGCATGGAGTCAGTCTGTCTTCATGGCACAGAGTCAGTCTGTCTTTATGGCACAGAGTCAGTCTGTCTTTATGGTATGGAGTCAGTATGTCTTTATGGCATGGAGTCAGTCTGTCTTTATGGCACAGAGTCAGTCTGTCTTTATGGCACAGAGTCAGTCTGTCTTTATGGTATGGAGTCAGTATGTCTTTATGGCATGGAGTCAGTCTGTTTTTATGGTATGGAGTCAGTCTGTCTTTATGGCACAGAGTCAGTCTGTCTTTATGGCATGGTGTCAGTCTGTCTTTATGGTATGGAGTCAGTCTGTCTTTATGGCACTAAATCAGTCTGTCTTTATGGCAAAGAGTCAGTCTGTCTTTATGGCATGGAGTCAGTCTGTCTTTATGGCATGGAGTCAGTCTGTCTTTATGGTATGGAGTCAGTTTGTCTTTATGGCAGAGAGTCAGTCTGTCTTTATTGAATGGAGTCAGTCTGTCTTCATGGCATGGAGTCAGTCTGTCTTTATGGCATGGAGTCAGTCTGTCTATATGGCACAGAGTCAGTCTGTCTTTATGGCATGGAGTCAGTCTGTCTTTATGGCATGGAGTCAGTCTGTTTTTATGGTATGGAGTCAGTCTGTCTTCATGGCATGGAGTCAGTCTGTCTTTATGGTATGGAGTCAGTCTGTCTTTATGGTATGGAGTCAGTCTGTCTTCATGGTACGGAGTCAGTCTGTCTTTATGACACAGAGTCAGTCTGTCTTTATGGCATGGAGTCAGTCTGTCTTTATGGCACAGAGTCAGTCTGTCTTTATGGCACAGAGTCAGTCTGTCTTTATGGTATGGAGTCAGTATGTCTTTATGGCATGGAGTCAGTCTGTCTTTATGGCACAGAGTCAGTCTGTCTTTATGGCACAGAGTTAGTCTGTCTTTATGGTATGGAGTCAGTATGTCTTTATGGCATGGAGTCAGTCTGTTTTTATGGTATGGAGTCAGTCTGTCTTTATGGCACAGAGTCAGTCTGTCTTTATGGCATGGTGTCAGTCTGTCTTTATGGTATGGAGTCAGTCTGTCTTTATGGCACTAAATCAGTCTGTCTTTATGGCAAAGAGTCAGTCTGTCTTTATGGCATGGAGTCAGTCAGTCTTTATGGCATGGAGTCAGTCAGTTTTATGGTATGGAGTCAGTCTGTCTTTATGGCATGGAGTCAGTCTGTCTTCATGGCACAGAGTCAGTCTGTCTTTATGGTGTGGAGTCAGTCTGTCTTTATGGTATGGAGTCAGTCTGTCTTCATGGTATGGAGTCAGTCTGTCTTTATGACACAGAGTCAGTCTGTCTTTATGGCATGGAGTCAGTCTGTTTTTATGGTATGTAGTAAATCTGTCTTTATGGCATGGAGTCAGTCTGTCTTTATGGCAAGAAGTCAGTCTGTCTTTATGGTATGGAGTCAGTCTGTCTTTAAGGTATGGAGTCAGTCTGTCTTTATGGCACAGAGTCAATCTGTCTTTATGGCATGGAGTCAGTCTGTCTTTATTGCACAGAGTCAGTCTGTCTTATGGCACAGAGTCAGTCTGTCTTTATGGCATGGAGTCAGTCTGTTTTTATGGTATGTAGTAAATCTGTCTTTATGGCATGGAGTCAGTCTGTCTTTATGGCAAGAAGTCAGTCTGTCTTTATGGTATGGAGTCAGTCTGTTTTTATGGTATGGAGTCAGTCTGTCTTTATGGCACAGAGTCAGTCTGTCTTTATGTTATGGAGTCAGTCTGTTTTTATGGTATGGAGTCAGTCTGTTTTTATGGTATGGAGACAGTCTGTCTTTATGGCACAGAGTCAGTCTGTCTTTATGGCACCGAGTCAGTATGTCTTTATGGCATGGAGTCAGTCTGTTTTATGGTATGGAGTCAGTCTGTCTTTATGGCATGGAGTCAGTCTGTCTTCATGGCACAGAGTCAGTCTGTCTTTATGGTGTGGAGTCAGTCTGTCTTTATGGTATGGAGTCAGTCTGTCTTCATGGTACGGAGTCAGTCTGTCTTTATGACACAGAGTCAGTCTGTCTTTATGGCATGGAGTCAGTCTGTTTTTATGGTATGTAGTAAATCTGTCTTTATGGCATGGAGTCAGTCTGTCTTTATGGCAAGAAGTCAGTCTGTCTTTATGGTATGGAGTCAGTCTGTCTTTAAGGTATGGAGTCAGTCTGTCTTTATGGCACAGAGTCAATCTGTCTTTATGGCATGGAGTCAGTCTGTCTTTATTGCACAGAGTCAGTCTGTCTTATGGCACAGAGTCAGTCTGTCTTTATGGCATGGAGTCAGTCTGTTTTTATGGTATGTAGTAAATCTGTCTTTATGGCATGGAGTCAGTCTGTCTTTATGGCAAGAAGTCAGTCTGTCTTTATGGTATGGAGTCAGTCTGTTTTTATGGTATGGAGTCAGTCTGTCTTTATGGCACAGAGTCAGTCTGTCTTTATGTTATGGAGTCAGTCTGTTTTTATGGTATGGAGTCAGTCCGTCTTTATGGCATGGAGTCAATCTGTTTTTATGGTATGGAGTCAGTCTGTTTTTATGGTATGGAGACAGTCTGTCTTTATGGCACAGAGTCAGTCTGTCTTTATGGCACGGAGACAGTCTGTCTTTATGGCACAGAGTCAGTCTGTCTTTATGGCACAGAGTCAGTCTCTATTTATGGCATTTGTTAGTCCGTCTTTATGGTTTGTAGTCAATCTGTCTTTATGGCATGGACTCAGTCTGTCTATATGGCACAGAGTCAGTCTGTCTTTATGGCATGGAGTCAGTCTGTCTTTATGGCATGGAGTCAGTCTGTCTTTATGGTATGGAGTCAGTCTGTCGTTATGGCAGAGAGTCAGTCTGTCTTTATTGAATGGGGTCAGTCTGTCTTCATGGCATGGAGTCAGTCTGTCTTTATGGTATGGAGTCAGTCTTTCTTTATGTTATGGAGTCAGTCTGTCTTCATGGTATGGAGTCAGTCGGTCTTTATGACACAGAGTCAGTATGTCTTTATGGCATGGAGTCAGTCTGTCTATATGGCACAGAGTCAGTATGTCTTTATGGCATGGAGTCAGTCTGTCTTTATGGCATGGAGTCAGTCTGTCTTTATGGTATGGAGTCAGTCTGTCTTTATGGCAGAGAGTCAGTCTGTCTTTATTGAATGGAGTCAGTCTGTCTTTATGGTATGGAGTCAGTCTGTCTTTATGGTATGGAGTCAGTCTGTCTTCATGGTACGGAGTCAGTCTGTCTTTATGACACAGAGTCAGTCTGTCTTTATGGCACAGAGTCAGTCTGTCTTTATGGTATGGAGTCAGTATGTCTTTATGGCATGGAGTCAGTCTGTCTTTATGGCACCGAGTCAGTCTGTCTTTATGGCACAGAGTCAGTCTGTCTTTATGGTATGGAGTCAGTATGTCTTTATGGCATGGAGTCAGTCTGTTTTTATGGTATGGAGTCAGTCTGTCTTTATGGCACAGAGTCAGTCTGTCTTTATGGCATGGTGTCAGTCTGTCTTTATGGTATGGAGTCAGTCTGTCTTTATGGCACTAAATCAGTCTGTCTTTATGGCAAAGAGTCAGTCTGTCTTTATGGCATGGAGTCATTCTGTCTTTATGGCATGGAGTCAGTCTGTTTTATGGTATGGAGTCAGTCTGTCTTTATGGCATGGAGTCAGTCTGTCTTTATGGCACAGAGTCAGTCTTTCTTCATGGCACAGAGTCAGTCTGTCTTTATGGCACAGAGTCAGTCTGTCTTTATGGTATGTAGTCAGTCTGTATTTATGGTATGGAGTCAGTCTGTCTTCATGGCATGGAGTCAGTCTGTCTTTATGGTGTGGAGTCAGTCTGTCTTTATGGTATGGAGTCAGTCTGTCTTCATGGTCCGGAGTCAGTATGTCTTTATGACACAGAGTCAGTCTGTCTTTATGGCATGGAGTCAGTTTGTCTTCATGGCACAGAGTCAGTCTGTCTTTATGGCACATATTCAGTCTGTCTTTATGTCATGGAGTCAGTCTGTCTTTATGGCACTGAGTCAGTCTGTCGTTATGGCACAAAGTCAGTCTGTCTTTATGGCATGGAGTCAGTCTGTCTTTATGGCAAGAAGTCAGTCTGTCTTTATAGTATGGAGTCAGTCTGTTTTTATGGTATGGAGTCAGTCTGTCTTTATGGCACAGAGTCAGTCTGTCTTTATGTTACGGAGTCAGTCTGTTTTTATGGTATGGAGTCAGTCCGTCTTTATGGCATGGAGTCAATCTGTTTTTATGGTATGGAGTCAGTCTGTTTTTATGGTATGGAGTCAGTCTGTCTTTATGGCACAGAGTCAGTCTGTCTTTATGGCACCGAGTCACTCTGTCTTTATGGTATGGAGTCAGTCTGTCTTTATGGCACAGAGTCAGTCTGGCTTTATGGCACGGAGACAGTCTGTCTTAATGGCACAGAGTCAGTCTGTCTTTATGGCATGGAGTCAGTCTGTCTTTATGGCATGGAGTCAGTCTGTCTTTATGGTATGGAGTCAGTCTGTCTTTATGGCACGGAGTCAGTCTCTCTTTATGGCAGAGAGTCAGTCTGACTTTATGGCATGGAGTCAGTCAGTCTTTATGGTATGGAGTCAGTCTGTCTTTATGGCATGGAGTCAGTCTGTCTTTATGGTATGGAGTCAGTATGTCTTTATGGCACAGAGTCAGTCTGTCTTTATGGCATGGAGTCAGTCCGTCTTTATGGTATGGAGTCAGTCTGTCATTATGGCATGGAGTCAGTCTGTCTTTATGGCACAGAGTCAGTCTCTCTTTATGGCATGGAGTCAGTCCGTCTTTATGGTTTGTAGTCAGTCTGTCTTTATGGCATGGAGTCAGTCTGTCTAAATGGCACAGAGTCAGTCTGTCTTTATGGCACAGAGTTAGTCTGTCTTTATGGCATGGTGTCAGTCTGTCTTTATGGTATGGAGTCAGTCTGTCTTTATGGCATGGAGTCAGTCTGTCTTTATGGCACAGAGTCAGTCTGTCTTTATGTTATGGAGTCAGTCTGTTTTTATGGTATGGAGTCAGTCCGTCTTTATGGCATGGAGTCAATCTGTTTTTATGGTATGGAGTCAGTCTGTTTTTATGGTATGGAGACAGTCTGTCTTTATGGCACAGAGTCAGTCTGTCTTTATGGCACGGAGACAGTCTGTCTTTATGGCACAGAGTCAGTCTGTCTTTATGGCACAGAGTCAGTCTCTATTTATGGCATTTGTTAGTCCGTCTTTATGGTTTGTAGTCAATCTGTCTTTATGGCATGGACTCAGTCTGTCTATATGGCACAGAGTCAGTCTGTCTTTATGGCATGGAGTCAGTCTGTCTTTATGGCATGGAGTCAGTCTGTCTTTATGGTATGGAGTCAGTCTGTCGTTATGGCAGAGAGTCAGTCTGTCTTTATTGAATGGGGTCAGTCTGTCTTCATGGCATGGAGTCAGTCTGTCTTTATGGTATGGAGTCAGTCTTTCTTTATGTTATGGAGTCAGTCTGTCTTCATGGTATGGAGTCAGTCGGTCTTTATGACACAGAGTCAGTATGTCTTTATGGCATGGAGTCAGTCTGTCTATATGGCACAGAGTCAGTATGTCTTTATGGCATGGAGTCAGTCTGTCTTTATGGCATGGAGTCAGTCTGTCTTTATGGTATGGAGTCAGTCTGTCTTTATGGCAGAGAGTCAGTCTGTCTTTATTGAATGGAGTCAGTCTGTCTTCATGGCATGGAGTCAGTCTGTCTTTATGGTATGGAGTCAGTCTGTCTTTATGGTATGGAGTCAGTCTGTCTTCATGGTACGGAGTCAGTCTGTCTTTATGACACAGAGTCAGTCTGTCTTTATGGCACAGAGTCAGTCTGTCTTTATGGTATGGAGTCAGTATGTCTTTATGGCATGGAGTCAGTCTGTCTTTATGGCACCGAGTCAGTCTGTCTTTATGGCACAGAGTCAGTCTGTCTTTATGGTATGGAGTCAGTATGTCTTTATGGCATGGAGTCAGTCTGTTTTTATGGTATGGAGTCAGTCTGTCTTTATGGCACAGAGTCAGTCTGTCTTTATGGCATGGTGTCAGTCTGTCTTTATGGTATGGAGTCAGTCTGTCTTTATGGCACTAAATCAGTCTGTCTTTATGGCAAAGAGTCAGTCTGTCTTTATGGCATGGAGTCATTCTGTCTTTATGGCACAGAGTCAGTCTGTCTTTATGGCACATATTCAGTCTGTCTTTATGTCATGGAGTCAGTCTGTCTTTATGGCACTGAGTCAGTCTGTCGTTATGGCACAAAGTCAGTCTGTCTTTATGGCATGGAGTCAGTCTGTCTTTATGGCAAGAAGTCAGTCTGTCTTTATAGTATGGAGTCAGTCTGTTTTTATGGTATGGAGTCAGTCTGTCTTTATGGCACAGAGTCAGTCTGTCTTTATGTTACGGAGTCAGTCTGTTTTTATGGTATGGAGTCAGTCCGTCTTTATGGCATGGAGTCAATCTGTTTTTATGGTATGGAGTCAGTCTGTTTTTATGGTATGGAGTCAGTCTGTCTTTATGGCACAGAGTCAGTCTGTCTTTATGGCACCGAGTCAGTCTGTCTTTATGGTATGGAGTCAGTCTGTCTTTATGGCACAGAGTCAGTCTGGCTTTATGGCACGGAGACAGTCTGTCTTAATGGCACAGAGTCAGTCTGTCTTTATGGCATGGAGTCAGTCTGTCTTTATGGCATGGAGTCAGTCTGTCTTTATGGTATGGAGTCAGTCTGTCTTTATGGCACGGAGTCAGTCTCTCTTTATGGCACAGAGTCAGTCTGACTTTATGGCATGGAGTCAGTCAGTCTTTATGGTATGGAGTCAGTCTGTCTTTATGGCATGGAGTCAGTCTGTCTTTATGGTATGGAGTCAGTATGTCTTTATGGCACAGAGTCAGTCTGTCTTTATGGCATGGAGTCAGTCCGTCTTTATGGTATGGAGTCAGTCTGTCATTATGGCATGGAGTCAGTCTGTCTTTATGGCACAGAGTCAGTCTCTCTTTATGGCATGGAGTCAGTCCGTCTTTATGGTTTGTAGTCAGTCTGTCTTTATGGCATGGAGTCAGTCTGTCTAAATGGCACAGAGTCAGTCTGTCTTTATGGCACAGAGTTAGTCTGTCTTTATGGCATGGTGTCAGTCTGTCTTTATGGTATGGAGTCAGTCTGTCTTTATGGCATGGAGTCAGTCTCTCTTTATGGCACAGAGTCAGTCTGACTTTATGGCATGGAGTCAGTCCGTCTTTATGGTATGGAGTCAGTCTGTCTTTATGGCATGGAGTCAGTCTGTCTTTATGGCACAGAGTCAGTCTGTCTTTATGGCATGGAGTCAGTCTGTCTTTATGGCATGGAGTCAGTCTGTCTTTATGGCATGGAGTCAGTCTGTCTTTATGGTATGGAGTCAGTCTGTCTTTATGGCACAAAGTCAATCTGTCTTTATGGCATGGAGTCAGTCTGTCTTTATTGCACAGAGTCAGTCTGTCTTTATGGCATGGAGTCAGTCTGTCTTTATGGCATGGAGTCAGTCTGTCTTTATGGCATGGTCAGTCTGTCTTTATGGCACAGAGTCAGTCTGTCTTTATGGCATGGAGTCAGTCTGTCTTTATGGTATGGAGTCAGTCTGTCTTTATGGCACAGAGTCAGTCTGTCTTAATGGTATGGAGTCAGTCTGTCTTTATGGCACAGAGTCAGTCTGTCTTTATGGCATGGTGTCAGTCTGTCTTTATGGTATGGAGTCAGTCTGTCTTTATGGCATGGAGTCAGTCTCTCTTTATGGCACAGAGTCAGTCTGACTTTATGGCATGGAGTCAGTCCGTCTTTATGGTATGGAGTCAGTCTGTCTTTATGGCATGGAGTCAGTCTGTCTTTATGGCACAGAGTCAGTCTGTCTTTATGGCATGGAGTCAGTCTGTCTTTATGGCATGGAGTCAGTCTGTCTTTATGGCATGGAGTCAGTCTGTCTTTATGGTATGGAGTCAGTCTGTCTTTATGGCACAAAGTCAATCTGTCTTTATGGCATGGAGTCAGTCTGTCTTTATTGCACAGAGTCAGTCTGTCTTTATGGCATGGAGTCAGTCTGTCTTTATGGCATGGAGTCAGTCTGTCTTTATGGCATGGTCAGTCTGTCTTTATGGCACAGAGTCAGTCTGTCTTTATGGCATGGAGTCAGTCTGTCTTTATGGTATGGAGTCAGTCTGTCTTTATGGCACAGAGTCAGTCTGTCTTAATGGTATGGAGTCAGTCTGTCTTTATGGCACAGAGTCAGTCTGTCTTTAAGGTATGGAGTCAGTCTGTCTTTATTGCACAGAGTCAGTCTGTCTTTATGGCACAGAGTCAGTCTGTCTTTATGGCATGGAGTCAGTCAGTTTTTTTGGTATGTAGTAAATCTGTCTTTATGGCATGGAGTCAGTCTGTCTTTATGGAAAGAAGTCAGTCTGTCTTTATGTTATGGAGTCAGTCTGTTTTCATGGTATGGAGTCAGTCCGTCTTTATGGCATGGAGTCAATCTGTTTTTATGGTATGGAGTCAGTCTGTTTTTATGGTATGGAGTCAGTCTGTCTTTATGGCACAGAGTCAGTCTGTCTTTATGGCACCGAGTCAGTCTGTCTTCATGGTATGGAGTCAGTCTGTCTTTATGGCACAGAGTCATTCTGTCTTTATGGCACAGAGTCAGTCTCTCTTTATGGCATGGAGTCAGTCCGTCTTTATGGTTTGTAGTCAATCTGTCTTCATGGTATGGAGTCAGTCTGTCTTTATGGCATGGATTCAGTCTGTCTATATGGCACAGAGTCAGTCTGTCTTTATGGCATGGAGTCAGTCTGTCTTTATGGCATGGAGTCAGTCTGTCTTTATGGTATGGAGTCAGTTTGTCTTTATGGCAGAGAGTCAGTCTGTCTTTATTGAATGGAGTCAGTCTGTCTTCATGGCATGGAGTCAGTCTGTCTTTATGGCATGGAGTCAGTCTGTCTATATGGCACAGAGTCAGTCTGTCTTTATGGCATGGAGTCAGTCTGTCTTTATGGCATGGAGTCAGTCTGTCTTTATGGTATGGAGTCAGTCTGTCTTTATGGCAGAGAGTCAGTCTGTCTTTTTTGAATGGAGTCAGTCTGTCTTCATGGCATGGAGTCAGTCTGTCTTTATGGTATGGAGTCAGTCTGTCTTTATGGTATGGAGTAAGTCTGTCTTCATGGTACGGAGTCAGTCTGTCTTTATGACACAGAGTCAGTCTGTCTTTATGGCATGGAGTCAGTCTGTCTTTATGGCACAGAGTCAGTCTGTCTTTATGGCACAGAGTCAGTCTGTCTTTATGGTATGGAGTCAGTATGTCTTTATGGCATGGAGTCAGTCTGTCTTTATGGCACAGAGTCAGTCTGTCTTTATGGCACAGAGTCAGTCTGTCTTTATGGTATGGAGTCAGTATGTCTTTATGGCATGGAGTCAGTCTGTTTTTATGGTATGGAGTCAGTCTGTCTTTATGGCACAGAGTCAGTCTGTCTTTATGGCATGGTGTCAGTCTGTCTTTATGGTATGGAGTCAGTCTGTCTTTATGGCACTAAATCAGTCTGTCTTTATGGCAAAGAGTCAGTCTGTCTTTATGGCATGGAGTCAGTCTGTCTTTATGGCATGGAGTCAGTCTGTCTTTATGGTATGGAGTCAGTTTGTCTTTATGGCAGAGAGTCAGTCTGTCTTTATTGAATGGAGTCAGTCTGTCTTCATGGCATGGAGTCAGTCTGTCTTTATGGCATGGAGTCAGTCTGTCTATATGGCACAGAGTCAGTCTGTCTTTATGGCATGGAGTCAGTCTGTCTTTATGGCATGGAGTCAGTCTGTTTTTATGGTATGGAGTCAGTCTGTCCTTATGGCAGAGAGTCAGTCTGTCTTTTTTGAATGGAGTCAGTCTGTCTTCATGGCATGGAGTCAGTCTGTCTTTATGGTATGGAGTCAGTCTGTCTTTATGGTATGGAGTCAGTCTGTCTTCATGGTACGGAGTCAGTCTGTCTTTATGACACAGAGTCAGTCTTTCTTTATGGCATGGTGTCAGTCTGTCTTTATGGCACAGAGTCAGTCTGTCTTTATGGCACAGAGTCAGTCTGTCTTTATGGTATGGAGTCAGTATGTCTTTATGGCATGGAGTCAGTCTGTCTTTATGGCACAGAGTCAGTCTGTCTTTATGGCACAGAGTTAGTCTGTCTTTA
Organism: Coregonus lavaretus; assembly: GCF_964263955.1. Classification (NCBI taxonomy): domain Eukaryota; kingdom Metazoa; phylum Chordata; class Actinopteri; order Salmoniformes; family Salmonidae; genus Coregonus; species Coregonus lavaretus. The sequence continues at coordinate 10,383,361 of NC_140000.1, forward strand.
TGGTATGGAGTCAGTATGTCTTTATGGCATGGAGTCAGTCTGTTTTTATGGTATGGAGTCAGTCTGTCTTTATGGCACAGAGTCAGTCTGTCTTTATGGCATGGTGTCAGTCTGTCTTTATGGTATGGAGTCAGTCTGTCTTTATGGCACTAAATCAGTCTGTCTTTATGGCAAAGAGTCAGTCTGTCTTTATGGCATGGAGTCAGTCTGTCTTTATGGCATGGAGTCAGTCAGTTTTATGGTATGGAGTCAGTCTGTCTTTATGGCATGGAGTCAGTCTGTCTTCATGGCACAGAGTCAGTCTGTCTTTATGGTGTGGAGTCAGTCTGTCTTTATGGTATGGAGTCAGTCTGTCTTCATGGTACGGAGTCAGTCTGTCTTTATGACACAGAGTCAGTCTGTCTTTATGGCATGGAGTCAGTCTGTTTTTATGGTATGTAGTAAATCTGTCTTTATGGCATGGAGTCAGTCTGTCTTTATGGCAAGAAGTCAGTCTGTCTTTATGGTATGGAGTCAGTCTGTCTTTAAGGTATGGAGTCAGTCTGTCTTTATGGCACAGAGTCAATCTGTCTTTATGGCATGGAGTCAGTCTGTCTTTATTGCACAGAGTCAGTCTGTCTTATGGCACAGAGTCAGTCTGTCTTTATGGCATGGAGTCAGTCTGTTTTTATGGTATGTAGTAAATCTGTCTTTATGGCATGGAGTCAGTCTGTCTTTATGGCAAGAAGTCAGTCTGTCTTTATGGTATGGAGTCAGTCTGTTTTTATGGTATGGAGTCAGTCTGTCTTTATGGCACAGAGTCAGTCTGTCTTTATGTTATGGAGTCAGTCTGTTTTTATGGTATGGAGTTAGTCCGTCTTTATGGCATGGAGTCAATCTGTTTTTATGGTATGGAGTCAGTCTGTTTTTATGGTATGGAGACAGTCTGTCTTTATGGCACAGAGTCAGTCTGTCTTTATGGCACCGAGTCAGTATGTCTTTATGGCATGGAGTCAGTCTGTTTTTATGGTATGGAGTCAGTCTGTCTTTATGGCACAGAGTCAGTCTGTCTTTATGGCATGTGTCAGTCTGTCTTTATGGTATGGAGTCAGTCTGTCTTTATGGCACTAAATCAGTCTGTCTTTATGGCAAAGAGTCAGTCTGTCTTTATGGCATGGAGTCAGTCTGTCTTTATGGCATGGAGTCAGTCAGTTTTATGGTATGGAGTCAGTCTGTCTTTATGGCATGGAGTCAGTCTGTCTTCATGGCACAGAGTCAGTCTGTCTTTATGGTGTGGAGTCAGTCTGTCTTTATGGTATGGAGTCAGTCTGTCTTCATGGTACGGAGTCAGTCTGTCTTTATGACACAGAGTCAGTCTGTCTTTATGGCATGGAGTCAGTCTGTTTTTATGGTATGTAGTAAATCTGTCTTTATGGCATGGAGTCAGTCTGTCTTTATGGCAAGAAGTCAGTCTGTCTTTATGGTATGGAGTCAGTCTGTCTTTAAGGTATGGAGTCAGTCTGTCTTTATGGCACAGAGTCAATCTGTCTTTATGGCATGGAGTCAGTCTGTCTTTATTGCACAGAGTCAGTCTGTCTTATGGCACAGAGTCAGTCTGTCTTTATGGCATGGAGTCAGTCTGTTTTTATGGTATGTAGTAAATCTGTCTTTATGGCATGGAGTCAGTCTGTCTTTATGGCAAGAAGTCAGTCTGTCTTTATGGTATGGAGTCAGTCTGTTTTTATGGTATGGAGTCAGTCTGTCTTTATGGCACAGAGTCAGTCTGTCTTTATGTTATGGAGTCAGTCTGTTTTTATGGTATGGAGTCAGTCCGTCTTTATGGCATGGAGTCAATCTGTTTTTATGGTATGGAGTCAGTCTGTTTTTATGGTATGGAGACAGTCTGTCTTTATGGCACAGAGTCAGTCTGTCTTTATGGCACGGAGACAGTCTGTCTTTATGGCACAGAGTCAGTCTGTCTTTATGGCACAGAGTCAGTCTCTATTTATGGCATTTGTTAGTCCGTCTTTATGGTTTGTAGTCAATCTGTCTTTATGGCATGGACTCAGTCTGTCTATATGGCACAGAGTCAGTCTGTCTTTATGGCATGGAGTCAGTCTGTCTTTATGGCATGGAGTCAGTCTGTCTTTATGGTATGGAGTCAGTCTGTCGTTATGGCAGAGAGTCAGTCTGTCTTTATTGAATGGAGTCAGTCTGTCTTCATGGCATGGAGTCAGTCTGTCTTTATGGTATGGAGTCAGTCTTTCTTTATGTTATGGAGTCAGTCTGTCTTCATGGTATGGAGTCAGTCGGTCTTTATGACACAGAGTCAGTATGTCTTTATGGCATGGAGTCAGTCTGTCTATATGGCACAGAGTCAGTATGTCTTTATGGCATGGAGTCAGTCTGTCTTTATGGCATGGAGTCAGTCTGTCTTTATTGTATGGAGTCAGTCTGTCTTTATGGCAGAGAGTCAGTCTGTCTTTATTGAATGGAGTCAGTCTGTCTTCATGGCATGGAGTCAGTCTGTCTTTATGGTATGGAGTCAGTCTGTCTTTATGGTATGGAGTCAGTCTGTCTTCATGGTACGGAGTCAGTCTGTCTTTATGACACAGAGTCAGTCTGTCTTTATGGCACAGAGTCAGTCTGTCTTTATGGTATGGAGTCAGTATGTCTTTATGGCATGGAGTCAGTCTGTCTTTATGGCACCGAGTCAGTCTGTCTTTATGGCACAGAGTCAGTCTGTCTTTATGGTATGGAGTCAGTATGTCTTTATGGCATGGAGTCAGTCTGTTTTTATGGTATGGAGTCAGTCTGTCTTTATGGCACAGAGTCAGTCTGTCTTTATGGCATGGTGTCAGTCTGTCTTTATGGTATGGAGTCAGTCTGTCTTTATGGCACTAAATCAGTCTGTCTTTATGGCAAAGAGTCAGTCTGTCTTTATGGCATGGAGTCATTCTGTCTTTATGGCATGGAGTCAGTCTGTTTTATGGTATGGAGTCAGTCTGTCTTTATGGCATGGAGTCAGTCTGTCTTTATGGCACAGAGTCAGTCTTTCTTCATGGCACAGAGTCAGTCTGTCTTTATGGCACAGAGTCAGTCTGTCTTTATGGTATGTAGTCAGTCTGTATTTATGGTATGGAGTCAGTCTGTCTTCATGGCATGGTGTCAGTCTGTCTTTATGGTGTGGAGTCAGTCTGTCTTTATGGTATGGAGTCAGTCTGTCTTCATGGTCCGGAGTCAGTATGTCTTTATGACACAGAGTCAGTCTGTCTTTATGGCATGGAGTCAGTTTGTCTTCATGGCACAGAGTCAGTCTGTCTTTATGGCACATATTCAGTCTGTCTTTATGTCATGGAGTCAGTCTGTCTTTATGGCACTGAGTCAGTCTGTCGTTATGGCACAAAGTCAGTCTGTCTTTATGGCATGGAGTCAGTCTGTCTTTATGGCAAGAAGTCAGTCTGTCTTTATAGTATGGAGTCAGTCTGTTTTTATGGTATGGAGTCAGTCTGTCTTTATGGCACAGAGTCAGTCTGTCTTTATGTTACGGAGTCAGTCTGTTTTTATGGTATGGAGTCAGTCCGTCTTTATGGCATGGAGTCAATCTGTTTTTATGGTATGGAGTCAGTCTGTTTTTATGGTATGGAGTCAGTCTGTCTTTATGGCTCAGAGTCAGTCTGTCTTTATGGCACCGAGTCAGTCTGTCTTTATGGTATGGAGTCAGTCTGTCTTTATGGCACAGAGTCAGTCTGTCTTTATGGCACGGAGACAGTCTGTCTTAATGGCACAGAGTCCGTCTGTCTTTATGGCATGGAGTCAGTCTGTCTTTATGGCATGGAGTCAGTCTGTCTTTATGGTATGGAGTCAGTCTGTCTTTATGGCATGGAGTCAGTCTCTCTTTATGGCACAGAGTCAGTCTGACTTTATGGCATGGAGTCAGTCAGTCTTTATGGTATGGAGTCAGTCTGTCTTTATGGCATGGAGTCAGTCTGTCTTTATGGTATGGAGTCAGTATGTCTTTATGGCACAGAGTCAGTCTGTCTTTATGGCATGGAGTCAGTCCGTCTTTATGGTATGGAGTCAGTCTGTCTTTATGGCATGGAGTCAGTCTGTCTTTATGGCATGGAGTCAGTCCGTCTTTATGGTATGGAGTCAGTCTGTCTTTATGGTATGGAGTCAGTATGTCTTTATGGCATGGAGTCATTCTGTCTTTATGGCACAATGTCAGTCTGTCTTTATGGCACAGAGTCAGTCTGTCTTTATGGCATGGAGTCAGTTTGTCTTTATGGCATGGAGTCAGTCTGTCTTTTTGGCATGGCGTCAGTCTTTCTTTATGGTATGTAGTCAGTCTGTCCTTATGGTATGGAGTCAGTCTGTCTTTATGGTATGGAGTCAGTCTGTCTTTATGGTATGGAGTCAGTCTGTCTTTATGGTATGGAGTCAGTCTGTCTTTATGGAGTGGAGTCAGTATATCTTTATGGCATGGAGTCAGTCTGTCTTTATGGCACAGAGTCAGTCTCTCTTTATGGCATGGAGTCAGTCCGTCTTTATGGTTTGTAGTCAGTCTGTCTTTATGGCATGGAGTCAGTCTGTCTAAATGGCACAGAGTCAGTCTGTCTTTATGGCACAGAGTTAGTCTGTCTTTATGGCATGGTGTCAGTCTGTCTTTATGGTATGGAGTCAGTCTGTCTTTATGGCATGGAGTCAGTCTCTCTTTATGGCACAGAGTCAGTCTGACTTTATGGCATGGAGTCAGTCCGTCTTTATGGTATGGAGTCAGTCTGTCTTTATGGCATGGAGTCAGTCTGTCTTTATGGCACAGAGTCAGTCTGTCTTTATGGCATGGAGTCAGTCTGTCTTTATGGCATGGAGTCAGTCTGTCTTTATGGTATGGAGTCAGTCTGTCTTTATGGCACAGAGTCAATCTGTCTTTATGGCATGGAGTCAGTCTGTCTTTATTGCACAGAGTCAGTCTGTCTTTATGGCATGGAGTCAGTCTGTCTTTATGGCATGGAGTCAGTCTGTCTTTATGGCATGGTCAGTCTGTCTTTATGGCACAGAGTCAGTCTGTCTTTATGGCATGGAGTCAGTCTGTCTTTATGGTATGGAGTCAGTCTGTCTTTATGGCACAGAGTCAGTCTGTCTTAATGGTATGGAGTCAGACTGTCTTTATGGCACAGAGTCAGTCTGTCTTTAAGGTATGGAGTCAGTCTGTCTTTATTGCACAGAGTCAGTCTGTCTTTATGGCACAGAGTCAGTCTGTCTTTATGGCATGGAGTCAGTCAGTTTTTTTGGTATGTAGTAAATCTGTCTTTATGGCATGGAGTCAGTCTGTCTTTATGGAAAGAAGTCAGTCTGTCTTTATGTTATGGAGTCAGTCTGTTTTCATGGTATGGAGTCAGTCCGTCTTTATGGCATGGAGTCAATCTGTTTTTATGGTATGGAGTCAGTCTGTTTTTATGGTATGGAGTCAGTCTGTCTTTATGGCACAGAGTCAGTCTGTCTTTATGGCACCGAGTCAGTCTGTCTTCATGGTATGGAGTCAGTCTGTCTTTATGGCACAGAGTCATTCTGTCTTTATGGCACAGAGTCAGTCTCTCTTTATGGCATGGAGTCAGTCCGTCTTTATGGTTTGTAGTCAATCTGTCTTCATGGTATGGAGTCAGTCTGTCTTTATGGCATGGATTCAGTCTGTCTATATGGCACAGAGTCAGTCTGTCTTTATGGCATGGAGTCAGTCTGTCTTTATGGCATGGAGTCAGTCTGTCTTTATGGTATGGAGTCAGTTTGTCTTTATGGCAGAGAGTCAGTCTGTCTTTATTGAATGGAGTCAGTCTGTCTTCATGGCATGGAGTCAGTCTGTCTTTATGGCATGGAGTCAGTCTGTCTATATGGCACAGAGTCAGTCTGTCTTTATGGCATGGAGTCAGTCTGTCTTTATGGCATGGAGTCAGTCTGTCTTTATGGTATGGAGTCAGTCTGTCTTTATGGCAGAGAGTCAGTCTGTCTTTTTTGAATGGAGTCAGTCTGTCTTCATGGCATGGAGTCAGTCTGTCTTTATGGTATGGAGTCAGTCTGTCTTTATGGTATGGAGTAAGTCTGTCTTCATGGTACGGAGTCAGTCTGTCTTTATGACACAGAGTCAGTCTGTCTTTATGGCATGGAGTCAGTCTGTCTTCATGGCACAGAGTCAGTCTGTCTTTATGGCACAGAGTCAGTCTGTCTTTATGGTATGGAGTCAGTATGTCTTTATGGCATGGAGTCAGTCTGTCTTTATGGCACAGAGTCAGTCTGTCTTTATGGCACAGAGTCAGTCTGTCTTTATGGTATGGAGTCAGTATGTCTTTATGGCATGGAGTCAGTCTGTTTTTATGGTATGGAGTCAGTCTGTCTTTATGGCACAGAGTCAGTCTGTCTTTATGGCATGGTGTCAGTCTGTCTTTATGGTATGGAGTCAGTCTGTCTTTATGGCACTAAATCAGTCTGTCTTTATGGCAAAGAGTCAGTCTGTCTTTATGGCATGGAGTCAGTCTGTCTTTATGGCATGGAGTCAGTCTGTCTTTATGGTATGGAGTCAGTTTGTCTTTATGGCAGAGAGTCAGTCTGTCTTTATTGAATGGAGTCAGTCTGTCTTCATGGCATGGAGTCAGTCTGTCTTTATGGCATGGAGTCAGTCTGTCTATATGGCACAGAGTCAGTCTGTCTTTATGGCATGGAGTCAGTCTGTCTTTATGGCATGGAGTCAGTCTGTTTTTATGGTATGGAGTCAGTCTGTCCTTATGGCAGAGAGTCAGTCTGTCTTTTTTGAATGGAGTCAGTCTGTCTTCATGGCATGGAGTCAGTCTGTCTTTATGGTATGGAGTCAGTCTGTCTTTATGGTATGGAGTCAGTCTGTCTTCATGGTACGGAGTCAGTCTGTCTTTATGACACAGAGTCAGTCTGTCTTTATGGCATGGAGTCAGTCTGTCTTTATGGCACAGAGTCAGTCTGTCTTTATGGCACAGAGTCAGTCTGTCTTTATGGTATGGAGTCAGTATGTCTTTATGGCATGGAGTCAGTCTGTCTTTATGGCACAGAGTCAGTCTGTCTTTATGGCACAGAGTTAGTCTGTCTTTATGGTATGGAGTCAGTATGTCTTTATGGCATGGAGTCGGTCTGTTTTTATGGTATGGAGTCAGTCTGTCTTTATGGCACAGAGTCAGTCTGTCTTTATGGCATGGTGTCAGTCTGTCTTTATGGTATGGAGTCAGTCTGTCTTTATGGCACTAAATCAGTCTGTCTTTATGGCAAAGAGTCAGTCTGTCTTTATGGCATGGAGTCAGTCTGTCTTTATGGCATGGAGTCAGTCAGTTTTATGGTATGGAGTCAGTCTGTCTTTATGGCATGGAGTCAGTCTGTCTTCATGGCACAGAGTCAGTCTGTCTTTATGGTGTGGAGTCAGTCTGTCTTTATGGTATGGAGTCAGTCTGTCTTCATGGTACGGAGTCAGTCTGTCTTTATGACACAGAGTCAGTCTGTCTTTATGGCATGGAGTCAGTCTGTTTTTATGGTATGTAGTAAATCTGTCTTTATGGCATGGAGTCAGTCTGTCTTTATGGCAAGAAGTCAGTCTGTCTTTATGGTATGGAGTCAGTCTGTCTTTAAGGTATGGAGTCAGTCTGTCTTTATGGCACAGAGTCAATCTGTCTTTATGGCATGGAGTCAGTCTGTCTTTATTGCACAGAGTCAGTCTGTCTTATGGCACAGAGTCAGTCTGTCTTTATGGCATGGAGTCAGTCTGTTTTTATGGTATGTAGTAAATCTGTCTTTATGGCATGGAGTCAGTCTGTCTTTATGGCAAGAAGTCAGTCTGTCTTTATGGTATGGAGTCAGTCTGTTTTTATGGTATGGAGTCAGTCTGTCTTTATGGCACAGAGTCAGTCTGTCTTTATGTTATGGAGTCAGTCTGTTTTTATGGTATGGAGTTAGTCCGTCTTTATGGAATGGAGTCAATCTGTTTTTATGGTATGGAGTCAGTCTGTTTTTATGGTATGGAGACAGTCTGTCTTTATGGCACAGAGTCAGTCTGTCTTTATGGCACCGAGTCAGTATGTCTTTATGGCATGGAGTCAGTCTGTTTTTATGGTATGGAGTCAGTCTGTCTTCATGGCACAGAGTCAGTCTGTCTTTATGGCATGGTGTCAGTCTGTCTTTATGGTATGTAGTCAGTCTGTCTTTATGGCACTAAATCAGTCTGTCTTTATGGCAAAGAGTCAGTCTGTCTTTATGGCATGGAGTCAGTCTGTCTTTATGGCATGGAGTCAGTCAGTTTTATGGTATGGAGTCAGTCTGTCTTTATGGCATGGAGTCAGTCTGTCTTCATGGCACAGAGTCAGTCTGTCTTTATGGTGTGGAGTCAGTCTGTCTTTATGGTATGGAGTCAGTCTGTCTTCATGGTACGGAGTCAGTCTGTCTTTATGACACAGAGTCAGTCTGTCTTTATGGCATGGAGTCAGTTTGTCTTCATGGCACAGAGTCAGTCTGTCTTTATGGCACAGATTCAGTCTGTCTTTATGGCATGGAGTCAGTCTGTCTTTATGGCACTGAGTCAGTCTGTCGTTATGGCACAAAGTCAGTCTGTCTTTATGGCATGGAGTCAGTATGTCTTTATGGTATGGAGTCAGCCTGTCTTTATGGTATGGAGTCAGTCTGTCTTTATGCATGGAGTCAGTCTGTCTTCATGGCACGGAGTCAGTTTGTCATTATGGCATGGAGTCAGTTTGTCTTTATAGTATAGAGTCAGTCTGTCTTTATGGCATGGAGTCAGTCTGTCTTTATGGCATGGTGTCAGTCCGTCTTTATGGCACAGAGTCAGTCTGTCTTTATGGCACAGAGTCAATCTGTCTTTATGGCACGGAGTCAGTCTGTCTTTATGGCACGGAGTCAGTCTGTCTTTATGGCATGGAGTCAGTCTGTCTTTATGGTATGGAGTCAGTCTGTCTTTATGGCAGAGAGTCAGTCTGTCTTTTTTGAATGGAGTCAGTCTGTCTTCATGGCATGGAGTCAGTCTGTCTTTATGGTATGGAGTCAGTCTGTCTTTATGGCACGGAGTCAGTCTGTCTTTATGGCATGGAGTCAGTCTGTCTTTATGGTATGGAGTCAGTCTGTCTTTATGGCAGAGAGTCAGTCTGTCTTTTTTGAATGGAGTCAGTCTGTCTTCATGGCATGGAGTCAGTCTGTCTTTATGGTATGGAGTCAGTCTGTCTTCATGGCACTAAATCAGTCTGTCTGTATGGCACAGAGTCAGTCTGTCTTTCCGGCATGGAGTTAGTCTGTCTTTATGGCATGGAGTCAGTCTGTCTGTATGGCATCGAGTCAGTCTGTTTTTATGGTATGGAGTCAGTCTGTCTTTATGGCATGGAGTTAGTCTGTCTTTATGGCACAGAGTCAGTCTGTCCTTATGGCACAGAGTCAGTCTGTCTCTATGGCACAGAGTCAGTCTGTCTTTATGGCACAAAGTCAGTCTGTCTTTATGGCACAGAGTCAGTCTGTTTTTATGGCACAGAGTCAGTCTGTCTTTATTGATTGGAGTCAGTCTGTCTTCATGGCATGGAGTCAGTCTGTTTTTATGGTATGGAGTCAGTCTGTCTTTATGGCATGGAGTCAGTCTGTCTTCATGGCATGGAGTCAGTGTGTCTTTATGGCATGGAGTCAGTCTGTCTTTATGGTATGGAGTCAGCCTGTCTTTATGATATGTAGTCAGTATGTCTTTATGCATGGAGTCAGTCTGTCTTTATGGCACGGAGTCAGTTTGTCATTATGGCACGGAGTCAGTCTGTCTTTATGGCATGGAGTCAGTCTGTCTTCATGGCACAGAGTCAGTATGTCTTTATGGCATGGAGTCATTCTGTCTTTATGGCACAATGTCAGTCTGTCTTTATGGCACAGAGTCAGTCTGTCTTTATGGCATGGAGTCAGTTTGTCTTTATGGCATGGAGTCAGTCTGTCTTTTTGGCATGGAGTCAGTCTTTCTTTATGGTATGTAGTCAGTCTGTCCTTATGGCACAGAGTCAGTCTGTCTTTATGGCACGGAGTCAGTCTGTCTTTATGGCATGGAGTCAGTCTGTCTTTATGGCATGGAGTCAGTCTGTCTTTATGGCACAGAGTCAGTCTGTCTTCATGGCACACAGTCAGTCTGTCTTTATGGTATGGAGTCAGACTGTCGTTATGGCATGGAGTCTGTATTTATAGCACGGAGTCAGTCTGTCTTTATGGCATGGAGTCAGTCTGTCTTTATGGCAGAGAGTCAGTCTGTCTTTATGGCATTTAGTCAGTCTGTCTTTATGGCAGAGAGTCAGTCTGTCTTTATGGCATTTAGTCAGTCTGTCTTTATGGCACGGAGTCAGTCTGTCTTTATGGCATGGAATCAGTCTGTCTTCATGGCACAGAGTCAGTCTGTCTTTATGGTATGGAGTCAGTCTGGTTTTATGGTATGGAGTCAGTCTGTCTTTATGACACAGAGTCAGTATATCTTTATGGCATGAAGTCTGTCTGTCTTTATGGCATGGAGTCAGTCTGTCTTTATGGCATGGAGTCATTCTGTTTTTATGGCATGGAATCAGTCTGTCTTTATTGTATTTTGTCAGTCTGTCTTTATGGTCTGGAGTCAGTCTGTCTTTATGGCACAGAGTCAGTCTGTCTTTATGGCACAGATTCAGTCTGTCTTTATGGCACAGAGTCAGTCTGTCTTTATGGCACAGAGTCAGTCTGTCTTTATGGTATGGAGTCAGTCTGTCTTTATGGTATGGAGTCAGTCTGTCTTTATGGTATGGAGTCAGTCTGTCTTTATGGTATGGAGTCAGTCTGTCTTTATGGAGTGGAGTCAGTATATCTTTATGGCATGGAGTCAGTCTGTCTTTATGGCACGGAGTCAGTCTATCTTTATGGCATGGAATCAGTCCGTCTTTATGGCATGGAGTCAGTCTGTCTTTGTGGCACAGATTCAGTCTGTCTTTATGGCACGGAGTCAGTCTGTCTTTATGGCACGGAGTCAGTCTGTCTTTATGGCACAGAGTCAGTCTGTCTTAATGGCATGTAGTCAGTCTGTCTTTATGGCATGGAGTCAGTCTGTCTTTATGGTATGGAATCGGTCTGTTTTTATTGTATGGAGTCAGTCTGTCTTTATGGCATGGAGTCAGTCTGTTTTTATGGTATGGAGTCAGTCTGTCTTCATGGTACTGAGTCAGTCTGTCTTTATGATTCAGAGTCAGTCTGTCTTTATGGCATGGAGTCAGTTTGTCTTCATGGCACAGAGTCAGTCTGTCTTTATGGCACAGATTCAGTCTGTCTTTATGGCATGGAGTCAGTCTGTCTTTATGGCACAACGTCAGTCTGTCTTTATGGCATGGAGTCAGTCTGTCTTTATGGCATGGAGTCAGTATGTCTTTATGGTATGGAGTCAGCCTGTCTTTATGGTATGGAGTCAGTCTGTCTTTATGCATGGAGTCAATCTGTCTTCATGGCACGGAGTCAGTTTGTCATTATGGCATGGAGTCAGTTTGTCTTTATAGTATAGAGTCAGTCTGTCTTTATGGCATGGAGTCAGTTTGTCTTTATGGCATGGAGTCAGTCTGTCTTTTTGGCATGGAGTCAGTCTTTCTTTATGGTATGTAGTCAGTCTGTCCTTATGGCACAGAGTCAGTCTGTCTTTATGGCACGGAGTCAGTCTGTCTTTATGGCATGGAGTCAGTCTGTCTTTATGGCATGGAGTCAGTCTGTCTTTATGGCACAGAGTCAGTCTGTCTTCATGGCACACAGTCAGTCTGTCTTTATGGTATGGAGTCAGACTGTCGTTATGGCATGGAGTCTGTATTTATAGCACGGAGTCAGTCTGTCTTTATGGCATGGAGTCAGTCTGTCTTTATGGCAGAGAGTCAGTCTGTCTTTATGGCATTTAGTCAGTCTGTCTTTATGGCAGAGAGTCAGTCTGTCTTTATGGCATGGAGTCAGTCTGTCTTCATGGCACAGAGTCAGTCTGTCTTTATGGTATGGAGTCAGTCTGGTTTTATGGTATGGAGTCAGTCTGTCTTTATGGCACAGAGTCAGTCTGTCTTTATGGCATGAAGTCTGTCTGTCTTTATGGCATGGAGTCAGTCTGTCTTTATGGCATGGAGTCATTCTGTTTTTATGGCATGGAATCAGTCTGTCTTTATTGTATTTTGTCAGTCTGTCTTTATGGTATGGAGTCAGTCTGTCTTTATGGCACAGAGTCAGTCTGTCTTTATGGCACAGAGTCAGTCTTTATGGCACAGAGTCAGTCAGTCTTTATGGTATGGAGTCAGTCTGTCTTTATGACACAGATTCAGTCTGTCTTTATGGCACGGAGTCATTCTTTTTTTATGGTATGGAGTCAGTCTGTCTTTATGGTATGGAGTCAGTCTGTCTTTATGGTATGGAGTCAGTCTGTCTTTATGGTATGGAGTCAGTCTGTCTTTATGGTATGGAGTCAGTCTGTCTTTATGGAGTGGAGTCAGTATATCTTTATGGCATGGAGTCAGTCTGTCTTTATGGCACGGAGTCAGTCTATCTTTATGGCATGGAATCAGTCCGTCTTTATGGCATGGAGTCAGTCTGTCTTTGTGGCACAGATTCATTTTGTCTTTATGGCACGGAGTCAGTCTGTCTTTATGGCACGGAGTCAGTCTGTCTTTATGGCATGGAGTCAGTCTGTCTTTATGGCACAGAGTCAGTCTGTCTTAATGGCATGTAGTCAGTCTGTCTTTATGGCATGGAGTCAGTCTGTCTTTATGGTATGGAGTAAGTCTGTCTTTATGGCACAGAGTCAGTCTGTCTTTATGGCATGGAATCGGTCTGTTTTTATTGTATGGAGTCAGTCTGTCTTTATGGCATGGAGTCAGTCTGTTTTTATGGTATGGAGTCAGTCTGTCTTCATGGTACGGAGTCAGTCTGTCTTTATGACACAGAGTCAGTCTGTCTTTATGGCATGGAGTCAGTTTGTCTTCATGGCACAGAGTCAGTCTGTCTTTATGGCACAGATTCAGTCTGTCTTTATGGCATGGAGTCAGTCTGTCTTTATGGCACTGAGTCAGTCTGTCGTTATGGCACAAAGTCAGTCTGTCTTTATGGCATGGAGTCAGTCTGTCTTTATGGCATGGAGTCAGTATGTCTTTATGGTATGGAGTCAGCCTGTCTTTATGGTATGGAGTCAGTCTGTCTTTATGCATGGAGTCAGTCTGTCTTCATGGCACGGAGTCAGTTTGTCATTATGGCATGGAGTCAGTTTGTCTTTATAGTATAGAGTCAGTCTGTCTTTATGGCATGGAGTCAGTCTGTCTTTATGGCATGGTGTCAGTCCGTCTTTATGGCACAGAGTCAGTCTGTCTTTATGGCACAGAGTCAATCTGTCTTTATGGCACGGAGTCAGTCTGTCTTTATGGCATGGAGACAGTATGTATTTATGGCATGGAGTCAGTCTGTCTTTATGGTATGGAGTCAGTCTGTCTTTATGGCACAGAGTCAGTCTGTCTTTATTGCAGAGAGTCAGTCTGTCTTTATGGTATGGAGTCAGTATGTCTTTATGGCATGGAGTCAGTCTGTTTTTATGGTATGGAGTCAGTCTTTCTTTATGGCACAGAGTCAGTCTGTCTTTATGGCATGGTGTCAGTCTGTCTTTATGGTATGGAGTCAGTCTGTCTTCATGGCACTAAATCAGTCTGTCTGTATGGCACAGAGTCAGTCTGTCTTTCCCGCATGGAGTTAGTCTGTCTTTATGGCATGGAGTCAGTCTGTCTGTATGGCATCGAGTCAGTCTGTTTTTATGGTATGGAGTCAGTCTGTCTTTATGGCATGGAGTTAGTCTGTCTTTATGGCACAGAGTCAGTCTGTCCTTATGGCACAGAGTCAGTCTGTCTCTATGGCACAGAGTCAGTCTGTCTTTATGGCACAAAGTCAGTCTGTCTTTATGGCACAGAGTCAGTCTGTTTTTATGGCACAGAGTCAGTCTGTCTTTATTGATAGGAGTCAGTCTGTCTTCATGGCATGGAGTCAGTCTGTTTTTATGGTATGGAGTCAGTCTGTCTTTATGGTATGGAGTCAGTCTGTCTTTATGACACAGAGTCAGTCTGTCTTTATGGCATGGAGTCAGTCTGTCTTTATGGCATGGAGTCAGTCTGTCTTTATGGCATGGAGTCAGTCTGTCTTTATGGCACAGAGTCAGTCTGTCTTCATGGCACACAGTCAGTCTGTCTTTATGGTATGGAGTCAGACTGTCGTTATGGCATGGAGTCTGTATTTATAGCACGGAGTCAGTCTGTCTTTATGGCATGGAGTCAGTCTGTCTTTATGGCAGAGAGTCAGTCTGTCTTTATGGCATTTAGTCAGTCTGTCTTTATGGCAGAGAGTCAGTCTGTCTTTATGGCATGGAGTCAGTCTGTCTTCATGGCACAGAGTCAGTCTGTCTTTATGGTATGGAGTCAGTCTGGTTTTATGGTATGGAGTCAGTCTGTCTTTATGGCACAGAGTCAGTCTGTCTTTATGGCATGAAGTCTGTCTGTCTTTATGGCATGGAGTCAGTCTGTCTTTATGGCATGGAGTCATTCTGTTTTTATGGCATGGAATCAGTCTGTCTTTATTGTATTTTGTCAGTCTGTCTTTATGGTATGGAGTCAGTCTGTCTTTATGGCACAGAGTCAGTCTGTCTTTATGGCACAAATTCAGTCTGTCTTTATGGCACAGAGTCAGTCTTTATGGCACAGAGTCAATCAGTCTTTATGGTATGGAGTCAGTCTGTCTTTATGACACAGATTCAGTCTGTCTTTATGGCACGGAGTCATTCTTTTTTTATGGTATGGAGTCAGTCTGTCTTTATGGTATGGAGTCAGTCTGTCTTTATGGTATGGAGTCAGTCTGTCTTTATGGTATGGAGTCAGTCTGTCTTTATGGTATGGAGTCAGTCTGTCTTTATGGAGTGGAGTCAGTATATCTTTATGGCATGGAGTCAGTCTGTCTTTATGGCACGGAGTCAGTCTATCTTTATGGCATGGAATCAGTCCGTCTTTATGGCATGGAGTCAGTCTGTCTTTGTGGCACAGATTCAGTTTGTCTTTATGGCACGGAGTCAGTCTGTCTTTATGGCACGGAGTCAGTCTGTCTTTATGGCATGGAGTCAGTCTGTCTTTATGGCACAGAGTCAGTCTGTCTTAATGGCATGTAGTCAGTCTGTCTTTATGGCATGGAGTCAGTCTGTCTTTATGGTATGGAGTAAGTCTGTCTTTATGGCACAGAGTCAGTCTGTCTTTATGGCATGGAATCGGTCTGTTTTTATTGTATGGAGTCAGTCTGTCTTTATGGCATGGAGTCAGTCTGTTTTTATGGTATGGAGTCAGTCTGTCTTCATGGTACTGAGTCAGTCTGTCTTTATGACACAGAGTCAGTCTGTCTTTATGGCATGGAGTCAGTTTGTCTTCATGGCACAGAGTCAGTCTGTCTTTATGGCACAGATTCAGTCTGTCTTTATGGCATGGAGTCAGTCTGTCTTTATGGCACTGAGTCAGTCTGTCGTTATGGCACAAAGTCAGTCTGTCTTTATGGCATGGAGTCAGTCTGTCTTTATGGCATGGAGTCAGTATGTCTTTATGGTATGGAGTCAGCCTGTCTTTATGGTATGGAGTCAGTCTGTCTTCATGGCACGGAGTCAGTTTGTCATTATGGCATGGAGTCAGTTTGTCTTTATAGTGTAGAGTCAGTCTGTCTTTATGGCATGGAGTCAGTCTGTCTTTATGGCATGGTGTCAGTCCGTCTTTATGGCACAGAGTCAGTCTGTCTTTATGGCACAGAGTCAATCTGTCTTTATGGCACGGAGTCAGTCTGTCTTTATGGCACGGAGACAGTATGTATTTATGGCATGGAGTCAGTCTGTCTTTATGGTATGGAGTCAGTCTGTCTTTATGGCACAGAGTCAGTCTGTCTTTATTGCAGAGAGTCAGTCTGTCTTTATGGTATGAAGTCAGTATGTCTTTATGGCATGGAGTCAGTCTGTTTTTATGGTATGGAGTCAGTCTTTCTTTATGGCACAGAGTCAGTCTGTCTTTATGGCATGGTGTCAGTCTGTCTTTATGGTATGGAGTCAGTCTGTCTTCATGGCACTAAATCAGTCTGTCTGTATGGCACAGAGTCAGTCTGTCTTTCCGGCATGGAGTTAGTCTGTCTTTATGGCATGGAGTCAGTCTGTCTGTATGGCATCGAGTCAGTCTGTTTTTATGGTATGGAGTCAGTCTGTCTTTATGGCATGGAGTTAGTCTGTCTTTATGGCACAGAGTCAGTCTGTCCTTATGGCACAGAGTCAGTCTGTCTCTATGGCACAGAGTCAGTCTGTCTTTATGGCACAAAGTCAGTCTGTCTTTATGGCACAGAGTCAGTCTGTTTTTATGGCACAGAGTCAGTCTGTCTTTATTGATAGGAGTCAGTCTGTCTTCATGGCATGGAGTCAGTCTGTTTTTATGGTATGGAGTCAGTCTGTCTTTATGGTATGGAGTCAGTCTGTCTTTATGACACAGAGTCAGTCTGTCTTTATGGCATGGAGTCAGTCTGTCTTCATGGCATGGATTCAGTGTGTCTTTATGGCATGGAGTCAGTCTGTCTTTATGGTATGGAGTCAGCCTGTCTTTATGATATGTAGTCAGTCTGTCTTTATGCATGGAGTCAGTCTGTCTTTATGGCACGGAGTCAGTTTGTCATTATGGCACGGAGTCAGTCTGTCTTTATGGCATGGAGTCAGTCTGTCTTTATGGCACGGAGTCAGTCTGTTTTTATGGTATGGAGTCAGTCTGTCTTTATGGCATGGAGTCAGTCTGTTTTTATGGTATGGAGTCAGTCTGTCTTCATGGCACAGAGTCAGTATGTCTTTATGGCATGGAGTCATTCTGTCTTTATGGCACAATGTCAGTCTGTCTTTATGGCACAGAGTCAGTCTGTCTTTATGGCATGGAGTCAGTTTATAATAATAATATAATATAATATGCCATTTAGCAGACGCTTTTATCCAAAGCGACTTACAGTCATGCGTGCATACATTTTTGTGTATGGCATGTTTGTCTTTATGGCATGGAGTCAGTCTGTCTTTTTGGCATGGCGTCAGTCTTTCTTTATGGTATGGAGTCAGTCTGTCTTTATGGTATGGAGTCAGTCTGTCTTTATGGAGTGGAGTCAGTATATCTTTATGGCATGGAGTCAGTCTGTCTTTATGGCACGGAGTCAGTCTATCTTTATGGCATGGAATCAGTCCGTCTTTATGGCATGGAGTCAGTCTGTCTTTGTGGCACAGATTCAGTCTGTCTTTATGGCACGGAGTCAGTCTGTCTTTATGGCATGGAGTCAGTCTGTCTTTATGGCACAGAGTCAGTCTGTCTTAATGGCATGTAGTCAGTCTGTCTTTATGGCATGGAGTCAGTCTGTCTTTATGGTATGGAGTAAGTCTGTCTTTATGGCACAGAGTCAGTCTGTCTTTATGGCATGGAATCGGTCTGTTTTTATTGTATGGAGTCAGTCTGTCTTTATGGCATGGAGTCAGTCTGTTTTTATGGTATGGAGTCAGTCTGTCTTCATGGTACGGAGTCAGTCTGTCTTTATGACACAGAGTCAGTCTGTCTTTATGGCATGGAGTCAGTTTGTCTTCATGGCACAGAGTCAGTCTGTCTTTATGGCACAGATTCAGTCTGTCTTTATGGCATGGAGTCAGTCTGTCTTTATGGCACTGAGTCAGTCTGTCGTTATGGCACAAAGTCAGTCTGTCTTTATGGCATGGAGTCAGTCTGTCTTTATGGCATGGAGTCAGTATGTCTTTATGGTATGGAGTCAGCCTGTCTTTATGGTATGGAGTCAGTCTGTCTTTATGCATGGAGTCAGTCTGTCTTCATGGCACGGAGTCAGTTTGTCATTATGGCATGGAGTCAGTTTGTCTTTATAGTATAGAGTCAGTCTGTCTTTATGGCATGGAGTCAGTCTGTCTTTATGGCATGGTGTCAGTCCGTCTTTATGGCACAGAGTCAGTCTGTCTTTATGGCACAGAGTCAATCTGTCTTTATGGCACGGAGTCAGTCTGTCTTTATGGCACGGAGACAGTATGTATTTATGGCATGGAGTCAGTCTGTCTTTATGGTATGGAGTCAGTCTGTCTTTATGGCACAGAGTCAGTCTGTCTTTATTGCAGAGAGTCAGTCTGTCTTTATGGTATGGAGTCAGTATGTCTTTATGGCATGGAGTCAGTCTGTTTTTATGGTATGGAGTCAGTCTTTCTTTATGGCACAGAGTCAGTCTGTCTTTATGGCATGGTGTCAGTCTGTCTTTATGGTATGGAGTCAGTCTGTCTTCATGGCACTAAATCAGTCTGTCTGTATGGCACAGAGTCAGTCTGTCTTTCCGGCATGGAGTTAGTCTGTCTTTATGGCATGGAGTCAGTCTGTCTGTATGGCATCGAGTCAGTCTGTTTTTATGGTATGGAGTCAGTCTGTCTTTATGGCATGGAGTTAGTCTGTCTTTATGGCACAGAGTCAGTCTGTCCTTATGGCACAGAGTCAGTCTGTCTTTATGGCACAGAGTCAGTCTGTTTTTATGGCACAGAGTCAGTCTGTCTTTATTGATAGGAGTCAGTCTGTCTTCATGGCATGGAGTCAGTCTGTTTTTATGGTATGGAGTCAGTCTGTCTTTATGGTATGGAGTCAGTCTGTCTTTATGACACAGAGTCAGTCTGTCTTTATGGCATGGAGTCAGTCTGTTTTTATGGCACAGAGTCAGTCTGTCTTTATGGCACAAAGTCAGTCTGTCTTTATGGCACAGAGTCAGTCTGTTTTTATGGCACAGAGTCAGTCTGTCTTTATTGATAGGAGTCAGTCTGTCTTCATGGCATGGAGTCAGTCTGTTTTTATGGTATGGAGTCAGTCTGTCTTTATGGTATGGAGTCAGTCTGTCTTTATGACACAGAGTCAGTCTGTCTTTATGGCATGGAGTCAGTCTGTCTTCATGGCATGGATTCAGTGTGTCTTTATGGCATGGAGTCAGTCTGTCTTTATGGTATGGAGTCAGCCTGTCTTTATGATATGTAGTCAGTCTGTCTTTATGCATGGAGTCAGTCTGTCTTTATGGCACGGACTCAGTTTGTCATTATGGCACGGAGTCAGTCTGTCTTTATGGCATGGAGTCAGTCTGTCTTTATGGCACGGAGTCAGTCTGTTTTTATGGAATGGAGTCAGTCTGTCTTTATGGCATGGAGTCAGTCTGTTTTTATGGTATGGAGTCAGTCTGTCTTTATGGCATGGAGTCAGTCTGTTTTTATGGTATGGAGTCAGTCTGTCTTCATGGCACAGAGTCAGTATGTCTTTATGGCATGGAGTCATTCTGTCTTTATGGCACAATGTCAGTCTGTCTTTATGGCACAGAGTCAGTCTGTCTTTATGGCATGGAGTCAGTTTGTCTTTATGGCATGGAGTCAGTCTGTCTTTTTGGCATGGCATCAGTCTTTCTTTATGGTATGTAGTCAGTCTGTCCTTATGGTATGGAGTCAGTCTGTCTTTATGGTATGGAGTCAGTCTGTCTTTATGGTATGGAGTCAGTCTGTCTTTATGGTATGGAGTCAGTCTGTCTTTATGGAGTGGAGTCAGTATATCTTTATGGCATGGAGTCAGTCTGTCTTTATGGCACGGAGTCAGTCTGTCTTTATGGCATGGAATCAGTCCGTCTTTATGGCATGGAGTCAGTCTGTCTTTGTGGCACAGATTCAGTCTGTCTTTATGGCACGGAGTCAGTCTGTCTTTATGGCATGGAGTCAGTCTGTCTTTATGGCACAGAGTCAGTCTGTCTTAATGGCATGTAGTCAGTCTGTCTTTATGGCATGGAGTCAGTCTGTCTTTATGGTATGGAGTAAGTCTGTCTTTATGGCACAGAGTCAGTCTGTCTTTATGGCATGGAATCGGTCTGTTTTTATTGTATGGAGTCAGTCTGTCTTTATGGCATGGAGTCAGTCTGTTTTTATGGTATGGAGTCAGTCTGTCTTCATGGTACGGAGTCAGTCTGTCTTTATGACACAGAGTCAGTCTGTCTTTATGGCATGGAGTCAGTTTGTCTTCATGGCACAGAGTCAGTCTGTCTTTATGGCACAGATTCAGTCTGTCTGTATGGCATGGAGTCAGTCTGTCTTTATGGCACTGAGTCAGTCTGTCGTTATTGCACAAAGTCAGTCTGTCTTTATGGCATGGAGTCAGTCTGTCTTTATGGCATGGAGTCAGTATGTCTTTATGGTATGGAGTCAGCCTGTCTTTATGGTATGGAGTCAGTCTGTCTTTATGCATGGAGACAGTCTGTCTTCATGGCACAGAGTCAGTTTGTCATTATGGCATGGAGTCAGTTTGTCTTTATAGTATAGAGTCAGTCTGTCTTTATGGCATGGAGTCAGTCTGTCTTTATGGCATGGTGTCAGTCCGTCTTTATGGCACAGAGTCAGTCTGTCTTTATGGCACAGAGTCAATCTGTCTTTATGGCACGGAGTCAGTATGTCTTTATGGCACGGAGACAGTATGTATTTATGGAATGGACTCAGTCTGTCTTTATGGTATGGAGTCAGTCTGTCTTTATGGCACAGAGTCAGTCTGTCTTTATTGCAGAGAGTCAGTCTGTCTTTATGGTATGGAGTCAGTATGTCTTTATGGCATGGAGTCAGTCTGTTTTTATGGTATGGAGTCAGTCTTTCTTTATGGCACAGAGTCAGTCTGTCTTTATGGCATGGTGTCAGTCTGTCTTTATGGTATGGAGTCAGTCTGTCTTCATGGCACTAAATCAGTCTGTCTGTATGGCACAGAGTCAGTCTGTCTTTCCGGCATGGAGTTAGTCTGTCTTTATGGCATGGAGTCAGTCTGTCTGTATGGCATCGAGTCAGTCTGTTTTTATGGTATGGAATCAGTCTGTCTTTATGGCATGGAGTCAGTCTGTCCTTATGGCACAGAGTCAGTCTGTCTCTATGGCACAGAGTCAGTCTGTCTTTATGGCACAAAGTCAGTCTGTCTTTATGGCACAGAGTCAGTCTGTTTTTATGGCACAGAGTCAGTCTGTCTTTATTGATTGGAGTCAGTCTGTCTTCATGGCATGGAGTCAGTCTGTTTTTATGGTATGGAGTCAGTCTGTCTTTATGGTATGGAGTCAGTCTGTCTTCATGGTACGGAGTCAGTCTGTCTTTATGACACAGAGTCAGTCTGTCTTTATGGCATGGAGTCAGTCTGTCTTCATGGCATGGATTCAGTGTGTCTTTATGGCATGGAGTCAGTCTGTCTTTATGGTATGGAGTCAGCCTGTCTTTATGATATGTAGTCAGTCTGTCTTTATGCATGGAGTCAGTCTGTCTTTATGGCACGGAGTCAGTTTGTCATTATGGCACGGAGTCAGTCTGTCTTTATGGCATGGAGTCAGTCTGTCTTTATGGCACGGAGTCAGTCTGTTTTTATGGTATGGAGTCAGTTTGTCTTTATGGCATGGAGTCAGTCTGTTTTTATGGTATGGAGTCAGTCTGTCTTTATGGCATGGAGTCAGTCTGTTTTTATGGTATGGAGTCAGTCTGTCTTCATGGCACAGAGTCAGTATGTCTTTATGGCATGGAGTCATTCTGTCTTTATGGCACAATGTCAGTCTGTCTTTATGGCACAGAGTCAGTCTGTCTTTATGGCATGGAGTCAGTTTGTCTTTATGGCATGGAGTCAGTCTGTCTTTTTGGCATGGCGTCAGTCTTTCTTTATGGTATGTAGTCAGTCTGTCCTTATGGCACAGAGTCAGTCTGTCTTTATGGCACGGAGTCAGTCTGTCTTTATGGCATGGAGTCAGTCTGTCTTTATGGCATGGAGTCAGTCTGTCTTTATGGCACAGAGTCAGTCTGTCTTCATGGCACACAGTCAGTCTGTCTTTATGGTATGGAGTCAGACTGTCGTTATGGCATGGAGTCTGTATTTATAGCACAGAGTCAGTCTGTCTTTATGGCATGGAGTCAGTCTGTCTTTATGGCAGAGAGTCAGTCTGTCTTTATGGCATTTAGTCAGTCTGTCTTTATGGCAGAGAGTCAGTCTGTCTTTATGGCACGGAGTCAGTCTGTCTTTATGGCATGGAATCAGTCCGTCTTTATGGCATGGAGTCAGTCTGTCTTTGTGGCACAGATTCAGTCTGTCTTTATGGCACGGAGTCAGTCTGTCTTTATGGCATGGAGTCAGTCTGTCTTTATGGCACAGAGTCAGTCTGTCTTAATGGCATGTAGTCAGTCTGTCTTTATGGCATGGAGTCAGTCTGTCTTTATGGTATGGAGTAAGTCTGTCTTTATGGCACAGAGTCAGTCTGTCTTTATGGCATGGAATCGGTCTGTTTTTATTGTATGGAGTCAGTCTGTCTTTATGGCATGGAGTCAGTCTGTTTTTATGGTATGGAGTCAGTCTGTCTTCATGGTACGGAGTCAGTCTGTCTTTATGACACAGAGTCAGTCTGTCTTTATGGCATGGAGTCAGTTTGTCTTCATGGCACAGAGTCAGTCTGTCTTTATGGCACAGATTCAGTCTGTCTGTATGGCATGGAGTCAGTCTGTCTTTATGGCACTGAGTCAGTCTGTCGTTATTGCACAAAGTCAGTCTGTCTTTATGGCATGGAGTCAGTCTGTCTTTATGGCATGGAGTCAGTATGTCTTTATGGTATGGAGTCAGCCTGTCTTTATGGTATGGAGTCAGTCTGTCTTTATGCATGGAGACAGTCTGTCTTCATGGCACGGAGTCAGTTTGTCATTATGGCATGGAGTCAGTTTGTCTTTATAGTATAGAGTCAGTCTGTCTTTATGGCATGGAGTCAGTCTGTCTTTATGGCATGGTGTCAGTCCGTCTTTATGGCACAGAGTCAGTCTGTCTTTATGGCACAGAGTCAATCTGTCTTTATGGCACGGAGTCAGTATGTCTTTATGGCACGGAGACAGTATGTATTTATGGCATGGACTCAGTCTGTCTTTATGGTATGGAGTCAGTCTGTCTTTATGGCACAGAGTCAGTCTGTCTTTATTGCAGAGAGTCAGTCTGTCTTTATGGTATGGAGTCAGTATGTCTTTATGGCATGGAGTCAGTCTGTTTTTATGGTATGGAGTCAGTCTTTCTTTATGGCACAGAGTCAGTCTGTCTTTATGGCATGGTGTCAGTCTGTCTTTATGGTATGGAGTCAGTCTGTCTTCATGGCACTAAATCAGTCTGTCTGTATGGCACGGAGTCAGTCTGTTTTTATGGTATGGAGTCAGTCTGTCTGTATGGCATCGAGTCAGTCTGTTTTTATGGTATGGAGTCAGTCTGTCTTTATGGCATGGAGTTAGTCTGTCTTTATGGCACAGAGTCAGTCTGTCCTTATGGCACAGAGTCAGTCTGTCTCTATGGCACAGAGTCAGTCTGTCTTTATGGCACAAAGTCAGTCTGTCTTTATGGCACAGAGTCAGTCTGTTTTTATGGCACAGAGTCAGTCTGTCTTTATTGATTGGAGTCAGTCTGTCTTCATGGCATGGAGTCAGTCTGTTTTTATGGTATGGAGTCAGTCTGTCTTTATGGTATGGAGTCAGTCTGTCTTCATGGTACGGAGTCAGTCTGTCTTTATGACACAGAGTCAGTCTGTCTTTATGGTATGGAGTCAGCCTGTCTTTATGATATGTAGTCAGTCTGTCTTTATGCATGGAGTCAGTCTGTCTTTATGGCACGGAGTCAGTTTGTCATTATGGCACGGAGTCAGTCTGTCTTTATGGCATGGAGTCAGTCTGTCTTTATGGCACGGAGTCAGTCTGTTTTTATGGTATGGAGTCAGTTTGTCTTTATGGCATGGAGTCAGTCTGTTTTTATGGTATGGAGTCAGTCTGTCTTTATGGCATGGAGTCAGTCTGTTTTTATGGTATGGAGTCAGTCTGTCTTCATGGCACAGAGTCAGTATGTCTTTATGGCATGGAGTCATTCTGTCTTTATGGCACAATGTCAGTCTGTCTTTATGGCACAGAGTCAGTCTGTCTTTATGGCATGGAGTCAGTTTGTCTTTATGGCATGGAGTCAGTCTGTCTTTTTGGCATGGAGTCAGTCTTTCTTTATGGTATGTAGTCAGTCTGTCCTTATGGCACAGAGTCAGTCTGTCTTTATGGCACGGAGTCAGTCTGTCTTTATGGCATGGAGTCAGTCTGTCTTTATGGCATGGAGTCAGTCTGTCTTTATGGCACAGAGTCAGTCTGTCTTCATGGCACACAGTCAGTCTGTCTTTATGGTATGGAGTCAGACTGTCGTTATGGCATGGAGTCTGTATTTATAGCACGGAGTCAGTCTGTCTTTATGGCATGGAGTCAGTCTGTCTTTATGGCAGAGAGTCAGTCTGTCTTTATGGCATTTAGTCAGTCTGTCTTTATGGCAGAGAGTCAGTCTGTCTTTATGGCATTTAGTCAGTCTGTCTTTATGGCACGGAGTCAGTCTGTCTTTATGGCATGGAATCAGTCTGTCTTCATGGCACAGAGTCAGTCTGTCTTTATGGTATGGATTCAGTCTGGTTTTATGGTATGGAGTCAGTCTGTCTTTATGACACAGAGTCAGTATATCTTTATGGCATGAAGTCTGTCTGTCTTTATGGCATGGAGTCAGTCTGTCTTTATGGCATGGAGTCATTCTGTTTTTATGGCATGGAATCAGTCTGTCTTTATTGTATTTTGTCAGTCTGTCTTTATGGTCTGGAGTCAGTCTGTCTTTATGGCACAGAGTCAGTCTGTCTTTATGGCACAG
The DNA here is from genome assembly GCF_964263955.1 of Coregonus lavaretus. Lineage (NCBI taxonomy): Eukaryota > Metazoa > Chordata > Actinopteri > Salmoniformes > Salmonidae > Coregonus > Coregonus lavaretus. Next base: position 10,408,134 of record NC_140000.1, read on the forward strand.
ATTCAGTCTGTCTTTATGGCACAGAGTCAGTCTGTCTTTATGGCACAGAGTCAGTCTGTCTTTATGGTATGGAGTCAGTCTGTCTTTATGGTATGGAGTCAGTCTGTCTTTATGGTATGGAGTCAGTCTGTCTTTATGGTATGGAGTCAGTCTGTCTTTATGGAGTGGAGTCAGTATATCTTTATGGCATGGAGTCAGTCTGTCTTTATGGCACGGAGTCAGTCTATCTTTATGGCATGGAATCAGTCCGTCTTTATGGCATGGAGTCAGTCTGTCTTTGTGGCACAGATTCAGTCTGTCTTTATGGCACGGAGTCAGTCTGTCTTTATGGCACGGAGTCAGTCTGTCTTTATGGCACAGAGTCAGTCTGTCTTAATGGCATGTAGTCAGTCTGTCTTTATGGCATGGAGTCAGTCTGTCTTTATGGTATGGAATCGGTCTGTTTTTATTGTATGGAGTCAGTCTGTCTTTATGGCATGGAGTCAGTCTGTTTTTATGGTATGGAGTCAGTCTGTCTTCATGGTACTGAGTCAGTCTGTCTTTATGATTCAGAGTCAGTCTGTCTTTATGGCATGGAGTCAGTTTGTCTTCATGGCACAGAGTCAGTCTGTCTTTATGGCACAGATTCAGTCTGTCTTTATGGCATGGAGTCAGTCTGTCTTTATGGCACTGAGTCAGTCTGTCGTTATGGCACAACGTCAGTCTGTCTTTGTGGCATGGAGTCAGTCTGTCTTTATGGCATGGAGTCAGTATGTCTTTATGGTATGGAGTCAGCCTGTCTTTATGGTATGGAGTCAGTCTGTCTTTATGCATGGAGTCAATCTGTCTTCATGGCACGGAGTCAGTTTGTCATTATGGCATGGAGTCAGTTTGTCTTTATAGTATAGAGTCAGTCTGTCTTTATGGCATGGAGTCAGTTTGTCTTTATGGCATGGAGTCAGTCTGTCTTTTTGGCATGGAGTCAGTCTTTCTTTATGGTATGTAGTCAGTCTGTCCTTATGGCACAGAGTCAGTCTGTCTTTATGGCACGGAGTCAGTCTGTCTTTATGGCATGGAGTCAGTCTGTCTTTATGGCATGGAGTCAGTCTGTCTTTATGGCACAGAGTCAGTCTGTCTTCATGGCACACAGTCAGTCTGTCTTTATGGTATGGAGTCAGACTGTCGTTATGGCATGGAGTCTGTATTTATAGCACGGAGTCAGTCTGTCTTTATGGCATGGAGTCAGTCTGTCTTTATGGCAGAGAGTCAGTCTGTCTTTATGGCATTTAGTCAGTCTGTCTTTATGGCAGAGAGTCAGTCTGTCTTTATGGCATGGAGTCAGTCTGTCTTCATGGCACAGAGTCAGTCTGTCTTTATGGTATGGAGTCAGTCTGGTTTTATGGTATGGAGTCAGTCTGTCTTTATGGCACAGAGTCAGTCTGTCTTTATGGCATGAAGTCTGTCTGTCTTTATGGCATGGAGTCAGTCTGTCTTTATGGCATGGAGTCATTCTGTTTTTATGGCATGGAATCAGTCTGTCTTTATTGTATTTTGTCAGTCTGTCTTTATGGTATGGAGTCAGTCTGTCTTTATGGCACAGAGTCAGTCTGTCTTTATGGCACAGAGTCAGTCAGTCTTTATGGTATGGAGTCAGTCTGTCTTTATGACACAGATTCAGTCTGTCTTTATGGCACGGAGTCATTCTTTTTTTATGGTATGGAGTCAGTCTGTCTTTATGGTATGGAGTCAGTCTGTCTTTATGGTATGGAGTCAGTCTGTCTTTATGGTATGGAGTCAGTCTGTCTTTATGGTATGGAGTCAGTCTGTCTTTATGGAGTGGAGTCAGTATATCTTTATGGCATGGAGTCAGTCTGTCTTTATGGCACGGAGTCAGTCTATCTTTATGGCATGGAATCAGTCCGTCTTTATGGCATGGAGTCAGTCTGTCTTTGTGGCACAGATTCATTTTGTCTTTATGGCACGGAGTCAGTCTGTCTTTATGGCACGGAGTCAGTCTGTCTTTATGGCATGGAGTCAGTCTGTCTTTATGGCACAGAGTCAGTCTGTCTTAATGGCATGTAGTCAGTCTGTCTTTATGGCATGGAGTCAGTCTGTCTTTATGGTATGGAGTAAGTCTGTCTTTATGGCACAGAGTCAGTCTGTCTTTATGGCATGGAATCGGTCTGTTTTTATTGTATGGAGTCAGTCTGTCTTTATGGCATGGAGTCAGTCTGTTTTTATGGTATGGAGTCAGTCTGTCTTCATGGTACGGAGTCAGTCTGTCTTTATGACACAGAGTCAGTCTGTCTTTATGGCATGGAGTCAGTTTGTCTTCATGGCACAGAGTCAGTCTGTCTTTATGGCACAGATTCAGTCTGTCTTTATGGCATGGAGTCAGTCTGTCTTTATGGCACTGAGTCAGTCTGTCGTTATGGCACAAAGTCAGTCTGTCTTTATGGCATGGAGTCAGTCTGTCTTTATGGCATGGAGTCAGTATGTCTTTATGGTATGGAGTCAGCCTGTCTTTATGGTATGGAGTCAGTCTGTCTTTATGCATGGAGTCAGTCTGTCTTCATGGCACGGAGTCAGTTTGTCATTATGGCATGGAGTCAGTTTGTCTTTATAGTATAGAGTCAGTCTGTCTTTATGGCATGGAGTCAGTCTGTCTTTATGGCATGGTGTCAGTCCGTCTTTATGGCACGGAGTCAGTCTGTCTTTATGGCATGGAGACAGTATGTATTTATGGCATGGAGTCAGTCTGTCTTTATGGTATGGAGTCAGTCTGTCTTTATGGCACAGAGTCAGTCTGTCTTTATTGCAGAGAGTCAGTCTGTCTTTATGGTATGGAGTCAGTATGTCTTTATGGCATGGAGTCAGTATGTCTTTATGGTATGGAGTCAGCCTGTCTTTATGGTATGGAGTCAGTCTGTCTTTATGCATGGAGACAGTCTGTCTTTTTGGCATGGCGTCAGTCTTTCTTTATGGTATGTAGTCAGTCTGTCCTTATGGCACAGAGTCAGTCTGTCTTTATGGCACGGAGTCAGTCTGTCTTTATGGCATGGAGTCAGTCTGTCTTTATGGCATGGAGTCAGTCTGTCTTTATGGCACAGAGTCAGTCTGTCTTCATGGCACACAGTCAGTATGTCTTTATGGTATGGAGTCAGACTGTCGTTATGGCATGGAGTCTGTATTTATAGCACAGAGTCAGTCTGTCTTTATGGCATGGAGTCAGTCTGTCTTTATGGCAGAGAGTCAGTCTGTCTTTATGGCATTTAGTCAGTCTGTCTTTATGGCAGAGAGTCAGTCTGTCTTTATGGCACGGAGTCAGTCTGTCTTTATGGCATGGAATCAGTCCGTCTTTATGGCATGGAGTCAGTCTGTCTTTGTGGCACAGATTCAGTCTGTCTTTATGGCACGGAGTCAGTCTGTCTTTATGGCATGGAGTCAGTCTGTCTTTATGGCACAGAGTCAGTCTGTCTTAATGGCATGTAGTCAGTCTGTCTTTATGGCATGGAGTCAGTCTGTCTTTATGGTATGGAGTAAGTCTGTCTTTATGGCACAGAGTCAGTCTGTCTTTATGGCATGGAATCGGTCTGTTTTTATTGTATGGAGTCAGTCTGTCTTTATGGCATGGAGTCAGTCTGTTTTTATGGTATGGAGTCAGTCTGTCTTCATGGTACGGAGTCAGTCTGTCTTTATGACACAGAGTCAGTCTGTCTTTATGGCATGGAGTCAGTTTGTCTTCATGGCACAGAGTCAGTCTGTCTTTATGGCACAGATTCAGTCTGTCTGTATGGCATGGAGTCAGTCTGTCTTTATGGCACTGAGTCAGTCTGTCGTTATTGCACAAAGTCAGTCTGTCTTTATGGCATGGAGTCAGTCTGTCTTTATGGCATGGAGTCAGTATGTCTTTATGGTATGGAGTCAGCCTGTCTTTATGGTATGGAGTCAGTCTGTCTTTATGCATGGAGACAGTCTGTCTTCATGGCACGGAGTCAGTTTGTCATTATGGCATGGAGTCAGTTTGTCTTTATAGTATAGAGTCAGTCTGTCTTTATGGCATGGAGTCAGTCTGTCTTTATGGCATGGTGTCAGTCCGTCTTTATGGCACAGAGTCAGTCTGTCTTTATGGCACAGAGTCAATCTGTCTTTATGGCACGGAGTCAGTATGTCTTTATGGCACAGAGACAGTATGTATTTATGGCATGGACTCAGTCTGTCTTTATGGTATGGAGTCAGTCTGTCTTTATGGCACAGAGTCAGTCTGTCTTTATTGCAGAGAGTCAGTCTGTCTTTATGGTATGGAGTCAGTATGTCTTTATGGCATGGAGTCAGTCTGTTTTTATGGTATGGAGTCAGTCTTTCTTTATGGCACAGAGTCAGTCTGTCTTTATGGCATGGTGTCAGTCTGTCTTTATGGTATGGAGTCAGTCTGTCTTCATGGCACTAAATCAGTCTGTCTGTATGGCACGGAGTCAGTCTGTTTTTATGGTATGGAGTCAGTCTGTCTGTATGGCATCGAGTCAGTCTGTTTTTATGGTATGGAGTCAGTCTGTCTTTATGGCATGGAGTTAGTCTGTCTTTATGGCACAGAGTCAGTCTGTCCTTATGGCACAGAGTCAGTCTGTCTCTATGGCACAGAGTCAGTCTGTCTTTATGGCACAAAGTCAGTCTGTCTTTATGGCACAGAGTCAGTCTGTTTTTATGGCACAGAGTCAGTCTGTCTTTATTGATTGGAGTCAGTCTGTCTTCATGGCATGGAGTCAGTCTGTTTTTATGGTATGGAGTCAGTCTGTCTTTATGGTATGGAGTCAGTCTGTCTTCATGGTACGGAGTCAGTCTGTCTTTATGACACAGAGTCAGTCTGTCTTTATGGTATGGAGTCAGCCTGTCTTTATGATATGTAGTCAGTCTGTCTTTATGCATGGAGTCAGTCTGTCTTTATGGCACGGAGTCAGTTTGTCATTATGGCACGGAGTCAGTCTGTCTTTATGGCATGGAGTCAGTCTGTCTTTATGGCACGGAGTCAGTCTGTTTTTATGGTATGGAGTCAGTTTGTCTTTATGGCATGGAGTCAGTCTGTTTTTATGGTATGGAGTCAGTCTGTCTTTATGGCATGGAGTCAGTCTGTTTTTATGGTATGGAGTCAGTCTGTCTTCATGGCACAGAGTCATATGTCTTTATGGCATGGAGTCATTCTGTCTTTATGGCACAATGTCAGTCTGTCTTTATGGCACAGAGTCAGTCTGTCTTTATGGCATGGAGTCAGTTTGTCTTTATGGCATGGAGTCAGTCTGTCTTTTTGGCATGGAGTCAGTCTTTCTTTATGGTATGTAGTCAGTCTGTCCTTATGGCACAGAGTCAGTCTGTCTTTATGGCACGGAGTCAGTCTGTCTTTATGGCATGGAGTCAGTCTGTCTTTATGGCATGGAGTCAGTCTGTCTTTATGGCACAGAGTCAGTCTGTCTTCATGGCACACAGTCAGTCTGTCTTTATGGTATGGAGTCAGACTGTCGTTATGGCATGGAGTCTGTATTTATAGCACGGAGTCAGTCTGTCTTTATGGCATGGAGTCAGTCTGTCTTTATGGCAGAGAGTCAGTCTGTCTTTATGGCATTTAGTCAGTCTGTCTTTATGGCAGAGAGTCAGTCTGTCTTTATGGCATTTAGTCAGTCTGTCTTTATGGCACGGAGTCAGTCTGTCTTTATGGCATGGAATCAGTCTGTCTTCATGGCACAGAGTCAGTCTGTCTTTATGGTATGGATTCAGTCTGGTTTTATGGTATGGAGTCAGTCTGTCTTTATGACACAGAGTCAGTATATCTTTATGGCATGAAGTCTGTCTGTCTTTATGGCATGGAGTCAGTCTGTCTTTATGGCATGGAGTCATTCTGTTTTTATGGCATGGAATCAGTCTGTCTTTATTGTATTTTGTCAGTCTGTCTTTATGGTCTGGAGTCAGTCTGTCTTTATGGCACAGAGTCAGTCTGTCTTTATGGCACAGATTCAGTCTGTCTTTATGGCACAGAGTCAGTCTGTCTTTATGGCACAGAGTCAGTCTGTCTTTATGGTATGGAGTCAGTCTGTCTTTATGGTATGGAGTCAGTCTGTCTTTATGGTATGGAGTCAGTCTGTCTTTATGGTATGGAGTCAGTCTGTCTTTATGGAGTGGAGTCAGTATATCTTTATGGCATGGAGTCAGTCTGTCTTTATGGCACGGAGTCAGTCTATCTTTATGGCATGGAATCAGTCCGTCTTTATGGCATGGAGTCAGTCTGTCTTTGTGGCACAGATTCAGTCTGTCTTTATGGCACGGAGTCAGTCTGTCTTTATGGCACGGAGTCAGTCTGTCTTTATGGCACAGAGTCAGTCTGTCTTAATGGCATGTAGTCAGTCTGTCTTTATGGCATGGAGTCAGTCTGTCTTTATGGTATGGAATCGGTCTGTTTTTATTGTATGGAGTCAGTCTGTCTTTATGGCATGGAGTCAGTCTGTTTTTATGGTATGGAGTCAGTCTGTCTTCATGGTACTGAGTCAGTCTGTCTTTATGATTCAGAGTCAGTCTGTCTTTATGGCATGGAGTCAGTTTGTCTTCATGGCACAGAGTCAGTCTGTCTTTATGGCACAGATTCAGTCTGTCTTTATGGCATGGAGTCAGTCTGTCTTTATGGCACTGAGTCAGTCTGTCGTTATGGCACAACGTCAGTCTGTCTTTATGGCATGGAGTCAGTCTGTCTTTATGGCATGGAGTCAGTATGTCTTTATGGTATGGAGTCAGCCTGTCTTTATGGTATGGAGTCAGTCTGTCTTTATGCATGGAGTCAATCTGTCTTCATGGCACGGAGTCAGTTTGTCATTATGGCATGGAGTCAGTTTGTCTTTATAGTATAGAGTCAGTCTGTCTTTATGGCATGGAGTCAGTTTGTCTTTATGGCATGGAGTCAGTCTGTCTTTTTGGCATGGAGTCAGTCTTTCTTTATGGTATGTAGTCAGTCTGTCCTTATGGCACAGAGTCAGTCTGTCTTTATGGCACGGAGTCAGTCTGTCTTTATGGCATGGAGTCAGTCTGTCTTTATGGCATGGAGTCAGTCTGTCTTTATGGCACAGAGTCAGTCTGTCTTCATGGCACACAGTCAGTCTGTCTTTATGGTATGGAGTCAGACTGTCTTTATGGCAGAGAGTCAGTCTGTCTTTATGGCAGAGAGTCAGTCTGTCTTTATGGCATTTAGTCAGTCTGTCTTTATGGCAGAGAGTCAGTCTGTCTTTATGGCATGGAGTCAGTCTGTCTTCATGGCACAGAGTCAGTCTGTCTTTATGGTATGGAGTCAGTCTGGTTTTATGGTATGGAGTCAGTCTGTCTTTATGGCACAGAGTCAGTCTGTCTTTATGGCATGAAGTCTGTCTGTCTTTATGGCATGGAGTCAGTCTGTCTTTATGGCATGGAGTCATTCTGTTTTTATGGCATGGAATCAGTCTGTCTTTATTGTATTTTGTCAGTCTGTCTTTATGGTATGGAGTCAGTCTGTCTTTATGGCACAGAGTCAGTCTGTCTTTATGGCACAGAGTCAGTCTTTATGGCACAGAGTCAGTCAGTCTTTATGGTATGGAGTCAGTCTGTCTTTATGACACAGATTCAGTCTGTCTTTATGGCACGGAGTCATTCTTTTTTTATGGTATGGAGTCAGTCTGTCTTTATGGTATGGAGTCAGTCTGTCTTTATGGTATGGAGTCAGTCTGTCTTTATGGTATGGAGTCAGTCTGTCTTTATGGTATGGAGTCAGTCTGTCTTTATGGAGTGGAGTCAGTATATCTTTATGGCATGGAGTCAGTCTGTCTTTATGGCACGGAGTCAGTCTATCTTTATGGCATGGAATCAGTCCGTCTTTATGGCATGGAGTCAGTCTGTCTTTGTGGCACAGATTCATTTTGTCTTTATGGCACGGAGTCAGTCTGTCTTTATGGCACGGAGTCAGTCTGTCTTTATGGCATGGAGTCAGTCTGTCTTTATGGCACAGAGTCAGTCTGTCTTAATGGCATGTAGTCAGTCTGTCTTTATGGCATGGAGTCAGTCTGTCTTTATGGTATGGAGTAAGTCTGTCTTTATGGCACAGAGTCAGTCTGTCTTTATGGCATGGAATCGGTCTGTTTTTATTGTATGGAGTCAGTCTGTCTTTATGGCATGGAGTCAGTCTGTTTTTATGGTATGGAGTCAGTCTGTCTTCATGGTACGGAGTCAGTCTGTCTTTATGACACAGAGTCAGTCTGTCTTTATGGCATGGAGTCAGTTTGTCTTCATGGCACAGAGTCAGTCTGTCTTTATGGCACAGATTCAGTCTGTCTTTATGGCATGGAGTCAGTCTGTCTTTATGGCACTGAGTCAGTCTGTCGTTATGGCACAAAGACAGTCTGTCTTTATGGCATGGAGTCAGTCTGTCTTTATGGCATGGAGTCAGTATGTCTTTATGGTATGGAGTCAGCCTGTCTTTATGGTATGGAGTCAGTCTGTCTTTATGCATGGAGTCAGTCTGTCTTCATGGCACGGAGTCAGTTTGTCATTATGGCATGGAGTCAGTTTGTCTTTATAGTATAGAGTCAGTCTGTCTTTATGGCATGGAGTCAGTCTGTCTTTATGGCATGGTGTCAGTCCGTCTTTATGGCACAGAGTCAGTCTGTCTTTATGGCACAGAGTCAATCTGTCTTTATGGCACGGAGTCAGTCTGTCTTTATGGCATGGAGACAGTATGTATTTATGGCATGGAGTCAGTCTGTCTTTATGGTATGGAGTCAGTCTGTCTTTATGGCACAGAGTCAGTCTGTCTTTATTGCAGAGAGTCAGTCTGTCTTTATGGTATGGAGTCAGTATGTCTTTATGGCATGGAGTCAGTCTGTTTTTATGGTATGGAGTCAGTCTTTCTTTATGGCACAGAGTCAGTCTGTCTTTATGGCATGGTGTCAGTCTGTCTTTATGGTATGGAGTCAGTCTGTCTTCATGGCACTAAATCAGTCTGTCTGTATGGCACAGAGTCAGTCTGTCTTTCCGGCATGGAGTTAGTCTGTCTTTATGGCATGGAGTCAGTCTGTCTGTATGGCATCGAGTCAGTCTGTTTTTATGGTATGGAGTCAGTCTGTCTTTATGGCATGGAGTTAGTCTGTCTTTATGGCACAGAGTCAGTCTGTCCTTATGGCACAGAGTCAGTCTGTCTCTATGGCACAGAGTCAGTCTGTCTTTATGGCACAAAGTCAGTCTGTCTTTATGGCACAGAGTCAGTCTGTTTTTATGGCACAGAGTCAGTCTGTCTTTATTGATAGGAGTCAGTCTGTCTTCATGGCATGGAGTCAGTCTGTTTTTATGGTATGGAGTCAGTCTGTCTTTATGGTATGGAGTCAGTCTGTCTTTATGACACAGAGTCAGTCTGTCTTTATGGCATGGAGTCAGTCTGTCTTTATGGCATGGAGTCAGTCTGTCTTTATGGCATGGAGTCAGTCTGTCTTTATGGCACAGAGTCAGTCTGTCTTCATGGCACACAGTCAGTCTGTCTTTATGGTATGGAGTCAGACTGTCGTTATGGCATGGAGTCTGTATTTATAGCACGGAGTCAGTCTGTCTTTATGGCATGGAGTCAGTCTGTCTTTATGGCAGAGAGTCAGTCTGTCTTTATGGCATTTAGTCAGTCTGTCTTTATGGCAGAGAGTCAGTCTGTCTTTATGGCATGGAGTCAGTCTGTCTTCATGGCACAGAGTCAGTCTGTCTTTATGGTATGGAGTCAGTCTGGTTTTATGGTATGGAGTCAGTCTGTCTTTATGGCACAGAGTCAGTCTGTCTTTATGGCATGAAGTCTGTCTGTCTTTATGGCATGGAGTCAGTCTGTCTTTATGGCATGGAGTCATTCTGTTTTTATGGCATGGAATCAGTCTGTCTTTATTGTATTTTGTCAGTCTGTCTTTATGGTATGGAGTCAGTCTGTCTTTATGGCACAGAGTCAGTCTGTCTTTATGGCACAAATTCAGTCTGTCTTTATGGCACAGAGTCAGTCTTTATGGCACAGAGTCAATCAGTCTTTATGGTATGGAGTCAGTCTGTCTTTATGACACAGATTCAGTCTGTCTTTATGGCACGGAGTCATTCTTTTTTTATGGTATGGAGTCAGTCTGTCTTTATGGTATGGAGTCAGTCTGTCTTTATGGTATGGAGTCAGTCTGTCTTTATGGTATGGAGTCAGTCTGTCTTTATGGTATGGAGTCAGTCTGTCTTTATGGAGTGGAGTCAGTATATCTTTATGGCATGGAGTCAGTCTGTCTTTATGGCACGGAGTCAGTCTATCTTTATGGCATGGAATCAGTCCGTCTTTATGGCATGGAGTCAGTCTGTCTTTGTGGCACAGATTCAGTTTGTCTTTATGGCACGGAGTCAGTCTGTCTTTATGGCACGGAGTCAGTCTGTCTTTATGGCATGGAGTCAGTCTGTCTTTATGGCACAGAGTCAGTCTGTCTTAATGGCATGTAGTCAGTCTGTCTTTATGGCATGGAGTCAGTCTGTCTTTATGGTATGGAGTAAGTCTGTCTTTATGGCACAGAGTCAGTCTGTCTTTATGGCATGGAATCGGTCTGTTTTTATTGTATGGAGTCAGTCTGTCTTTATGGCATGGAGTCAGTCTGTTTTTATGGTATGGAGTCAGTCTGTCTTCATGGTACTGAGTCAGTCTGTCTTTATGACACAGAGTCAGTCTGTCTTTATGGCATGGAGTCAGTTTGTCTTCATGGCACAGAGTCAGTCTGTCTTTATGGCACAGATTCAGTCTGTCTTTATGGCATGGAGTCAGTCTGTCTTTATGGCACTGAGTCAGTCTGTCGTTATGGCACAAAGTCAGTCTGTCTTTATGGCATGGAGTCAGTCTGTCTTTATGGCATGGAGTCAGTATGTCTTTATGGTATGGAGTCAGCCTGTCTTTATGGTATGGAGTCAGTCTGTCTTCATGGCACGGAGTCAGTTTGTCATTATGGCATGGAGTCAGTTTGTCTTTATAGTGTAGAGTCAGTCTGTCTTTATGGCATGGAGTCAGTCTGTCTTTATGGCATGGTGTCAGTCCGTCTTTATGGCACAGAGTCAGTCTGTCTTTATGGCACAGAGTCAATCTGTCTTTATGGCACGGAGTCAGTCTGTCTTTATGGCACGGAGACAGTATGTATTTATGGCATGGAGTCAGTCTGTCTTTATGGTATGGAGTCAGTCTGTCTTTATGGCACAGAGTCAGTCTGTCTTTATTGCAGAGAGTCAGTCTGTCTTTATGGTATGAAGTCAGTATGTCTTTATGGCATGGAGTCAGTCTGTTTTTATGGTATGGAGTCAGTCTTTCTTTATGGCACAGAGTCAGTCTGTCTTTATGGCATGGTGTCAGTCTGTCTTTATGGTATGGAGTCAGTCTGTCTTCATGGCACTAAATCAGTCTGTCTGTATGGCACAGAGTCAGTCTGTCTTTCCGGCATGGAGTTAGTCTGTCTTTATGGCATGGAGTCAGTCTGTCTGTATGGCATCGAGTCAGTCTGTTTTTATGGTATGGAGTCAGTCTGTCTTTATGGCATGGAGTTAGTCTGTCTTTATGGCACAGAGTCAGTCTGTCCTTATGGCACAGAGTCAGTCTGTCTCTATGGCACAGAGTCAGTCTGTCTTTATGGCACAAAGTCAGTCTGTCTTTATGGCACAGAGTCAGTCTGTTTTTATGGCACAGAGTCAGTCTGTCTTTATTGATAGGAGTCAGTCTGTCTTCATGGCATGGAGTCAGTCTGTTTTTATGGTATGGAGTCAGTCTGTCTTTATGGTATGGAGTCAGTCTGTCTTTATGACACAGAGTCAGTCTGTCTTTATGGCATGGAGTCAGTCTGTCTTCATGGCATGGATTCAGTGTGTCTTTATGGCATGGAGTCAGTCTGTCTTTATGGTATGGAGTCAGCCTGTCTTTATGATATGTAGTCAGTCTGTCTTTATGCATGGAGTCAGTCTGTCTTTATGGCACGGAGTCAGTTTGTCATTATGGCACGGAGTCAGTCTGTCTTTATGGCATGGAGTCAGTCTGTCTTTATGGCACGGAGTCAGTCTGTTTTTATGGTATGGAGTCAGTCTGTCTTTATGGCATGGAGTCAGTCTGTTTTTATGGTATGGAGTCAGTCTGTCTTCATGGCACAGTATCAGTATGTCTTTATGGCATGGAGTCATTCTGTCTTTATGGCACAATGTCAGTCTGTCTTTATGGCACAGAGTCAGTCTGTCTTTATGGCATGGAGTCAGTTTGTCTTTATGGCATGGAGTCAGTCTGTCTTTTTGGCATGGCGTCAGTCTTTCTTTATGGTATGGAGTCAGTCTGTCTTTATGGTATGGAGTCAGTCTGTCTTTATGGAGTGGAGTCAGTATATCTTTATGGCATGGAGTCAGTCTGTCTTTATGGCACGGAGTCAGTCTATCTTTATGGCATGGAATCAGTCCGTCTTTATGGCATGGAGTCAGTCTGTCTTTGTGGCACAGATTCAGTCTGTCTTTATGGCACGGAGTCAGTCTGTCTTTATGGCATGGAGTCAGTCTGTCTTTATGGCACAGAGTCAGTCTGTCTTAATGGCATGTAGTCAGTCTGTCTTTATGGCATGGAGTCAGTCTGTCTTTATGGTATGGAGTAAGTCTGTCTTTATGGCACAGAGTCAGTCTGTCTTTATGGCATGGAATCGGTCTGTTTTTATTGTATGGAGTCAGTCTGTCTTTATGGCATGGAGTCAGTCTGTTTTTATGGTATGGAGTCAGTCTGTCTTCATGGTACGGAGTCAGTCTGTCTTTATGACACAGAGTCAGTCTGTCTTTATGGCATGGAGTCAGTTTGTCTTCATGGCACAGAGTCAGTCTGTCTTTATGGCACAGATTCAGTCTGTCTTTATGGCATGGAGTCAGTCTGTCTTTATGGCACTGAGTCAGTCTGTCGTTATGGCACAAAGTCAGTCTGTCTTTATGGCATGGAGTCAGTCTGTCTTTATGGCATGGAGTCAGTCTGTCTTTATGGCACTGAGTCAGTCTGTCGTTATGGCACAAAGTCAGTCTGTCTTTATGGCATGGAGTCAGTCTGTCTTTATGGCATGGAGTCAGTATGTCTTTATGGTATGGAGTCAGCCTGTCTTTATGGTATGGAGTCAGTCTGTCTTTCCGGCATGGAGTTAGTCTGTCTTTATGGCATGGAGTCAGTCTGTCTGTATGGCATCGAGTCAGTCTGTTTTTATGGTATGGAGTCAGTCTGTCTTTATGGCATGGAGTTAGTCTGTCTTTATGGCACAGAGTCAGTCTGTCCTTATGGCACAGAGTCAGTCTGTCTTTATGGCACAGAGTCAGTCTGTTTTTATGGCACAGAGTCAGTCTGTCTTTATTGATAGGAGTCAGTCTGTCTTCATGGCATGGAGTCAGTCTGTTTTTATGGTATGGAGTCAGTCTGTCTTTATGGTATGGAGTCAGTCTGTCTTTATGACACAGAGTCAGTCTGTCTTTATGGCATGGAGTCAGTCTGTTTTTATGGCACAGAGTCAGTCTGTCTTTATGGCACAAAGTCAGTCTGTCTTTATGGCACAGAGTCAGTCTGTTTTTATGGCACAGAGTCAGTCTGTCTTTATTGATAGGAGTCAGTCTGTCTTCATGGCATGGAGTCAGTCTGTTTTTATGGTATGGAGTCAGTCTGTCTTTATGGTATGGAGTCAGTCTGTCTTTATGACACAGAGTCAGTCTGTCTTTATGGCATGGAGTCAGTCTGTCTTCATGGCATGGATTCAGTGTGTCTTTATGGCATGGAGTCAGTCTGTCTTTATGGTATGGAGTCAGCCTGTCTTTATGATATGTAGTCAGTCTGTCTTTATGCATGGAGTCAGTCTGTCTTTATGGCACGGAGTCAGTTTGTCATTATGGCACGGAGTCAGTCTGTCTTTATGGCATGGAGTCAGTCTGTCTTTATGGCACGGAGTCAGTCTGTTTTTATGGTATGGAGTCAGTCTGTCTTTATGGCATGGAGTCAGTCTGTTTTTATGGTATGGAGTCAGTCTGTCTTTATGGCATGGAGTCAGTCTGTTTTTATGGTATGGAGTCAGTCTGTCTTCATGGCACAGAGTCAGTATGTCTTTATGGCATGGAGTCATTCTGTCTTTATGGCACAATGTCAGTCTGTCTTTATGGCACAGAGTCAGTCTGTCTTTATGGCATGGAGTCAGTTTGTCTTTATGGCATGGAGTCAGTCTGTCTTTTTGGCATGGCATCAGTCTTTCTTTATGGTATGTAGTCAGTCTGTCCTTATGGTATGGAGTCAGTCTGTCTTTATGGTATGGAGTCAGTCTGTCTTTATGGTATGGAGTCAGTCTGTCTTTATGGTATGGAGTCAGTCTGTCTTTATGGAGTGGAGTCAGTATATCTTTATGGCATGGAGTCAGTCTGTCTTTATGGCACGGAGTCAGTCTGTCTTTATGGCATGGAATCAGTCCGTCTTTATGGCATGGAGTCAGTCTGTCTTTGTGGCACAGATTCAGTCTGTCTTTATGGCACGGAGTCAGTCTGTCTTTATGGCATGGAGTCAGTCTGTCTTTATGGCACAGAGTCAGTCTGTCTTAATGGCATGTAGTCAGTCTGTCTTTATGGCATGGAGTCAGTCTGTCTTTATGGTATGGAGTAAGTCTGTCTTTATGGCACAGAGTCAGTCTGTCTTTATGGCATGGAATCGGTCTGTTTTTATTGTATGGAGTCAGTCTGTCTTTATGGCATGGAGTCAGTCTGTTTTTATGGTATGGAGTCAGTCTGTCTTCATGGTACGGAGTCAGTCTGTCTTTATGACACAGAGTCAGTCTGTCTTTATGGCATGGAGTCAGTTTGTCTTCATGGCACAGAGTCAGTCTGTCTTTATGGCACAGATTCAGTCTGTCTGTATGGCATGGAGTCAGTCTGTCTTTATGGCACTGAGTCAGTCTGTCGTTATTGCACAAAGTCAGTCTGTCTTTATGGCATGGAGTCAGTCTGTCTTTATGGCATGGAGTCAGTATGTCTTTATGGTATGGAGTCAGCCTGTCTTTATGGTATGGAGTCAGTCTGTCTTTATGCATGGAGACAGTCTGTCTTCATGGCACAGAGTCAGTTTGTCATTATGGCATGGAGTCAGTTTGTCTTTATAGTATAGAGTCAGTCTGTCTTTATGGCATGGAGTCAGTCTGTCTTTATGGCATGGTGTCAGTCCGTCTTTATGGCACAGAGTCAGTCTGTCTTTATGGCACAGAGTCAATCTGTCTTTATGGCACGGAGTCAGTATGTCTTTATGGCACGGAGACAGTATGTATTTATGGAATGGACTCAGTCTGTCTTTATGGTATGGAGTCAGTCTGTCTTTATGGCACAGAGTCAGTCTGTCTTTATTGCAGAGAGTCAGTCTGTCTTTATGGTATGGAGTCAGTATGTCTTTATGGCATGGAGTCAGTCTGTTTTTATGGTATGGAGTCAGTCTTTCTTTATGGCACAGAGTCAGTCTGTCTTTATGGCATGGTGTCAGTCTGTCTTTACGGTATGGAGTCAGTCTGTCTTCATGGCACTAAATCAGTCTGTCTGTATGGCACAGAGTCAGTCTGTCTTTCCGGCATGGAGTTAGTCTGTCTTTATGGCATGGAGTCAGTCTGTCTGTATGGCATCGAGTCAGTCTGTTTTTATGGTATGGAGTCAGTCTGTCTTTATGGCATGGAGTCAGTCTGTCCTTATGGCACAGAGTCAGTCTGTCTCTATGGCACAGAGTCAGTCTGTCTTTATGGCACAAAGTCAGTCTGTCTTTATGGCACAGAGTCAGTCTGTTTTTATGGCACAGAGTCAGTCTGTCTTTATTGATTGGAGTCAGTCTGTCTTCATGGCATGGAGTCAGTCTGTTTTTATGGTATGGAGTCAGTCTGTCTTTATGGTATGGAGTCAGTCTGTCTTCATGGTACGGAGTCAGTCTGTCTTTATGACACAGAGTCAGTCTGTCTTTATGGCATGGAGTCAGTCTGTCTTCATGGCATGGATTCAGTGTGTCTTTATGGCATGGAGTCAGTCTGTCTTTATGGTATGGAGTCAGCCTGTCTTTATGATATGTAGTCAGTCTGTCTTTATGCATGGAGTCAGTCTGTCTTTATGGCACGGAGTCAGTTTGTCATTATGGCACGGAGTCAGTCTGTCTTTATGGCATGGAGTCAGTCTGTCTTTATGGCACGGAGTCAGTCTGTTTTTATGGTATGGAGTCAGTTTGTCTTTATGGCATGGAGTCAGTCTGTTTTTATGGTATGGAGTCAGTCTGTCTTTATGGCATGGAGTCAGTCTGTTTTTATGGTATGGAGTCAGTCTGTCTTCATGGCACAGAGTCAGTATGTCTTTATGGCATGGAGTCATTCTGTCTTTATGGCACAATGTCAGTCTGTCTTTATGGCACAGAGTCAGTCTGTCTTTATGGCATGGAGTCAGTTTGTCTTTATGGCATGGAGTCAGTCTGTCTTTTTGGCATGGCGTCAGTCTTTCTTTATGGTATGTAGTCAGTCTGTCCTTATGGCACAGAGTCAGTCTGTCTTTATGGCACGGAGTCAGTCTGTCTTTATGGCATGGAGTCAGTCTGTCTTTATGGCATGGAGTCAGTCTGTCTTTATGGCACAGAGTCAGTCTGTCTTCATGGCACACAGTCAGTCTGTCTTTATGGTATGGAGTCAGACTGTCGTTATGGCATGGAGTCTGTATTTATAGCACAGAGTCAGTCTGTCTTTATGGCATGGAGTCAGTCTGTCTTTATGGCAGAGAGTCAGTCTGTCTTTATGGCATTTAGTCAGTCTGTCTTTATGGCAGAGAGTCAGTCTGTCTTTATGGCACGGAGTCAGTCTGTCTTTATGGCATGGAATCAGTCCGTCTTTATGGCATGGAGTCAGTCTGTCTTTGTGGCACAGATTCAGTCTGTCTTTATGGCACGGAGTCAGTCTGTCTTTATGGCATGGAGTCAGTCTGTCTTTATGGCACAGAGTCAGTCTGTCTTAATGGCATGTAGTCAGTCTGTCTTTATGGCATGGAGTCAGTCTGTCTTTATGGTATGGAGTAAGTCTGTCTTTATGGCACAGAGTCAGTCTGTCTTTATGGCATGGAATCGGTCTGTTTTTATTGTATGGAGTCAGTCTGTCTTTATGGCATGGAGTCAGTCTGTTTTTATGGTATGGAGTCAGTCTGTCTTCATGGTACGGAGTCAGTCTGTCTTTATGACACAGAGTCAGTCTGTCTTTATGGCATGGAGTCAGTTTGTCTTCATGGCACAGAGTCAGTCTGTCTTTATGGCACAGATTCAGTCTGTCTGTATGGCATGGAGTCAGTCTGTCTTTATGGCACTGAGTCAGTCTGTCGTTATTGCACAAAGTCAGTCTGTCTTTATGGCATGGAGTCAGTCTGTCTTTATGGCATGGAGTCAGTATGTCTTTATGGTATGGAGTCAGCCTGTCTTTATGGTATGGAGTCAGTCTGTCTTTATGCATGGAGACAGTCTGTCTTCATGGCACGGAGTCAGTTTGTCATTATGGCATGGAGTCAGTTTGTCTTTATAGTATAGAGTCAGTCTGTCTTTATGGCATGGAGTCAGTCTGTCTTTATGGCATGGTGTCAGTCCGTCTTTATGGCACAGAGTCAGTCTGTCTTTATGGCACAGAGTCAATCTGTCTTTATGGCACGGAGTCAGTATGTCTTTATGGCACGGAGACAGTATGTATTTATGGCATGGACTCAGTCTGTCTTTATGGTATGGAGTCAGTCTGTCTTTATGGCACAGAGTCAGTCTGTCTTTATTGCAGAGAGTCAGTCTGTCTTTATGGTATGGAGTCAGTATGTCTTTATGGCATGGAGTCAGTCTGTTTTTATGGTATGGAGTCAGTCTTTCTTTATGGCACAGAGTCAGTCTGTATTTATGGCATGGTGTCAGTCTGTCTTTATGGTATGGAGTCAGTCTGTCTTCATGGCACTAAATCAGTCTGTCTGTATGGCACGGAGTCAGTCTGTTTTTATGGTATGGAGTCAGTCTGTCTGTATGGCATCGAGTCAGTCTGTTTTTATGGTATGGAGTCAGTCTGTCTTTATGGCATGGAGTTAGTCTGTCTTTATGGCACAGAGTCAGTCTGTCCTTATGGCACAGAGTCAGTCTGTCTCTATGGCACAGAGTCAGTCTGTCTTTATGGCACAAAGTCAGTCTGTCTTTATGGCACAGAGTCAGTCTGTTTTTATGGCACAGAGTCAGTCTGTCTTTATTGATTGGAGTCAGTCTGTCTTCATGGCATGGAGTCAGTCTGTTTTTATGGTATGGAGTCAGTCTGTCTTTATGGTATGGAGTCAGTCTGTCTTCATGGTACGGAGTCAGTCTGTCTTTATGACACAGAGTCAGTCTGTCTTTATGGTATGGAGTCAGCCTGTCTTTATGATATGTAGTCAGTCTGTCTTTATGCATGGAGTCAGTCTGTCTTTATGGCACGGAGTCAGTTTGTCATTATGGCACGGAGTCAGTCTGTCTTTATGGCATGGAGTCAGTCTGTCTTTATGGCACGGAGTCAGTCTGTTTTTATGGTATGGAGTCAGTTTGTCTTTATGGCATGGAGTCAGTCTGTTTTTATGGTATGGAGTCAGTCTGTCTTTATGGCATGGAGTCAGTCTGTTTTTATGGTATGGAGTCAGTCTGTCTTCATGGCACAGAGTCAGTATGTCTTTATGGCATGGAGTCATTCTGTCTTTATGGCACAATGTCAGTCTGTCTTTATGGCACAGAGTCAGTCTGTCTTTATGGCATGGAGTCAGTTTGTCTTTATGGCATGGAGTCAGTCTGTCTTTTTGGCATGGCGTCAGTCTTTCTTTATGGTATGTAGTCAGTCTGTCCTTATGGCACAGAGTCAGTCTGTCTTTATGGCACGGAGTCAGTCTGTCTTTATGGCATGGAGTCAGTCTGTCTTTATGGCATGGAGTCAGTCTGTCTTTATGAAACAGAGTCAGTCTGTCTTTATGGCACAGAGTCAGTCTGTCTTCATGGCACACAGTCAGTCTGTCTTTATGGTATGGAGTCAGACTGTCGTTATGGCATGGAGTCTGTATTTATAGCACGGAGTCAGTCTGTCTTTATGGCATGGAGTCAGTCTGTCTTTATGGCAGAGAGTCAGTCTGTCTTTATGGCATTTAGTCAGTCTGTCTTTATGGCAGAGAGTCAGTCTGTCTTTATGGCATTTAGTCAGTCTGTCTTTATGGCACGGAGTCAGTCTGTCTTTATGGCATGGAGTCAGTCTGTCTTCATGGCACAGAGTCAGTCTGTCTTTATGGTATGGAGTCAGTCTGGTTTTATGGTATGGAGTCAGTCTGTCTTTATGGCACAGAGTCAGTCTGTCTTTATGGCATGAAGTCTGTCTGTCTTTATGGCATGGAGTCAGTCTGTCTTTATGGCATGGAGTCATTCTGTTTTTATGGTATGGAGTCAGCCTGTCTTTATGATATGTAGTCAGTCTGTCTTTATGCATGGAGTCAGTCTGTCTTTATGGCACGGAGTCAGTTTGTCATTATGGCACGGAGTCAGTCTGTCTTTATGGCATGGAGTCAGTCTGTCTTTATGGCACGGAGTCAGTCTGTTTTTATGGTATGGAGTCAGTCTGTCTTTATGGCATGGAGTCAGTCTGTTTTTATGGTATGGAGTCAGTCTGTCTTTATGGCATGGAGTCAGTCTGTTTTTATGGTATGGAGTCAGTCTGTCTTCATGGCACAGAGTCAGTATGTCTTTATGGCATGGAGTCATTCTGTCTTTATGGCACAATGTCAGTCTGTCTTTATGGCACAGAGTCAGTCTGTCTTTATGGCATGGAGTCAGTTTGTCTTTATGGCATGGAGTCAGTCTGTCTTTTTGGCATGGCGTCAGTCTTTCTTTATGGTATGTAGTCAGTCTGTCCTTATGGCACAGAGTCAGTCTGTCTTTATGGCACGGAGTCAGTCTGTCTTTATGGCATGGAGTCAGTCTGTCTTTATGGCATGGAGTCAGTCTGTCTTTATGGCACAGAGTCAGTCTGTCTTCATGGCACACAGTCAGTCTGTCTTTATGGTATGGAGTCAGACTGTCGTTATGGCATGGAGTCTGTATTTATAGCACGGAGTCAGTCTGTCTTTATGGCATGGAGTCAGTCTGTCTTTATGGCAGAGAGTCAGTCTGTCTTTATGGCATTTAGTCAGTCTGTCTTTATGGCAGAGAGTCAGTCTGTCTTTATGGCATTTAGTCAGTCTGTCTTTATGGCACGGAGTCAGTCTGTCTTTATGGCATGGAGTCAGTCTGTCTTCATGGCACAGAGTCAGTCTGTCTTTATGGTATGGAGTCAGTCTGGTTTTATGGTATGGAGTCAGTCTGTCTTTATGGCACAGAGTCAGTCTGTCTTTATGGCTTGAATTCTGTCTGTCTTTATGGCATGGAGTCAGTCTGTCTTTATGGCATGGAGTCATTCTGTTTTTATGGCATGGAATCAGTCTGTCTTTATTGTATTTTGTCAGTCTGTCTTTATGGTATGGAGTCAGTCTGTCTTTATGGCACAGAGTCAGTCTGTCTTTATGGCACAGATTCAGTCTGTCTTTATGGCACAGAGTCAGTCTGTCTTTATGGCACAGAGTCAGTCAGTCTTTATGGTATGGAGTCAGTCTGTCTTTATGACACAGATTCAGTCTGTCTTTATGGCACGGAGTCATTCTTTTTTTATGGTATGGAGTCAGTCTGTCTTTATGGTATGGAGTCAGTCTGTCTTTATGGTATGGAGTCAGTCTGTCTTTATGGTATGTAGTCAGTCTGTCTTTATGGAGTGGAGTCAGTATGTCTTTATGGCATGGAGTCAGTCTGTCTTTATGGCATGGAGTCAGTCTGTCTTTATGGTATGGAGTCAGTCTGTCTTTATGGCATGGAGTCAGTCTGTCTTTATGGCACGGAGTCAGTCTATCTTTATGGCATGGAATCAGTCCGTCTTTATGGCATGGAGTCAGTATGTCTTTATGGCATGGAGTCAGTCTGTCTTTATGGCATGGAGTCAGTCTGTCTTTATGGTATGGAGTCAGTCTGTCTTTATGGCATGGAGTCAGTCTGTCTTTATGGCACTGAGTCAGTCTATCTTTATGGCATGGAATCAGTCCGTCTTTATGGCATGGAATCAGTCTGTCTTTATGGCACGGAGTCAGTCTGTCTTTATGGCATGGAGTCAGTCTGTCTTTATGGCACAGAGTCAGTCTGTCTTAATGGCATGTAGTCAGTCTGTCTTTATGGCATGGAGTCAGTCTGTCTTTATGGTATGGAGTCAGTCTGTCTTTATGGCACAGAGTCAGTCTGTCTTTATGGCATGGAATCGGTCTGTTTTTATGGCATGGAGTCAGTCTGTCTTTATGGTATGGAGTCAGTCTGTCTATATGGCACAATGTCAGTCTGTCTTTATGGCACAGAGTCAGTCTGTCTTTATGGCATGGAGTCAGTTTGTCTTTATGGCATGGAGTCAGTCTGTCTTTTTGGCATGGCGTCAGTCTTTCTTTATGGTATGTAGTCAGTCTGTCCTTATGGCACAGAGTCAGTCTGTCTTTATGGCACGGAGTCAGTCTGTCTTTATGGCATGGAGTCAGTCTGTCTTTATGGCAGAGAGTCAGTCTGTCTTTATGGCATTTAGTCAGTCTGTCTTTATGGCAGAGAGTCAGTCTGTCTTTATGGCATTTAGTCAGTTTGTCTTTATGGCACGGAGTCAGTCTGTCTTTATGGCATGGAGTCAGTCTGTCTTCATGGCACAGAGTCAGTCTGTCTTTATGGTATGGAGTCAGTCTGGTTTTATGGTATGGAGTCAGTCTGTCTTTATGGCACAGAGTCAGTCTGTCTTTATGGCATGAAGTCTGTCTGTCTTTATGGCATGGAGTCAGTCTGTCTTTATGGCATGGAGTCATTCTGTTTTTATGGCATGGAATCAGTCTGTCTTTATTGTATTTTGTTAGTCTGTCTTTATGGTATGGAGTCAGTCTGTCTTTATGGCACAGAGTCAGTCTGTCTTTATGGCACAGATTCAGTCTGTCTTTATGGCACAGAGTCAGTCTGTCTTTATGGCACAGAGTCAGTCAGTCTTTATGGTATGGAGTCAGTCTGTCTTTATGACACAGATTCAGTCTGTCTTTATGGCACGGAGTCATTCTTTTTTTATGGTATGGAGTCAGTCTGTCTTTATGGTATGGAGTCAGTCTGTCTTTATGGTATGGAGTCAGTCTGTCTTTATGGTATGTAGTCAGTCTGTCTTTATGGAGTGGAGTCAGTATGTCTTTATGGCATGGAGTCAGTCTGTCTTTATGGCATGGAGTCAGTCTGTCTTTATGGTATGGAGTCAGTCTGTCTTTATGGCATGGAGTCAGTCTGTCTTTATGGCACGGAGTCAGTCTATCTTTATGGCATGGAATCAGTCCGTCTTTATGGCATGGAGTCAGTATGTCTTTATGGCATGGAGTCAGTCTGTCTTTATGGCATGGAGTCAGTCTGTCTTTATTGTATGGAGTCAGTCTGTCTTTATGGCATGGAGTCAGTCTGTCTTTATGGCACGGAGTCAGTCTATCTTTATGGCATGGAATCAGTCCGTCTTTATGGCATGGAATCAGTCTGTCTTTATGGCACGGAGTCAGTCTGTCTTTATGGCATGGAGTCAGTCTGTCTTTATGGCACAGAGTCAGTCTGTCTTAATGGCATGTAGTCAGTCTGTCTTTATGGCATGGAGTCAGTCTGTCTTTATGGTATGGAGTCAGTCTGTCTTTATGGCACAGAGTCAGTCTGTCTTTATGGCATGGAATCGGTCTGTTTTTATGGCATGGAGTCAGTCTGTCTTTATGGTATGGAGTCAGTCTGTCTTTATGGCACAATGTCAGTCTGTCTTTATGGCACAGAGTCAGTCTGTCTTTATGGCATGGAGTCAGTTTGTCTTTATGGCATGGAGTCAGTCTGTCTTTTTGGCATGGCGTCAGTCTTTCTTTATGGTATGTAGTCAGTCTGTCCTTATGGCACAGAGTCAGTCTGTCTTTATGGCACGGAGTCAGTCTGTCTTTATGGCATGGAGTCAGTCTGTCTTTATGGCAGAGAGTCAGTCTGTCTTTATGGCATTTAGTCAGTCTGTCTTTATGGCAGAGAGTCAGTCTGTCTTTATGGCATTTAGTCAGTTTGTCTTTATGGCATGGAGTCAGTCTGTCTTTATGGCATGGAGTCAGTCTGTCTTCATGGCACAGAGTCAGTCTGTCTTTATGGTATGGAGTCAGTCTGGTTTTATGGTATGGAGTCAGTCTGTCTTTATGGCACAGAGTCAGTCTGTCTTTATGGCATGAAGTCTGTCTGTCTTTATGGCATGGAGTCAGTCTGTCTTTATGGCATGGAGTCATTCTGTTTTTATGGCATGGAATCAGTCTGTCTTTATTGTATTTTGTTAGTCTGTCTTTATGGTATGGAGTCAGTCTGTCTTTATGGCACAGAGTCAGTCTGTCTTTATGGCACAGATTCAGTCTGTCTTTATGGCACAGAGTCAGTCTGTCTTTATGGCACAGAGTCAGTCAGTCTTTATGGTATGGAGTCAGTCTGTCTTTATGACACAGATTCAGTCTGTCTTTATGGCACGGAGTCAGTCTATCTTTATGGCATGGAATCAGTCCGTCTTTATGGCATGGAGTCAGTATGTCTTTATGGCATGGAGTCAGTCTGTCTTTATGGCATGGAGTCAGTCTGTCTTTATGGTATGGAGTCAGTCTGTCTTTATGGCATGGAGTCAGTCTGTCTTTATGGCACGGAGTCAGTCTATCTTTATTGCATGGAATCAGTCCGTCTTTATGGCATGGAGTCAGTCTGTCTTTATGGCACGGAGTCAGTCTGTCTTTATGGCATGGAGTCAGTCTGTCTTTATGGCACAGAGTCAGTCTGTCTTAATGGCATGTAGTCAGTCTGTCTTTATGGCATGGAGTCAGTCTGTCTTTATGGTATGGAGTCAGTCTGTCTTTATGGCACAGAGTCAGTCTGTCTTTATGGCATGGAATCGGTCTGTTTTTATGGCATGGAGTCAGTCTGTCTTTATGGTATGGAGTCAGTCTGTCTTTATGGCACAGAGTCAGTCTGTCTTTATGAAATGGAATCGGTCTGTTTTTATTGTATGGAGTCAGTCTGTCTTTATGGCATGGAGTCAGTCTGTTTTTATGGTATGGAGTCAGTCTGTCTTTATGGCATGGAGTCAGTCTGTTTTTATGGTATGGAGTCAGTCTGTCTTTATGGTATGGAGTCAGTCTGATTTTATGGTATGGAATCAGACTGTCTTTATGGCACAGAGTCAGTCTGTCTTTATGGCATGAAGTCAGTCTGTCTTGATGGCATGGAGTCAGTCTGTCTTTATGGCACAGTGTCAGTCTGTCTTTATGGCACAGAGTCAGTCTGTCTTTATGGCACAAAGTCAGTCTGTTTTTATGGCATGGAGTCAGTCTGTCTTTATGGCAAGTAGTCAGTCTGTCTTTATGGCACATAGTCAGTCTGTCTTTATGGCATGGAGTCAGTCTGTCTTTATGGCACAGAGTCAGTCTGTCTTTATGGCATGGAGTCAGTCTGTCTTTATGGCATGGAGTCAGTCTGTCTTTTTTGCACAGTGTCAGTCTGTCTTTATGGCATGGAGTCAGTCTGTCTTTATGGCATGGAGTCAGTCTGTCTTAATGGCATGTAGTCATTCTGTTTTTATGGCATGGAATCAGTCTGTCTGTATTGTATTTTGTCAGTCTGTCTTTATGGTATGGAGTCAGTCTGTCTTTATGGCACAGAGTCAGTCTGTCTTTATGGCACAGATTCAGTCTGTCTTTATGGCACAGAGTCAGTCTGTCTTTATGGCACAGAGTCAGTCTGTCTTTATGGTATGGAGTCAGTCTGTCTTTATGACACAGATTCAGTCTGTATTTATGGCACGGAGTCATTATTTTTTTATGGTATGGAGTCAGTCTGTCTTTATGGTATGGAGTCAGTCTGTCTTTATTGTATGGAGTCAGTCTGTCTTTATGGTATGGAGTCAGTCTGTCTTTATGGCATGGAGTCAGTATGTCTTTATGGCATTGAGTCAGTCTGTCTTTATGGCATGGAGTCAGTCTGTCTTTATGGTATGGAGTCAGTCTGTCTTTATGGCATGGAGTCAGTCTGTCTTTATGGCACGGAGTCAGTCTATCTTTATGGCATGAAGTCAGTCCGTCTTTATGGCATGGAGTCAGTCTGTCTTTATGGCATGGAGTCAGTCTGTCTTTATGGCAAGTAGTCAGTCTGTCTTTATGGCACATAGTCAGTCTGTCTTTATGGCATGGAGTCAGTCTGTCTTTATGGCACAGAGTCAGTCTGTCTTTATGGCATGGAGTCAGTCTGTCTTTATGGCATGGAGTCAGTCTGTCTTTTTTGCACAGTGTCAGTCTGTCTTTATGGCATGGAGTCAGTCTGTCTTTATGGCATGGAGTCAGTCTGTCTTTATTGCACAGTGTCAGTCTGTTTTCATGGCATGGAGTCAGTCTGTCTTTATGGCATGGAGTCAGTCTGTCTTTATGGTATGGATTCAGTCTGTCTTTATGGCACAGAGTCAGTCTGTCTTTATGGTATGGAGTCAGTCTGGCTTTATGGCATGGAGCCAGTCTGTCTTTAAGGTATGGAGTCAGTCTGTCTTTATGGCATGAAGTCAGTCTGTCTTTATGGTATAGAGTCAGTCTGTCTTTATGGCACAGAGTCAGTCTGTCTTTAAGGTATCGAGTCAGTCTGTCTTTATGGCACAGAGTCAGTCTGTCTTTATGGCATGGAGTCAGTCTGTCTTTATGGTATGAAGTCAGTCTGTCTTTATGGTATGGAGTCAGTCTGTCTTTATGGCACAGAGTCAGTCTGTCTTTATGGCATGGAGTCAGTCTGTTTTTATGGTATGGAGTCAGTCTGTCTTTATGGCATGGATTCAGTCTGTCTTTATGCATGGAGTCAGTCTGTCTTCATGGTATGGAGTCAGTCTGTCTTTATGGCATGGAGTCAGTATGTCTTTATGCATGGAATCAGTCTGTCTTTATGGTATGGAGTCAGTCTGTCTTTATGGTATGGAGTCAGTCTGTCTTTATGGTATGGAGTCAGTCTATCTTTATGGTATGGAGTCAGTCTGTCTTTACGGTATGGATTCAGTCTGTCTTTATGGCATGGAGTCAGTCTGTTTTTATGGTATGGAGTCAATCTGTCTTAATGGCACAGAATCGTTCTTTCTTAATGGCATGGAGTCAGTCTGTCTTCATGGTATGGAGTCAGTCTGTCTTTATGGCATGGAGTCAGTCTGTCTTTATGGCACAGAGTCAGTTTGTCTTTATGGCATGGAGTCAGTCTGTCTTTGTGGCACAGAGTCAGTCTGTCTTTATGGCACGGAGTCAGTCTGTCTTTATGGCACGGAGTCAGTCTGTCTTTATGGCATGGAGTCAGTCTGTCTTAATGGTATGTAGTCAGTCTGTCTTCATGGCACAGAGTCAGTCTGTCTTTATGGCATGGAATCGGTCTGTTTTTATTGTATGGAGTCAATGGCAATGGTAGTCTGTCTTTATGGCACGGAGTCAGTCTGTTTTTATGGTATGGAGTCAGTCTGTCTTTATGGCATGGAGTCAGTCTGTTTTTATGGTATGGAGTCAGTCTGTCTTTATGGTATGGAGTCAGTCTGTTTTTATGGTATGGAGTCAGTCTGTCTTTATGGCATAGAGTCAGTCTGTCTTTATGGCATGGAGTCAGTCTGTCTTTATGGCATGGAGTCAGTCTGTCTTAATGGTATGGAGTCATTCTGTTTTTATGGCATGGAATCAGTCTGTCTTTATTGTATTTTGTCAGTCTGTCTTTATGGTATGGAGTCAGTCTGTCTTTATGGCACAGAGTCAGTGTGTCTTTATGAGACAGATTCAGTCTGTCTTTATGGCACAGAGTCAGTCTCTCTTAATGGCACAGAGTCATTCTGTCTTTATGGTATGGAGTCAGTCTGTCTTTATGACACAGATTCATTCTGTCTTCATGGCACGGAGTCATTCTTTTTTTATGGTATGGAGTCAGTCTGTCTTTATGAGACAGATTCAGTCGGTCTTTATGGCACGGAGTCAGTCTGTTTTTATGTTATGGAGTCAGTCTGTCTTTATGGTATGGAGTCAGTCGGTCTTTATGGTATGGAGTCAGTCTGTCTTTATGGTATGGAGTCAGTCTGTCTTTATGGCATGGAGTCAGTCTTTTTTATGGTATGGAGTCAATCTGTCTTTATGGCACAGAATCAGTCTTTCTTAATGGCATGGAGTCATTCTGTCTTTATGGTATGGAGTCAGTCTGTCTTTATGGCACAGAGTCAGTCTGTCTTTATGGCACAGATTCAGTCTTTCTTTATGGCATGGAGTCAGTCTGTCTTTATGGCACGGAGTCAGTCTGTTTTTATGTTATGGAGTCAGTCTGTCTTTATGGTATGGAGTCAGTCGGTCTTTATGGTATGGAGTCAGTCTGTCTTTATGGTATGGAGTCAGTCTGTCTTTATGGCATGGAGTCAGTCTTTTTTATGGTATGGAGTCAATCTGTCTTTATGGCACAGAATCAGTCTTTCTTAATGGCATGGAGTCATTCTGTCTTTATGGTATGGAGTCAGTCTGTCTTTATGGCACAGAGTCAGTCTGTCTTTATGGCACAGATTCAGTCTTTCTTTATGGCATGGAGTCAGTCTGTCTTTATGGCACGGAGTCAGTCTGTCTTTATGGCATGGAGTCAGTCTGTCTTTATGGCACGAAGTCAGTCTGTCTTAATGGCACGGAGTCAGTCTGTATTCATGGCATGGAGTCAGTCTGTCTTTATGGTATGGAGTCAGTCTGTCTTTATGGTATGGAGTCAGTCTGTCTTTATGGTATGGAGTCAGTCTGTCTTTATGGTATGGAGTCAGTCTGTCTTTATGGCATGGAGTCAGTCTGTTTTTATGGTATGGAGTCAGTCTGTCTTTATGGCACAGAGTCAGTCTTTCTTTATGGCATGGAGTCAGTCTGTCTTTATGGTATGGAGTCAGTCTGTCTTCATGGCACGGAGTCATTCTTTTTTTATGGTATGGAATCAGTCTGTCTTTATGGTATGGAGTCAGTCTGTCTTTATGGTATGGAGTCAGTCTGTCTTTATGGTATGGAGTCAGTCTGTCTTTATGGCATGGAGTCGTCTGTTTTTATGGTATGGAGTCAATCTGTCTTCATGGCATGGAGTCAGTCTGTTTTTATGGTATGGAGTCAGTCTGTCTTTATGGCACAGAGTCAGTCTGTCTTTATGGCACAGAGTCAGTCTGTCTTTATGGTATGGAGTCAGTCTGTCTTTATGAGACAGATTCAGTCGGTCTTTATGGCACGGAGTCAGTCTGTTTTTATGTTATGGAGTCAGTCTGTCTTTATGGTATGGAGTCAGTCGGTCTTTATGGTATGGAGTCAGTCTGTCTTTATGGTATGGAGTCAGTCTGTCTTTATGGCATGGAGTCAGTCTTTTTTATGGTATGGAGTCAATCTGTCTTTATGGCACAGAATCAGTCTTTCTTAATGGCATGGAGTCATTCTGTCTTTATGGTATGGAGTCAGTCTGTCTTTATGGCACAGAGTCAGTCTGTCTTTATGGCACAGATTCAGTCTTTCTTTATGGCATGGAGTCAGTCTGTCTTTATGGCACGGAGTCAGTCTGTCTTTATGGCATGGAGTCAGTCTGTCTTTATGGCACGAAGTCAGTCTGTCTTAATGGCACGGAGTCAGTCTGTATTCATGGCATGGAGTCAGTCTGTCTTTATGGTATGGAGTCAGTCTGTCTTTATGGTATGGAGTCAGTCTGTCTTTATGGTATGGAGTCAGTCTGTCTTTATGGTATGGAGTCAGTCTGTCTTTATGGCATGGAGTCAGTCTGTTTTTATGGTATGGAGTCAGTCTGTCTTTATGGCACAGAGTCAGTCTTTCTTTATGGCATGGAGTCAGTCTGTCTTTATGGTATGGAGTCAGTCTGTCTTTATGGCACTGAGTCAGTCTGTCTTTATTGCACAGAGTCAGTCTGTCTTTATGGTATGGAGTCAGTCTGTCTTTATGGTATGAGTCAGTCTTTCTTCATGGCACAGAGTCAGTCTGTCTTCATGTCATGGAGTCAGTCTGTTTTTATGGTATGGAGTCAGTCTATCTATATGGCATGGAGTCAGTCTGTTTTTATGGTATGGAGTCAGTCTGTCTTTATGGTATGGAGTCAATCTGTCTTTATGGCACAGAATCAGTCTTTCTTAATGGCATGGAGTCAGTCTGTCTTCATGTCATGGAGTCAGTCTGTTTTTATGGTATGGAGTCAGTCTGTCTTCATGGCATGGAGTCAGTCTGTTTTTATGGTATGGAGTCAGTCTGTCTTTATGGCACAGAGTCAGTCTGTCTTTATGGCACAGAGTCAGTCTGTCTTTATGGTATGGAGTCAGTCTGTCTTTATGAGACAGATTCAGTCGGTCTTTATGGCACGGAGTCAGTCTGTTTTTATGTTATGGAGTCAGTCTGTCTTTATGGTATGGAGTCAGTCGGTCTTTATGGTATGGAGTCAGTCTGTCTTTATGGTATGGAGTCAGTCTGTCTTTATGGCATGGAGTCAGTCTTTTTTATGGTATGGAGTCAATCTGTCTTTATGGCACAGAATCAGTCTTTCTTAATGGCATGGAGTCATTCTGTCTTTATGGTATGGAGTCAGTCTGTCTTTATGGCACTGAGTCAGTCTGTCTTTATGGCACAGATTCAGTCTGTTTTTATGGCATGGAATCAGTCTGCCTTTATAGTATGTAGTCAGTCTGTCTTTATGGTATGGAGTCAGTCTGTCTTTATGGCACAGAGTCAGTCTGTCTTTATGGCACAGATTCAGTCTTTCTTTATGGCATGGAGTCAGTCTGTCTTAATGGCATGGAGTCAGTCTGTCTTTATGGCATGGAGTCAGTCTGTCTTTATGGCACGAAGTCAGTCTGTCTTAATGGCACGGAGTCAGTCTGTATTCATGGCATGGAGTCAGTCTGTCTTTATGGTATGGAGTCAGTCTGTCTTTATGGTATGGAGTCAGTCTGTCTTTATGGCATGGAGTCAGTCTGTTTTTATGGTATGGAGTCAGTCTGTCTTTATGGCACAGAGTCAGTCTTTCTTTATGGCATGGAGTCAGTCTGTCTTTATGGTATGGAGTTAGTCTGTCTTTATGGCACTGAGTCAGTCTGTCTTTATTGCACAGAGTCAGTCTGTCTTTATGGTATGGAGTCAGTCTGTCTTTATGGTATGGAGTCAGTCTTTCTTCATGGCACAGAGTCAGTCTGTCTTCATGTCATGGAGTCAGTCTGTTTTTATGGTATGGAGTCAGTCTATCTATATGGCATGGAGTCAGTCTGTTTTTATGGTATGGAGTCAGTCTGTCTTTATGGTATGGAGTCAATCTGTCTTTATGGCACAGAATCAGTCTTTCTTAATGGCATGGAGTCAGTCTGTCTTTATGGTATGGAGTCAGTCTGTCTTTATGGCACTGAGTCAGTCTGTCTTCATGGCATGGAGTCAGTCTGTCTTTATGGCATGGAGTCAGTCTGTCTTTATGGCACAGAGTCAGTCTGTCTTTATGGCACAGATTCAGTCTTTCTTTATGGCATGGAGTCAGTCTGTCTTTATGGCACGGAGTCAGTCTCTCTTTATGGCATGGTGTCAGTCTGTCTTTATGGCACGAAGTCAGTCTGTCTTAATGGCACGGAGTCAGTCTGTATTCATGGCATGGAGTCAGTCTGTCTTTATGGTATGGAGTCAGTCTGTCTTTATGGTGTGGAGTCAGTCTGTCTTTATGGTATGGAGTCAGTCTGTCTTTATGGTATGGAGTCAGTCTGTCTTTATGGCATGGAGTCAGTCTGTTTATATGGTATGGAGTCAGTCTGTCTTTATGGCACAGAGTCAGTCTTTCTTTATGGCATGGAGTCAGTCTGTCTTTATGGTATGGAGTCAGTCTGTCTTTATGGCACTGAGTCAGTCTGTCTTTATTGCACAGAGTCAGTCTGTCTTTATGGTATGGAGTCAGTCTGTCTTTATGGTATGGAGTCAGTCTTTCTTCATGGCACAAACTCAGTCTGTCTTCATGTCATGGAGTCAGTCTGTTTTTATGGTATGGAGTCAGTCTATCTATATGGCATGGAGTCAGTCTGTCTTTGTGGCACAGAGTCAGTCTGTCTTTATGGCACGGAGTCAGTCTTTCTTTATGGCACGGAGTCAGTCTGTCTTTATGGCATGGAGTCAGTCTGTCTTAATGGCACGTAGTCAGTCTGTCTTTATAGCATGGAGTCAGTCTGTCTTTATGGTATGGAGTCAGTCTGTCTTTATGGCACAGAGTCAGTCTGTCTTTATGGCATGGAATCAGTCTGTTTTTATTGTATGGAGTCAGTCTGTCTTTATGTCATGGAGTCAGTCTGTCTTTATGGTATGGAGTCAGTCTGTTTTTATGGTATGGAGTCAGTCTGTCTTTATGGCACAGAGTCAGTCTGTCTTAAGGGAATGGAGTCAGTCTGTCTTTATGGTATGGAGTCAGTCTGTCTTTATGGCATGGAGTCAGTCTGTTTTTATGGTATGGAGTCCATCTGTCTTTATGGGACAGAATCAGTCTTTCTTAATGGCATGGAGTCAGTCTGTCATTATGGTATGGAGTCAGTCTGTCTTTATGGCACTGAGTCAGTCTGTCTTTATGGCATGGAGTCAGTCTGTCTTTATGGCATGTAGTCAGTCTGTCTTTATGGCACAGAGTCAGTCTGTCTTTATGGCATGGAGTCAGTCTGTCTTTGTGGCACAGAGTCAGTCTTTCTTTATGGCACGGAGTCAGTCTGTCTTTATGGCATGGAGTCAGTCTGTCTTTATGTTACAGAGTCAGTCTGTCTTAATGGCACGTAGTCAGTCTGTCTTTATGGCATGGAGTCAGTCTGTCTTTATGGTATTGAGTCAGTCTGTCTTTATGGCACAGAGTCAGTCTGTCTTTATGGCATGGAATCAGTCTGTTTTTATTGTATGGAGTCAGTCTGTCTTTATGGTATGGAGTCAGTCTGTTTTTATGGCACGAAGTCAGTCTGTCTTAATGGCACGGAGTCAGTCTGTATTCATGGCATGGAGTCAGTCTGTCTTTATGGTATGGAGTCAGTCTGTCTTTATGGTATGGAGTCAGTCTGTTTTTATGGTATGGAGTCTGTCTGTCTATATGGCATGGAGTCAGTCTGTTTTTATGGTTTGGTGTCAGTCTGTCTTTATGGTATGGAGTCAGTCTGTCTTTATGGTATGGAGTCAGTCTGTCTTTGTGGCATGGAGTCAGTCTGTTTTTATGGTATGGAGTCAATCTGTCTTTATGGCACAGAATCAGTCTTTCTTAATGGCATGGAGTCAGTCTGTCTTTATGGTATGGCGTCAGTCTGTCTTTATGGCACTGAGTCAGTCTGTCTTTATGGCATGGAGTCAGTCTGTCTTTATGGCATGGAGTCAGTCTGTCTTTATGGCACAGAGTCAGTCTGTCTTTATGGCATGGAGTCAGTCTGTCTTTGTGGCACAGAGTCAGTCTGTCTTTATGGCACGGAGTCAGTCTTTCTTTATGGCACGGAGTCAGTCTGTCTTTATGGCACAGAGTCAGTCTGTCTTAATGACACTTAGTCAGTCTGTCTTTATGGCATGGAGTCAGTCTGTCTTTATGGTATGGAGTCAGTCTGTCTTTATGGCACAGAGTCAGTCTGTCTTTATGGCATGGAATCAGTCTGTTTTTATTGTATGGAGTCAGTCTGTCTTTATGTCATGGAGTCAGTCTGTCTTTATGGTATGGAGTCAGTCTGTTTTTATGGTATGGAGTCAGTCTGTCTTTATGTCACAGAGTCAGTCTGTCTTTATGGCATGGAGTCAGTCTGTCTTTATGGCATGGAGTCAGTCTGTCTTCATGGCACAGAGTCAGTCTGTCTTCATGTCATGGAGTCAGTCTGTTTTTATGGTATGGAGTCAGTCTGTCTATATGGCATGGAGTCAGTCTGTTTTTATGGTATGGAGTCAGTCTGTCTTTAAGGTATGGAGTCAGTCTGTCTTTATGGTATGGAGTCAGTCTGTCTTTATGGCATGGAGTCAGTCTGTTTTTATGGTATGGAGTCAATCTGTCTTTATGGCACAGAATCAGTCTTTCTTAATGGCATGGAGTCAGTCTGTCTTTATGGTATGGAGTCAGTCTGTCTTTATGGCACTGAGTCAGTCTGTCTTTATGGCATGGAGTCAGTCTGTCTTTATGGCATGGAGTCAGTCTGTCTTTATGGTATGGAGTCAGTCTGTCTTTATGGCACTGAGTCAGTCTGTCTTTATTTCACAGAGTCAGTCTGTCTTTATGGCATGGAGTCAGTCTGTCTTTGTGGCACAGAGTCAGTCTGTCTTTATGGTACGGAGTCAGTCTTTCTTTATGGCATGGAGTCAGTCTGTCTTCATGGCACAGAGTCAGTCTGTATTCATGTCATGGAGTCAGTCTTTTTTTATGGTATGGAGTCAGTCTGTCTATATGGCATGGAGTCAGTCTGTTTTTATGGTATGGAGTCAGTCTGTCTTAAGGGAATGGAGTCAGTCTGTCTTTATGGTATGGAGTCAGTCTGTCTTTATGGCATGGAGTCAGTCTGTTTTTATGGTATGGAGTCAATCTGTCTTTATGGGACAGAATCAGTCTTTCTTAATGGCATGGAATCAGTCTGTCTTTATGGTATGGAGTCAGTCTGTCTTTATGGCACTGAGTCAGTCTGTCTTTATGGCATGGAGTCAGTCTGTCTTTATGGCATGTAGTCAGTCTGTCTTTATGGCACAGAGTCAGTCTGTCTTTATGGCATGGAGTCAGTCTATCTTTGTGGCACAGAGTCAGTCTGTCTTTATGGCATGGAGTCAGTCTGTCTTTATGTTACAGAGTCAGTCTGTCTTAATGGCACGTAGTCAGTCTTTCTTTATGGCACGGAGTCAGTCTGTCTTTATGGCATGGAGTCAGTCTGTCTTTATGTTACAGAGTCAGTCTGTCTTAATGGCACGTAGTCAGTCTGTCTTTATGGCATGGAGTCAGTCTGTCTTTATGGTATTGAGTCAGTCTGTCTTTATGGCACAGAGTCAGTCTGTCTTTATGGCATGGAATCAGTCTGTTTTTATTGTATGGAGTCAGTCTGTCTTTATGTCATGGAGTCAGTCCGTCTTTATGGTATGGAGTCAGTCTGTTTTCATGGCACAAAGTCAGTCTGTCTTAATGGCACGGAGTCAGTCTGTATTCATGGCATGGAGTCAGTCTGTCTTTATGGTATGGAGTCAGTCTGTCTTTATGGTATGGAGTCAGTCTGTCTTTATGGCATGGAGTCAGTCTGTCTTTATGGCATGGAGTCAGTCTGTCTTTGTGGCACAGAGTCAGTCTGTCTTTATGGTACGGAGTCAGTCTTTCTTTATGGCATGGAGTCAGTCTGTCTTCATGGCACAGAGTCAGTCTGTATTCATGTCATGGAGTCAGTCTTTTTTTATGGTATGGAGTCAGTCTGTCTATATGGCATGGAGTCAGTCTGTTTTTATGGTATGGAGTCAGTCTGTCTTAAGGGAATGGAGTCAGTCTGTCTTTATGGTATGGAGTCAGTCTGTCTTTATGGCATGGAGTCAGTCTGTTTTTATGGTATGGAGTCAATCTGTCTTTATGGGACAGAATCAGTCTTTCTTAATGGCATGGAATCAGTCTGTCTTTATGGTATGGAGTCAGTCTGTCTTTATGGCACTGAGTCAGTCTGTCTTTATGGCATGGAGTCAGTCTGTCTTTATGGCATGTAGTCAGTCTGTCTTTATGGCACAGAGTCAGTCTGTCTTTATGGCATGGAGTCAGTCTGTCTTTGTGGCACAGAGTCAGTCTGTCTTTATGGCATGGAGTCAGTCTGTCTTTATGTTACAGAGTCAGTCTGTCTTAATGGCACGTAGTCAGTCTTTCTTTATGGCACGGAGTCAGTCTGTCTTTATGGCATGGAGTCAGTCTGTCTTTATGTTACAGAGTCAGTCTGTCTTAATGGCACGTAGTCAGTCTGTCTTTATGGCATGGAGTCAGTCTGTCTTTATGGTATTGAGTCAGTCTGTCTTTATGGCACAGAGTCAGTCTGTCTTTATGGCATGGAATCAGTCTGTTTTTATTGTATGGAGTCAGTCTGTCTTTATGTCATGGAGTCAGTCTGTCTTTATGGTATGGAGTCAGTCTGTTTTCATGGCACAAAGTCAGTCTGTCTTAATGGCACGGAGTCAGTCTGTATTCATGGCATGGAGTCAGTCTGTCTTTATGGTATGGAGTCAGTCTGTCTTTATGGTATGGAGTCAGTCTGTCTTTATGGCATGGAGTCAGTCTGTTTTTATGGTATGGAGTCAGTCTGTCTTTATGGTATGGAGTCAGTCTGTCTTTATGGCACAGAGTCAGTCTGTCTTTATTGCACAGAGTCAGTCTGTCTTTACGGTATGGAGTCAGTCTGTCTTTATGGTATGGAGTCAGTCTTTCTTCATGGCACAGAGTCAGTCTGTCTTCATGTCATGGAGTCAGTCTGTTTTTATGGTATGGAGTCAGTCTGTCTATATGGCATGGAGTCAGTCTGTTTTTATGGTATGGAGTCAGTCTGTCTTTATGGTATGGAGTCAGTCTGTCTTTGTGGTATGGAGTCAGTCTGTCTTTATGGCATGGAGTCAGTCTGTTTTATGGTATGGAGTCAATCTGTCTTTATGGCACAGAATCAGTCTTTCTTAATGGCATGGAGTCAGTCTGTCTTTATGGTATGGCGTCAGTCTGTCTTTATGGCACTGAGTCAGTCTGTCTTTATGGCATGGAGTCAGTCTGTCTTTATGGCATGGAGTCAGTCTGTCTTTATGGCACAGAGTCAGTCTTGTCTTTATGGCATGGAGTCAGTCTGTCTTTGTGGCACAGAGTCAGTCTGTCTTTATGGCACGGAGTCAGTCTTTCTTTATGGCACGGAGTCAGTCTGTCTTTATGGCATGGAGTCAGTCTGTTTTTATGGTATGGAGTCAATCTGTCTTTATGGGACAGAATCAGTCTTTCTTAATGGTATGGAGTCAGTCTGTCTTTATGGTATGGAGTCAGTCTGTCTTTATGGCACTGAGTCAGTCTGTCTTTATGGCATGGAGTCAGTCTGTCTTTATGGCATGTAGTCAGTCTGTCTTTATGGCACAGAGTCAGTCTGTCTTTATGGCATGGAGTCAGTCTGTCTTTGTGGCACAGAGTCAGTCTTTCTTTATGGCACGGAGTCAGTCTGTCTTTATGGCATGGAGTCAGTCTGTCTTTATGTTACAGAGTCAGTCTGTCTTAATGGCACGTAGTCAGTCTGTCTTTATGGCATGGAGTCAGTCTGTCTTTATGGTATTGAGTCAGTCTGTCTTTATGGCACAGAGTCAGTCTGTCTTTATGGCATGGAATCAGTTTGTTTTTATTGTATGGAGTCAGTCTGTCTTTATGTCATGGAGTCAGTCTGTCTTTATGGTAATGAGTCAGTCTGTTTTTATGGCACGAAGTCAGTCTGTCTTAATGGCACGGAGTCAGTCTGTATTCATGGCATGGAGTCAGTCTGTCTTTATGGTATGGAGTCAGTCTGTCTTTATGGTATGGAGTCAGTCTGTCTTTATGGCATGGAGTCAGTCTGTTTTTATGGTATGGAGTCAGTCTGTCTTTATGGCACAGAGTCAGTCTTTCTTTATGGCATGGAGTCAGTCTGTCTTTATGGTATGGAGTCAGTCTGTCTTTATGGCATTGAGTCAGTCTGTCTTTATTGCACAGAGTCAGTCTGTCTTTATGGTATGCAGTCAGTCTGTCTTTATGGTATGGAGTCAGTCTTTCTTCATGGCACAGAGTCAGTCTGTCTTCATGTCATGGAGTCAGTCTGTTTTTATGGTATGGAGTCAGTCTGTCTATATGGCATGGAGTCAGTCTGTTTTTATGGTATGGAGTCAGTCTGTCTTTATGGTATGGAGTCAGTCTGTCTTTATGGTATGGAGTCAGTCTGTCTTTATGGCATGGAGTCAGTCTGTTTTTATGGTATGGAGTCAATCTGTCTTTATGGCACAGAATCAGTCTTTCTTAATGGCATGGAGTCAGTCTGTCTTTATGGTATGGCGTCAGTCTGTCTTTATGGCACTATGTCAGTCTGTCTTTATGGCATGGAGTCAGTCTGTCTTTATGGCATGGAGTCAGTCTGTCTTTACGGCACAGAGTCAGTCTGTCTTTATGGCATGGAGTCAGTCTGTCTTTGTGGCACAGAGTCAGTCTGTCTTTATGGCACGGAGTCAGTCTTTCTTTATGGCACGGAGTCAGTCTGTCTTTATGGCATGGAGTCAGTCTGTCTTTATGGCACAGAGTCAGTCTGTCTTAATGACACTTAGTCAGTCTGTCTTTATGGCATGGAGTCAGTCTGTCTTTATGGTATGGAGTCAGTCTGTCTTTATGGCACAGAGTCAGTCTGTCTTTATGGCATGGAAGCAGTCTGTTTTTATTGTATGGAGTCAGTCTGTCTTTATGTCATGGAGTCAGTCTGTCTTTATGGTATGGAGTCAGTCTGTTTTTATGGTATGGAGTCAGTCTGTATTTATGTCACAGAGTCAGTCTGTCTTTATGGCATGGAGTCAGTCTGTCTTCATGGCACAGAGTCAGTCTGTCTTCATGTCATGGAGTCAGTCTGTTTTTATGGTATGGAGTCAGTCTGTCTATATGGCATGGAGTCAGTCTGTTTTTATGGTATGGAGTCAGTCTGTCTTTATGGTATGGAGTCAGTCTGTCTTTATGGTATGGAGTCAGTCTGTCTTTATGGCATGGAGTCAGTCTGTTTTTATGGTATGGAGTCAATCTGTCTTTATGGCACAGAATCAGTCTTTCTTAATGGCATGGAGTCAGTCTGTCTTTATGGTATGGAGTCAGTCTGTCTTTATGGCACTGAGTCAGTCTGTCTTTATGGCACAGAGTCAGTCTGTCTTTATGGCATGGAGTCAGTCTGTCTTTGTGGCACAGAGTCAGTCTTTCTTTATGGCACGGAGTCAGTCTGTCTTTATGGCATGGAGTCAGTCTGTCTTTATGTTACAGAGTCAGTCTGTCTTAATGGCACGTAGTCAGTCTGTCTTTATGGCATGGAGTCAGTCTGTCTTTATGGTATTGAGTCAGTCTGTCTTTATGGCACAGAGTCAGTCTGTCTTTATGGCATGGAATCAGTCTGTTTTTATTGTATGGAGTCAGTCTGTCTTTATGTCATGGAGTCAGTCTGTCTTTATGGTATGGAGTCAGTCTGTTTTTATGGCACGGAGTCAGTCTGTATTCATGGCATGGAGTCAGTCTGTCTTTATGGTATGGAGTCAGTCTGTCTTTATGGTATGGAGTCAGTCTGTCTTTATGGCATGGAGTCAGTCTGTTTTTATGGTATGGAGTCAGTCTGTCTTTATGGCACAGAGTCAGTCTTTCTTTATGGCATGGAGTCAGTCTGTCTTTATGGTATGGAGTCAGTCTGTCTTTATGGCACTGAGTCAGTCTGTCTTTATTGCACGGAGTCAGTCTGTCTTTATGGTATGGAGTCAGTCTGTCTTTATGGTATGGAGTCAGTCTTTCTTCATGGCACAGAGTCAGTCTGTCTTCATGTCATGGAGTCAGTCTGTTTTTATGGTATGGAGTCAGTCTGTCTTTATGGTATGGAGTCAGTCTGTCTTTATGGTATGGAGTCAGTCTGTCTTTATGGCATGGAGTCAGTCTGTTTTTATGGTATGGAGTCAATCTGTCTTTATGGCACAGAATCAGTCTTTCTTAATGGCATGGAGTCAGTCTGTCTTTATGGTATGGCGTCAGTCTGTCTTTATGGCACTGTGTCAGTCTGTCTTTATGGCATGGAGTCAGTCTGTCTTTATGGCATGGAGTCAGTCTGTCTTTATGGCACAGAGTCAGTCTGTCTTTATGGCATGGAGTCAGTCTGTCTTTGTGGCACAGAGTCAGTCTGTCTTTATGGCACAGAGTCAGTCTGTCTTTATGGTATGGAGTCAGTCTGTCTTTGTGGCACAGAGTCAGTCTGTCTTTATGGCACGGAGTCAGTCTTTCTTTATGGCACGGAGTCAGTCTGTCTTTATGGCATGGAGTCAGTCTGTCTTTATGGCACAGAGTCAGTCTGTCTTAATGACACTTAGTCAGTCTGTCTTTATGGCATGGATTCAGTCTGTCTTTATGGTATGGAGTCAGTCTGTCTTTATGGCACAGAGTCAGTCTGTCTTTATGGCATGGAAGCAGTCTGTTTTTATTGTATGGAGTCAGTCTGTCTTTATGTCATGGAGTCAGTCTGTCTTTATGGTATGGAGTCAGTCTGATTTTATGGTATGGAGTCAGTCTGTATTTATGTCACAGAGTCAGTCTGTCTTTATGGCATGGAGTCAGTCTGTCTTTATGGCATGGAGTCAGTCTGTCTTCATGGTACAGAGTCAGTCTGTCTTCATGTCATGGAGTCAGTCTGTTTTTATGGTATGGAGTCAGTCTGTCTATATGGCATGGAGTCAGTCTGTTTTTATGGTATGGAGTCAGTCTGTCTTTATGGTATGGAGTCAGTCTGTCTTTATGGCATGGAGTCAGTCTGTTTTTATGGTATGGAGTCAATCTGTCTTTATGGCACAGAATCAGTCTTTCTTAATGGCATGGAGTCAGTCTGTCTTTATGGTATGGAGTCAGTCTGTCTTTATGGCACTGAGTCAGTCTGTCTTTATGGCATGGAGTCAGTCTGTCTTTATGGCATGGAGTCAGTCTGTCTTTATGGCACAGAATCAGTCTTTCTTAATGGCATGGAGTCAGTCTGTCTTTATGGTATGGAGTCAGTCTGTCTTTATGGCACTGAGTCAGTCTGTCTTTATGGCACAGAGTCAGTCTGTCTTTATGGCATGGAGTCAGTCTGTCTTTGTGGCACAGAGTCAGTCTGTCTTTATGGTACGGAGTCAGTCTTTCTTTATGGCACGGAGTCAGTCTGTCTTTATGGCATGGAGTCAGTCTGTCTTTATGGCACAGAGTCAGTCTGTCTTAATGGCACGTAGTCAGTCTGTCTTTATGGCATGGAGTCAGTCTGTCTTTATGGTATGGAGTCAGTCTGTCTATATGGCATGGAGTCAGTCTGTTTTTATGGTATGGAGTCAGTCTGTCTTTATGGTATGGAGTCAGTCTGTCTTTATGGTAAGGAGTCAGTCTGTCTTTATGGCATGGAGTCAGTCTGTTTTTATGGTATGGAGTCAATCTGTCTTTATGGCACAGAATCAGTCTTTCTTAATGGCATGGAGTCAGTCTGTCTTTATGGCATGGAGTCAGTCTGTCTTTATGGCATGGAGTCAGTCTGTCTTTATGGCACAGAATCAGTCTTTCTTAATGGCATGGAGTCAGTCTGTCTTTATGGTATGGAGTCAGTCTGTCTTTATGGCACTGAGTCAGTCTGTCTTTATGGCACAGAGTCAGTCTGTCTTTATGGCATGGAGTCAGTCTGTCTTTGTGGCACAGAGTCAGTCTGTCTTTATGGCACGGAGTCAGTCTTTCTTTATGGCACGGAGTCAGTCTGTCTTTATGGCATGGAGTCAGTCTGTCTTTATGGCACAGAGTCAGTCTGTCTTAATGGCATGTAGTCAGTCTGTTTTTATGGTATGGAGTCAATCTGTCTTTATGGCACAGAATCAGTCTTTCTTAATGGCATGGAGTCAGTCTGTCTTTATGGTATGGAGTCAGTCTGTCTTTATGGCACTGAGTCAGTCTGTCTTTATGGCACAGAGTCAGTCTGTCTTTATGGCATGGAGTCAGTCTGTCTTTGTGGCACAGAGTCAGTCTGTCTTTATGGCATGGAGTCAGTCTGTCTTTGTGGCACAGAGTCAGTCTGTCTTTATGGCATGGAGTCAGTCTGTCTTTATGGCACAGAGTCAGTCTGTTTTTATGGTATGGAGTCAGTATGTCTTTATGGTATGGAGTCAGTCTGTCTTTATGGTATGTAGTCAGTCTGTCTTTATGGTATGGAGTCAGTCTGTCTTTATGGCACAGAGTCAGTCTGTCTTTATGGCACAGATTCAGTCTTTCTTTATGGCATGGAGTTACTCTGTCTTTATGGCACGGAGTCAGTCTGTCTTTATGGCATGGAGTCAGTCTGTCTTTATGGCACGGAGTCAGTCTGTCTTTATGGCACAGAGTCAGTCTGTCTTAATGGTACGGAGTCAGTCTGTATTCATGGCATGGAGTCAGTCTGTCTTCATGGCATGGAGTCAGTCTGTCTTTATGGCACAGAGTCAGTCTGTCTTTATGGCATGGAGTCAGTCTGTCTTTGTGGCACAGAGTCAGTCTGTCTTTATGGCACGGAGTCAGTCTGTCTTTATGTTATGGAGTCAGTCTGTCTTTATGGCACAGAGTCAGTCTGTCTTAATGGCACATAGTCAGTCTGTCTTTATGGTATGCGGTCAGTCTGTCTTTATGGTATGGAGTCAGTCTGTCTTTATGGCATGGAGTCAGTCTGTCTTTATGGTATGGAGTCAGTCTGTCTTTATGGCACAGAGTCAGTCTGTCTTTATGGCATGGAATCAGTCTGTTTTTATAGTATGGAGTCAGTCTGTCTTTATGGCATGGAGTTCGTCTGTCTTTATGGTATGGAGTTAGTCTGTCTTTATGGCATGGAGTCAGTCTGTTTTTATGGTATGCGGTCAGTCTGTCTTTATGGTATGGAGTCAGTCTGTTTTTATGGTATGGATTCAGTCTGTCTTTATGGCACAGAGTCAGTCTGTCTTTATGGCATGGAGTCAGTCTGTCTTTATGGCATGGAGTCAGTCTGTCTTTATTGCACGGAGTCAGTCTGTCTTTATGGCACAGAGTCAGTCTGTCTTAATGGCACGGAGTCAGTCTGTATTCATGGCATGGAGTCAGTCTGTCTTCA
Source organism: Coregonus lavaretus (assembly GCF_964263955.1). Classification (NCBI taxonomy): domain Eukaryota; kingdom Metazoa; phylum Chordata; class Actinopteri; order Salmoniformes; family Salmonidae; genus Coregonus; species Coregonus lavaretus. The sequence goes on from NC_140000.1 coordinate 10,450,103, forward strand.
TGGCATGGAGTCAGTCTGTCTTTATGGCACAGAGTCAGTCTGTCTTCATGGCATGGAGTCAGTCTGTCTTTGTGGCACAGAGTCAGTCTGTCTTTATGGCACGGAGTCAGTCTGTCTTTATGGAACGGAGTCAGTCTGTCTTTATGGCACAGAGTCAGTCTGTCTTAATGGCACGTAGTCAGTCTGTCTTTATGGCATGGAGTCAGTCTGTCTTTATGGCATGGAATCAGTCTGTTTTTATTTGTATGGAGTCAGTCTGTTTTTATGGTATGGAGTCAGTCTGTCTTTATGGCATGGAGTCAGTCTGTCTTTATGGCACTGAGTCAGTCTGTCTTTATGGCACAGAGTCAGTCTGTCTTTATGGCATGGAGTCAGTCTGTCTTTGTGGCACAGAGTCAGTCTGTCTTTATGGCACGGAGTCAGTCTTTCTTTATGGCACGGAGTCAGTCTGTCTTTATGGCATGGAGTCAGTCTGTCTTTATGGCACAGAGTCAGTCTGTCTTAATGGCATGTAGTCAGTCTGTTTTTATGGTATGGAGTCAATCTGTCTTTATGGCACAGAATCAGTCTTTCTTAATGGCATGGAGTCAGTCTGTCTTTATGGTATGGAGTCAGTCTGTCTTTATGGCACTGAGTCAGTCTGTCTTTATGGCACAGAGTCAGTCTGTCTTTATGGCATGGAGTCAGTCTGTCTTTGTGGCACAGAGTCAGTCTGTCTTTATGGCATGGAGTCAGTCTGTCTTTGTGGCACAGAGTCAGTCTGTCTTTATGGCATGGAGTCAGTCTGTCTTTATGGCACAGAGTCAGTCTGTTTTTATGGTATGGAGTCAGTATGTCTTTATGGTATGGAGTCAGTCTGTCTTTATGGTATGTAGTCAGTCTGTCTTTATGGTATGGAGTCAGTCTGTCTTTATGGCACAGAGTCAGTCTGTCTTTATGGCACAGATTCAGTCTTTCTTTATGGCATGGAGTTACTCTGTCTTTATGGCACGGAGTCAGTCTGTCTTTATGGCATGGAGTCAGTCTGTCTTTATGGCACGGAGTCAGTCTGTCTTTATGGCACAGAGTCAGTCTGTCTTAATGGTACGGAGTCAGTCTGTATTCATGGCATGGAGTCAGTCTGTCTTCATGGCATGGAGTCAGTCTGTCTTTATGGCACAGAGTCAGTCTGTCTTTATGGCATGGAGTCAGTCTGTCTTTGTGGCACAGAGTCAGTCTGTCTTTATGGCACGGAGTCAGTCTGTCTTTATGTTATGGAGTCAGTCTGTCTTTATGGCACAGAGTCAGTCTGTCTTAATGGCACATAGTCAGTCTGTCTTTATGGTATGCGGTCAGTCTGTCTTTATGGTATGGAGTCAGTCTGTCTTTATGGCATGGAGTCAGTCTGTCTTTATGGTATGGAGTCAGTCTGTCTTTATGGCACAGAGTCAGTCTGTCTTTATGGCATGGAATCAGTCTGTTTTTATAGTATGGAGTCAGTCTGTCTTTATGGCATGGAGTTCGTCTGTCTTTATGGTATGGAGTCAGTCTGTCTTTATGGCATGGAGTCAGTCTGTTTTTATGGTATGCGGTCAGTCTGTCTTTATGGTATGGAGTCAGTCTGTTTTTATGGTATGGATTCAGTCTGTCTTTATGGCACAGAGTCAGTCTGTCTTTATGGCATGGAGTCAGTCTGTCTTTATGGCATGGAGTCAGTCTGTCTTTATTGCACGGAGTCAGTCTGTCTTTATGGCACAGAGTCAGTCTGTCTTAATGGCACGGAGTCAGTCTGTATTCATGGCATGGAGTCAGTCTGTCTTCATGGCATGGAGTCAGTCTGTCTTTATGGCACAGAGTCAGTCTGTCTTCATGGCATGGAGTCAGTCTGTCTTTGTGGCACAGAGTCAGTCTGTCTTTATGGCACGGAGTCAGTCTGTCTTTATGGAACGGAGTCAGTCTGTCTTTATGGCACAGAGTCAGTCTGTCTTAATGGCACGTAGTCAGTCTGTCTTTATGGCATGGAGTCAGTCTGTCTTTATGGCATGGAATCAGTCTGTTTTTATTTGTATGGAGTCAGTCTGTTTTTATGGTATGGAGTCAGTCTGTCTTTATGGCATGGAGTCAGTCTGTTTTAATGGTATGGAGTCAGTCTGTCTTTATGGTATTGATTCAGTCTGTTTTTATGGTATGGAGTCAGTCTGTCTTTATGGCACAGAGTCAGTCTGTCTTTATGGCATGGCGTCATTCTGTTTTTATGGCATGGAATCAGTCTGTCTTTATTGTATTTTGTCAGTCTGTCTTTATGGTATGGAGTCAGTCTGTCTTTATGGCACAGAGTCAGTCTGTCTTTATGGCACAGAGTCAGTCTGTCTTTATGGCACAGAGTCAGTCTGTCTTTATCGCACAGAGTCATTCTGTCTTTATGGTATGGAGTCAGTCTGTCTTTATGACACAGATTCAGTCTGTCTTTATGGTATGGAGTCAATCTGTCTTTATGGCACAGAATCAGTCTTTCTTAATGGCATGGAGTCAGTCTGTCTTTATGGTATGGAGTCAGTCTGTCTTTATGGCACTGAGTCAGTCTGTCTTTATGGCATGGAGTCAGTCTGTCTTTATGGCACAGAGTCAGTCTGTCTTAATGGTACGGAGTCAGTCTGTATTCATGGCATGGAGTCAGTCTGTCTTCATGGCATGGAGTCAGTCTGTCTTTATGGCACAGAGTCAGTCTGTCTTTATGGCATGGAGTCAGTCTGTCTTTGTGGCACAGAGTCAGTCTGTCTTTATGGCACGGAGTCAGTCTGTCTTTATGGCACGGAGTCAGTCTGTCTTTATGTTATGGAGTCAGTCTGTCTTTATGGCACAGAGTCAATCTGTCTTAATGGCATGTAGTCAGTCTGTCTTTATGGCATGGAATCAGTCTGTCTTTATGGTATGGAGTCAGTCTGTCTTTATGGCACAGAGTCAGTCTGTCTTAATGGCACATAGTCAGTCTGTCTTTATGGCATGGAGTCAGTCTGTCTTTATGGTATGGAGTCAGTCTGTCTTTATGGCACAGAGTCAGTCTGTCTTTATGGCATTGAATCAGTCTGTTTTTATTGTATGGAGTCAGTCTGTCTTTATGGCATGGAGTCAGTCTGTCTTAATGGTATGGAGTCAGTCTGTCTTTATGGCATGGAGTCAGTCTGTTTTTATGGTATGCGGTCAGTCTGTCTTTATGGTATGGAGTCAGTCTGTTTTTATGGTATGGATTCAGTCTGTCTTTATGGCACAGAGTCAGTCTGTCTTTATGGCATGGAGTCAGTCTGTCTTTATGGCATGGAGTCAGTCTGTCTTAATCGCATGGAGTCAGTCTGTCTTTATGGCACGGAGTCAGTCTGTCTTTATGGCATGGAGTCAGTCTGTCTTAATGGCACGGATTCAGTCTGTATTCATGGCATGGAGTCAGTCTGTCTTTATTGTATTTTGTCAGTCTGTCTTTATGGTATGGAGTCAGTCTGTCTTTATGGCACAGAGTCAGTCTGTCTTTATGGCACAGAGTCAGTCTGTCTTTATGGCACAGAGTCAGTCTGTCTTTATCGCACAGAGTCATTCTGTCTTTATGGTATGGAGTCAGTCTGTCTTTATGACACAGATTCAGTCTGTCTTTATGGTATGGAGTCAGTCTGTCTTTATGGCACTGAGTCAGTCTGTCTTTATGGCATGGAGTCAGTCTGTCTTTATGGCACAGAGTCAGTCTGTCTTAATGGTACGGAGTCAGTCTGTATTCATGGCATGGAGTCAGTCTGTCTTCATGGCATGGAGTCAGTCTGTCTTTATGGCACAGAGTCAGTCTGTCTTTATGGCATGGAGTCAGTCTGTCTTTGTGGCACAGAGTCAGTCTGTCTTTATGGCACGGAGTCAGTCTGTCTTTATGGCACGGAGTCAGTCTGTCTTTATGTTATGGAGTCAGTCTGTCTTTATGGCACAGAGTCAATCTGTCTTAATGGCATGTAGTCAGTCTGTCTTTATGGCATGGAATCAGTCTGTCTTTATGGTATGGAGTCAGTCTGTCTTTATGGCACAGAGTAAGTCTGTCTTAATGGCACGTAGTCAGTCTGTCTTTATGGCATGGAGTCAGTCTGTCTTTATGGTATGGAGTCAGTCTGTCTTTATGGCACAGAGTCAGTCTGTCTTTATGGCATGGAATCAGTCTGTTTTTATTGTATGGAGTCAGTCTGTCTTTATGGCATGGAGTCAGTCTGTCTTTATGGTATGGAGTCAGTCTGTCTTTATGGCATGGAGTCAGTCTGTTTTTATGGTATGCGGTCAGTCTGTCTTTATGGTATGGAGTCAGTCTGTTTTTATGGTATGGATTCAGTCTGTCTTTATGGCACAGAGTCAGTCTGTCTTTATGGCATGGAGTCAGTCTGTCTTTATGGCATGGAGTCAGTCTGTCTTAATCGCATGGAGTCAGTCTGTCTTTATGACACGGAGTCAGTCTGTCTTTATGGCACAGAGTCAGTCTGTCTTAATGGCACGGAGTCAGTCTGTATTCATGGCATGGAGTCAGTCTGTCTTCATGGCATGGAGTCAGTCTGTCTTTATGGCACAGAGTCAGTCTGTCTTCATGGCATGGAGTCAGTCTGTCTTTGTGGCACAGAGTCAGTCTGTCTTTATGGCACGTAGTCAGTCTGTCTTTATGATTTGGAGTCAGTCTGTCTTTATGGCATGGAGTCAGTCTGTCTTTATGGCACAGAGTCAGTCTGTCTTAATGGCACGTAGTCAGTCTGTCTTTATGGCATGGAGTCAGTCTGTCTTTATGGCATGGAATCAGTCTGTTTTTATTGTATGGAGTCAGTCTGTCTTTATGGCATGGAGTCAGTCTGTCTTTATGGTATGGAGTCAGTCTGTCTTTATGGCATGGAGTCAGTCTGTTTTTATGGTATGCGGTCAGTTTGTCTTTATGGTATGGAGTCAGTCTGTTTTTATGGTATGGATTCAGTCTGTCTTTATGGCACAGAGTCAGTCTGTCTTTATGGCATGGAATCAGTCTGTTTTTATAGTATGGAGTCAGTCTGTCTTTATGGCATGGAGTCAGTCTGTCTTTATGGTATGGAGTCAGTCTGTCTTTATGGCATGGAGTCAGTCTGTTTTTATGGTATGCGGTCAGTCTGTCTTAATGGCACGGATTCAGTCTGTATTCATGGCATGGAGTCAGTCTGTCTTCATGGCATGGAGTCAGTCTGTCTTTATGGCACAGAGTCAGTCTGTCTTCATGGCATGGAGTCAGTCTGTCTTTGTGGCACAGAGTCAGTCTGTCTTTATGGCACGGAGTCAGTCTGTCTTTATGGTACGGAGTCAGTCTGTCTTTATGGCACAGAGTCAGTCTGTCTTAATGGCACGTAGTCAGTCTGTCTTTATGGCATGGAGTCAGTCTGTCTTTATGGCATGGAATCAGTCTGTTTTTATTTGTATGGAGTCAGTCTGTCTTTATGGCATGGAGTCAGTCTGTTTTTATGGTATGGAGTCAGTCTGTCTTTATGGCATGGAGTCAGTCTGTTTTAATGGTATGGAGTCAGTCTGTCTTTATGGTATTGATTCAGTCTGTTTTTATGGTATGGAGTCAGTCTGTCTTTATGGCACAGAGTCAGTCTGTCTTTATGGCATGGCGTAAGTCTGTCTTTATGGCATGGAGTCAGTCTGTCTTAATGGCATGGAGTCATTCTGTTTTTATGGCATGGAATCAGTCTGTCTTTATTGTATTTTGTCAGTCTGTCTTTATGGTATGGAGTCAGTCTGTCTTTATGGCACAGAGTCAGTCTGTCTTTATGGCACAGAGTCAGTCTGTCTTTATGGCACAGAGTCAGTCTGTCTTTATCGCACAGAGTCAGTCTGTCTTTATGGTTTGGAGTCAGTCTGTCTTTATGGTATGGAGTCAGTCTGTCTTTATGGCACAGAGTCAGTCTGTCTTTATGGCATGGAATCAGTCTGTTTTTATTGTATGGAGTCAGTCTGTCTTTATGTCATGGAGTCAGTCTGTCTTTATGGTATGGAGTCAGTCTGTTTTTATGGTATGGAGTCAGTCTGTCTTTATGGCACAGAGTCAGTCTGTCTTTATGGCATGGAGTCAGTCTGTCTTTATGGCATGGAGTCAGTCTGTCTTTATGGCACTGAGTCAGTCTGTCTTTATGGCACAGAGTCAGTCTGTCTTTATGGTATGGAGTCAGTCTGTCTTTATGGCATGGAGTCAGTCTGTCTTTGTGGCACAGAGTCAGTCTGTCTTTATGGCACGGAGTCAGTCTGTCTTAATTGCACAGAGTCAGTCGGTCTTTATGGCATGGAGTCAGTCTGTCTTTATGGCACAGAGTCAGTCTGTCTTTATGGTATGGAGTCAGTCTGTCTTTATGGTATGGAGTCAGTCTGTCTTTATGGCACTTAGTCAGTCTGTCTTTATGGCACAGATTCAGTCTTTCTTTATGGCATGGAGTTACTCTGTCTTTATGGCACAGAGTCAGTCTGTCTTTATGGCATGGAGTCAGTCTGTCTTTGTGGCACAGAGTCAGTCTGTCTTTATGGCACGGAGTCAGTCTGTCTTTATGGTATGGAGTCAGTCTGTCTTTATGGCATGGAGTCAGTCTGTCTTTATGGCACAGAGTCAGTCTGTCTTAATGGCACGTAGTCAGTCTGTCTTTATGGCATGGAGTCAGTCTGTCTTTATGGTATGGAGTCAGTCTGTCTTAATGGCACGTAGTCAGTCTGTCTTTATGTCATGGAGTCAGTCTGTCTTTATGGCATGGAGTCAGTCTGTTTTTATGGTATGGAGTCAGTCTGTCTTTATGGTATGGAGTCAGTCTGTCTTTATGGTATGGAGTGAGTCTGTCTTTATGGCATGGAGTCAGTCTGTCTTTATGGCACAGAGTCAGTCTGTCTTAAAGGCACGTAGTCAGTCTGTCTTTATGGCATGGAGTCAGTCTGTCTTTATGGTATGGAGTCAGTCTGTCTATATGGCACAGAATCAGTCTGTCTTTATGGCATGGAATCAGTCTGTTTTTATTGTATGGAGTCAGTCTGTCTTAATGGCACAGAGTCAGTCTGTCTTTATGGCATGGAGTCAGTCTGTCTTTGTGGCACAGAGTCAGTCTGTCTTTATGGCACGGAGTCAGTCTTTCTTTATGGCACGGAGTCAGTCTGTCTTTATGGCATGGAGTCAGTCTGTCTTTATGGCACAGAGTCAGTCTGTCTTAATGGCACGTAGTCAGTCTGTCTTTATGGTATGGAGTCAGTCTGTCTTTATGGCACAGAGTCAGTCTGTCTTTATGGCATGGAATCAGTCTGTTTTTATTGTATGGAGTCAGTCTGTCTTTATGTCATGGAGTCAGTCTGTCTTTATGGTATGGAGTCAGTCTGTTTTTATGGTATGGAGTCAGTCTGTCTTTATGGCACAGAGTCAGTCTGTCTTTATGGCATGGAGTCAGTCTGTCTTTATGGCATGGAGTCAGTCTGTCTTTATGGCACTGAGTCAGTCTGTCTTTATGGCACAGAGTCAGTCTGTCTTTATGGTATGGAGTCAGTTTGTCTTTATGGCATGGAGTCAGTCTGTCTTTGTGGCACAGAGTCAGTCTGTCTTTATGGCATGGAGTCAGTCTGTCTTTATGGCACAGAGTCAGTCTGTCTTAATGGCACGTAGTCAGTCTGTCTTTATGGCATGGAGTCAGTCTGTCTTTATCGTATGGAGTCAGTCTGTCTATATGGCACAGAGTCAGTCTGTCTTTATGGCATGGAATCAGTCTGTTTTTATTGTATGGAGTCAGTCTGTCTTAATGGCACAGAGTCAGTCTGTCTTTATGGCATGGAGTCAGTCTGTCTTTATGGCACAGAGTAGGTCTGTCTTAATGGCACGTAGTCAGTCTGTCTTTATGGCATGGAGTCAGTCTGTCTTTGTGGCACAGAGTCAGTCTGTCTTTATGGCACGGAGTCAGTCTTTCTTTATGGCATGGAGTCAGTCTGTCTTTATGGCATGGAGTCAGTCTGTCTTTATGGCACAGAGTCAGTCTGTCTTAATGGCACGTAGTCAGTCTGTCTTTATGGCATGGAGTCAGTCTGTCTTTATGGTATGGAGTCAGTCTGTCTTTATGGCACAGAGTCAGTCTGTCTTTATGGCATGGAATCAGTCTGTTTTTATTGTATGGAGTCAGTCTGTCTTTATGTCATGGAGTCAGTCTGTCTTTATGGCACAGAGTCAGTCTGTCTTTATGGCATGGAGTCAGTCTGTCTTTATGGCATGGAGTCAGTCTGTCTTTATGGCACTGAGTCAGTCTGTCTTTATGGCACAGAGTCAGTCTGTCTTTATGGTATGGAGTCAGTCTGTCTTTATGGCATGGAGTCAGTCTGTCTTTGTGGCACAGAGTCAGTCTGTCTTTATGGCACGGAGTCAGTCTGTCTTAATTGCACAGAGTCAGTCTGTCTTTATGGCATGGAGTCAGTCTGTCTGTATGGCACAGAGTCAGTCTGTTTTTATGGTATGGAGTCAGTCTGTCTTTATGGTATGGAGTCAGTCTGTCTTTATGGTATGTAGTCAGTCTGTCTTTATGGTATGGAGTCAGTCTGTCTTTATGGCACAGAGTCAGTCTGTCTTTATGGCACAGATTCAGTCTTTCTTTATGGCATGGAGTTACTCTGTCTTTATGGCACTGAGTCAGTCTGTCTTTATGTTATGGAGTCAGTCTGTCTTTGTGGCACAGAGTCAGTCTGTCTTTATGGCACGGAGTCAGTCTGTCTTTATGGTATGGAGTCAGTCTGTCTTTATGGCATGGAGTCAGTCTGTCTTTATGGCACAGAGTCAGTCTGTCTTAATGGCACGTAGTCAGTCTGTCTTTATGGCATGGAGTCAGTCTGTCTTTATGGTATGGAGTCAGTCTGTCTTTATGTCACAGAGTCAGTCTGTCTTAATGGCACGTAGTCAGTCTGTCTTTATGGCATGGAATCAGTCTGTTTTTATTGTATGGAGTCAGTCTGTCTTTATGTCATGGAGTCAGTCTGTCTTTATGGTATGGAGTCAGTCTGTTTTTATGGTATGGAGTCAGTCTGTCTTTATGGCACAGAGTCAGTCTGTCTTTATGGCATGGATTCAGTCTGTCTTTATGGCATGGAGTCAGTCTGTCTTCATGGCACAGAGTCAGTCTGTCTTCATGTCATGGAGTCAGTCTGTTTTTATGGTATGGTGTCAGTCTGTCTATATGGCATGGAGTCAGTCTGTTTTTATGGTATGGAGTCAGTCTGTCTTTATGGTATGGAGTCAGTCTGTCTTTATGGTATGGAGTCAGTCTGTCTTTATGGCTTGGAGTCAGTCTGTTTTTATGGTATGGAGTCAATCTGTCTTTATGGCACAGAATCAGTCTTTCTTAATGGCATGGAGTCAGTCTGTCTTTATGGTATGGAGTCAGTCTGTCTTTATGGCACGGAGTCAGTCTGTCTTTTTGGCATGGAGTCAGTCTGTCTTTATGGCATGGAGTCAGTCTGTCTTTATGGCACAGAGTCAGTCTGTCTTTATGGCATGGAGTCAGTCTGTCTTTGTGGCACAGAGTCAGTCTGTCTTTATGGCATGGAGTCAGTCTGTCTTTATGGCACAGAGTCAATCTGTCTTAATGGCACGTAGTCAGTCTGTCTTTATGGCATGGAGTCAGTCTGTCTTTATGGTATGGAGTCAGTCTGTCTATATGGCACAGAATCAGTCTGTCTTTATGGCATGGAATCAGTCTGTTTTTATTGTATGGAGTCAGTCTGTCTTAATGGCACAGAGTCAGTCTGTCTTTATGGCATGGAGTCAGTCTGTCTTTGTGGCACAGAGTCAGTCTGTCTTTATGGCACGGAGTCAGTCTTTCTTTATGGCACGGAGTCAGTCTGTCTTTATGGCATGGAGTCAGTCTGTCTTTATGGCACAGAGTCAGTCTGTCTTAATGGCACGTAGTCAGTCTGTCTTTATGGCATGGAGTCAGTCTGTCTTTATGGTATGGAGTCAGTCTGTCTTTATGGCACAGAGTCAGTCTGTCTTTATGGCATGGAATCAGTCTGTTTTTATTGTATGGAGTCAGTCTGTCTTTATGTCATGGAGTCAGTCTGTCTTTATGGTATGGAGTCAGTCTGTTTTTATGGTATGGAGTCAGTCTGTCTTTATGGCACAGAGTCAGTCTGTCTTTATGGCATGGAGTCAGTCTGTCTTTATGGCATGGAGTCAGTCTGTCTTTATGGCACTGAGTCAGTCTGTCTTTATGGCACAGAGTCAGTCTGTCTTTATGGTATGGAGTCAGTCTGTCTTTATGGCATGGAGTCAGTCTGTCTTTGTGGCACAGAGTCAGTCTGTCTTTATGGTACGGAGTCAGTCTGTATTCATGGCATGGAGTCAGTCTGTCTTCATGGCATTGAGTCAGTCTGTCTTTATGGCACAGAGTCAGTCTGTCTTTATGGCATGGAGTCAGTCTTTCTTTGTGGCACAGAGTCAGTCTGTCTTTATAGCATGGAGTCAGTCTGTCTTTATGGCACGGAGTCAGTCTGTCTTTATGTTATGGAGTCAGTCTGTCTTTATGGCACAGAGTCAATCTGTCTTAATGGCACGTAGTCAGTCTGTCTTTATGGCATGGAGTCAGTCTGTCTTTATGGTATGGATTCAGTCTGTCTTTATGGCACAGAGTCAGTCTGTCTTTATGGCATGGAATCAGTCTGTTTTTATTGTATGGAGTCAGTCTGTCTTTATGGCATGGAGTCAGTTTGTCTTTATGGTATGGAGTCAGTCTGTCTTTATGGCATGGAGTCAGTCTGTTTTTATGGTATGCGGTCAGTCTGTCTTTATGGTATGGAGTCAGTCTGTTTTTATGGTATGGATTCAGTCTGTCTTTATGGCACAGAGTCAGTCTGTCTTTATGGCATGGAGTAAGTCTGTCTTTATGGCATGGAGTCAGTCTGTCTTAATCGCATGGAGTCAGTCTGTCTTTATGGCACGGAGTCAGTCTGTCTTTAAGGCACAGAGTCAGTCTGTATTTATGGCATGGAGTCAGTCTGTCTTTGTGGCACAGAGTCAGTCTGTCTTTATGGCATGGAGTCAGTCTGTTTTTATGGTATGCGGTCAGTCTGTCTTTATGGCATGGAGTCAGTCTGTCTTTATGGTATGGAGTCAGTCTGTCTTTATGGCACAGAGTCAGTCTGTCTTTATGGCATGGAATCAGTCTGTTTTTATTGTATGGAGTCAGTCTGTCTTTATGGCATGGAGTCAGTTTGTCTTTATGGTATGGAGTCAGTCTGTCTTTATGGCATGGAGTCAGTCTGTTTTTATGGTATGCGGTCAGTCTGTCTTTATGGTATGGAGTCAGTCTGTTTTTATGGTATGGATTCAGTCTGTCTTTATGGCACAGAGTCAGTCTGTCTTTATGGCATGGAGTAAGTCTGTCTTTATGGCATGGAGTCAGTCTGTCTTAATCGCATGGAGTCAGTCTGTCTTTATGGCACGGAGTCAGTCTGTCTTTATGGCACAGAGTCAGTCTGTATTTATGGCATGGAGTCAGTCTGTCTTTGTGGCACAGAGTCAGTCTGTCTTAATGGCACGTAGTCAGTCTGTCTTTATGGCATGGAGTCAGTCTGTCTTTATGGTATGGAGTCAGTCTGTCTATATGGCACAGAGTCAGTCTGTCTTTATGGCATGGAATCAGTCTGTTTTTATTGTATGGAGTCAGTCTGTCTTAATGGCACAGAGTCAGTCTGTCTTTATGGCATGGAGTCAGTCTGTCTTTATGGCACAGAGTCAGTCTGTCTTAATGGCACGTAGTCAGTCTGTCTTTATGGCATGGAGTCAGTCTGTCTTTGTGGCACGGAGTCAGTCTGTCTTTATGGCACGGAGTCAGTCTTTCTTTATGGCACGGAGTCAGTCTGTCTTTATGGCATGGAGTCAGTCTGTCTTTATGGCACAGAGTCAGTCTGTCTTAATGGCACGTAGTCAGTCTGTCTTTATGGCATGGAGTCAGTCTGTCTTTATGGTATGGAGTCAGTCTGTCTTTATGGCACAGAGTCAGTCTGTCTTTATGGCATGGAATCAGTCTGTTTTTATTGTATGGAGTCAGTCTGTCTTTATGGTATGGAGTCAGTCTGTTTTTATGGTATGGAGTCAGTCTGTCTTTATGGCACAGAGTCAGTCTGTCTTTATGGCATGGAGTCAGTCTGTCTTTATGGCATGGAGTCAGTCTGTCTTTATGGCACTGAGTCAGTCTGTCTTTATGGCACAGAGTCAGTCTGTCTTTATGGTATGGAGTCAGTCTGTCTTTATGGCATGGAGTCAGTCTGTCTTTGTGGCACAGAGTCAGTCTGTCTTTATGGCACGGAGTCAGTCTGTCTTAATTGCACAGAGTCAGTCGGTCTTTATGGCATGGAGTCAGTCTGTCTTTATGGCACAGAGTCAGTCTGTCTTTATGGTATGGAGTCAGTCTGTCTTTATGGTATGGAGTCAGTCTGTCTTTATGGCACTTAGTCAGTCTGTCTTTATGGCACAGATTCAGTCTTTCTTTATGGCATGGAGTTACTCTGTCTTTATGGCACAGAGTCAGTCTGTCTTTATGGCATGGAGTCAGTCTGTCTTTGTGGCACAGAGTCAGTCTGTCTTTATGGCACGGAGTCAGTCTGTCTTTATGGTATGGAGTCAGTCTGTCTTTATGGCATGGAGTCAGTCTGTCTTTATGGCACAGAGTCAGTCTGTCTTAATGGCACGTAGTCAGTCTGTCTTTATGGCATGGAGTCAGTCTGTCTTTATGGCATGGAGTCAGTCTGTCTTTATGGCACAGAGTCAGTCTGTCTTAATGGCACGTAGTCAGTCTGTCTTTATGGCATGGAGTCAGTCTGTCTTTATGGTATGGAGTCAGTCTGTCTTAATGGCACGTAGTCAGTCTGTCTTTATGGCATGGAGTCAGTCTGTCTTTATGGTATGGAGTCAGTCTGTCTTTATGGCACAGAGTCAGTCTGTCTTTATGGCATGGAATCAGTCTGTTTTTATTGTATGGAGTCAGTCTGTCTTTATGTCATGGAGTCAGTCTGTCTTTATGGTATGGAGTCAGTCTGTTTTATGGTATGGAGTCAGTCTGTCTTTATGGCACAGAGTCAGTCTGTCTTTATGGCATGGAGTCAGTCTGTCTTTATGGCATGGAGTCAGTCTGTCTTCATGGCACAGAGTCAGTCTGTCTTCATGTCATGGAGTCAGTCTGTTTTTATGGTATGGAGTCAGTCTGTCTATATGGCATGGAGTCAGTCTGTTTTTATGGTATGGAGTCAGTCTGTCTTTATGGTATGGAGTCAGTCTGTCTTTATGGTATGGAGTGAGTCTGTCTTTATGGCATGGAGTCAGTCTGTCTTTATGGCACAGAGTCAGTCTGTCTTAAAGGCACGTAGTCAGTCTGTCTTTATGGCATGGAGTCAGTCTGTCTTTATGGTATGGAGTCAGTCTGTCTTTATGGCACAGAGTCAGTCTGTCTTAATGGCACGTAGTCAGTCTGTCTTTATGGCATGGAGTCAGTCTGTCTTTATGGTATGGAGTCAGTCTGTTTTTATGGCACAGAGTCAGTCTGTCTTTATGGCATGGAATCAGTCTGTTTTTATTGTATGGAGTCAGTCTGTCTTTATGTCATGGAGTCAGTCTGTCTTTATGGTATGGAGTCAGTCTGTTTTTATGGTATGGAGTCAGTCTGTCTTCATGGCACAGAGTCAGTCTGTCTTCATGTCATGGAGTCAGTCTGTTTTTATGGTATGGAGTCAGTCTGTCTATATGGCATGGAGTCAGTCTGTTTTTATGGTATGGAGTCAGTCTGTCTTTATGGTATGGAGTCAGTCTGTCTTTATGGCATGGAGTCAGTCTGTTTTTATGGTATGGAGTCAATCTGTCTTTATGGCACAGAATCAGTCTTTCTTAATGGCATGGAGTCAGTCTGTCTTTATGGTATGGAGTCAGTCTGTCTTTATGGCACTGAGTCAGTCTGTCTTTATGGCATGGAGTCAGTCTGTCTTTATGGCATGGAGTCAGTCTGTCTTTATGGCACAGAGTCAGTCTGTCTTTATGGCATGGAGTCAGTCTGTCTTTGTGGCACAGAGTCAGTCTGTCTTTATGGCATGGAGTAAGTCTGTCTTTATGGCACAGAGTCAGTCTGTCTTAATGGCACGTAGTCAGTCTGTCTTTATGGCATGGAGTCAGTCTGTCTTTATGGTATGGAGTCAGTCTGTCTATATGGCACAGAGTCAGTCTGTCTTTATGGCATGGAATCAGTCTGTTTTTATGGTATGGAGTCAGTCTGTCTTAATGGCACAGAGTCAGTCTGTCTTTATGGCATGGAGTCAGTCTGTCTTTATGGCACAGAGTCAGTCTGTCTTAATGGCACGTAGTCAGTCTGTCTTTATGGCATGGAGTCAGTCTGTCTTTGTGGCACAGAGTCAGTCTGTCTTTATGGCACGGAGTCAGTCTTTCTTTATGGCACGGAGTCAGTCTGTCTTTATGGCATGGAGTCAGTCTGTCTTTATGGCACAGAGTCAGTCTGTCTTAATGGCACGTAGTCAGTCTGTCTTTATGGCATGGAGTCAGTCTGTCTTTATGGTATGGAGTCAGTCTGTCTTTATGGCACAGAGTCAGTCTGTCTTTATGGCATGGAATCAGTCTGTTTTTATTGTATGGAGTCAGTCTGTCTTTATGTCATGGAGTCAGTCTGTCTTTATGGCACAGAGTCAGTCTGTCTTTATGGCATGGAGTCAGTCTGTCTTTATGGCATGGAGTCAGTCTGTCTTTATGGCACTGAGTCAGTCTGTCTTTATGGCACAGAGTCAGTCTGTCTTTATGGTATGGAGTCAGTCTGTCTTTATGGCATGGAGTCAGTCTGTCTTTGTGGCACAGAGTCAGTCTGTCTTTATGGCACGGAGTCAGTCTGTCTTAATTGCACAGAGTCAGTCTGTCTTTATGGCATGGAGTCAGTCTGTCTGTATGGCACAGAGTCAGTCTGTTTTTATGGTATGGAGTCAGTCTGTCTTTATGGTATGGAGTCAGTCTGTCTTTATGGCATGGAGTCAGTCTGTCTGTATGGCACAGAGTCAGTCTGTTTTTATGGTATGGAGTCAGTCTGTCTTTATGGTATGGAGTCAGTCTGTCTTTATGGCACAGAGTCAGTCTGTCTTTATGGCACAGATTCAGTCTTTCTTTATGGCATGGAGTTACTCTGTCTTTATGGCACAGAGTCAGTCTGTCTTTATGGCATGGAGTCAGTCTGTCTTTGTGGCACAGAGTCAATCTGTCTTTATGGCACCGAGTCAGTCTGTCTTTATGGTATGGAGTCAGTCTGTCTTTATGGCATGGAGTCAGTCTGTCTTTATGGCACAGAGTCAGTCTGTCTTAATGGCACGTAGTCAGTCTGTCTTTATGGCATGGAGTCAGTCTGTCTTTATGGTATGGAGTCAGTCTGTCTTTATGTCACAGAGTCAGTCTGTCTTAATGGCACGTAGTCAGTCTGTCTTTATGGCATGGAATCAGTCTGTTTTTATTGTATGGAGTCAGTCTGTCTTTATGTCATGGAGTCAGTCTGTCTTTATGGTATGGAGTCAGTCTGTTTTTATGGTATGGAGTCAGTCTGTCTTTATGGCACAGAGTCAGTCTGTCTTTATGGCATGGAGTCAGTCTGTCTTTATGGCATGGAGTCAGTCTGTCTTCATGGCACAGAGTCAGTCTGTCTTCATGTCATGGAGTCAGTCTGTTTTTATGGTATGGTGTCAGTCTGTCTATATGGCATGGAGTCAGTCTGTTTTTATGGTATGGAGTCAGTCTGTCTTTATGGCTTGGAGTCAGTCTGTTTTTATGGTATGGAGTCAATCTGTATTTATGGCACAGAATCAGTCTTTCTTAATGGCATGGAGTCAGTCTGTCTTTATGGTATGGAGTCAGTCTGTCTTTATGGCACGGAGTCAGTCTGTCTTTTTGGCATGGAGTCAGTCTGTCTTTATGGCACAGAGTCAGTCTGTCTTAATGGTACGTAGTCAGTCTGTCTTTATGGCATGGAATCAGTCTGTTTTTATTGTATGGAGTCAGTCTGTCTTTATGTCATGGAGTCAGTCTGTCTTTATGGTATGGAGTCAGTCTGTTTTTATGGTATGGAGTCAGTCTGTCTTTATGGCACAGAGTCAGTAAGTCTTTATGGCATGGAGTCAGTCTGTCTTCATGGCATGGAGTCAGTCTGTCTTCATGGCACAGAGTCAGTCTGTCTTCATGTCATGGAGTCAGTCTATTTTTATGGTATGGTGTCAGTCTGTCTATATGGCATGGAGTCAGTCTGTTTTTATGGTATGGAGTCAGTCTGTCTTTATGGTATGGAGTCAGTCTGTCTTTATGGTATGGAGTCAGTCTGTCTTTATGGCTTGGAGTCAGTCTGTTTTTATGGTATGGAGTCAATCTGTATTTATGGCACAGAATCAGTCTTTCTTAATGGCATGGAGTCAGTCTGTCTTTATGGTATGGAGTCAGTCTGTCTTTATGGCACGGAGTCAGTCTGTCTTTTTGGCATGGAGTCAGTCTGTCTTTATGGCACAGAGTCAGTCTGTCTTTATGGCATGGAGTCAGTCTGTCTTTGTGGCACAGAGTCAGTCTGTCTTTATGGCATGGAGTCAGTCTGTCTTTATGGCACAGAGTCAATCTGTCTTAATGGCACGTAGTCAGTCTGTCTTTATGGCATGGAGTCAGTCTGTCTTTATGGTATGGAGTCAGTCTGTCTATATGGCACAGAATCAGTCTGTCTTTATGGCATGGAATCAGTCTGTTTTTATTGTATGGAGTCAGTCTGTCTTAATGGCACAGAGTCAGTCTGTCTTTATGGCATGGAGTCAGTCTGTCTTTGTGGCACAGAGTCAGTCTGTCTTTATGGCACGGAGTCAGTCTTTCTTTATGGCACGGAGTCAGTCTGTCTTTATGGCATGGAGTCAGTCTGTCTTTATGGCACAGAGTCAGTCTGTCTTAATGGCACGTAGTCAGTCTGTCTTTATGGCATGGAGTCAGTCTGTCTTTATGGTATGGAGTCAGTCTGTCTTTATGGCACAGAGTCAGTCTGTCTTTATGGCATGGAATCAGTCTGTTTTTATTGTATGGAGTCAGTCTGTCTTTATGTCATGGAGTCAGTCTGTCTTTATGGTATGGAGTCAGTCTGTTTTTATTGTATGGAGTCAGTCTGTCTTTATGGCACAGAGACAGTCTGTCTTTATGGCATGGAGTCAGTCTGTCTTTATGGCATGGAGTCAGTCTGTCTTTATGGCACTGAGTCAGTCTGTCTTTATGGCACAGAGTCAGTCTGTCTTTATGGTATGGAGTCAGTCTGTCTTTATGGCATGGAGTCAGTCTGTCTTTGTGGCACAGAGTCAGTCTGTCTTTATGGTACGGAGTCAGTCTGTATTCATGGCATGGAGTCAGTCTGTCTTCATGGCATGGAGTCAGTCTGTCTTTATGGCACATAGTCAGTCTGTCTTTATGGCATGGAGTCAGTCTGTCTTTGTGGCACAGAGTCAGTCTGTCTTTATGGCACGGAGTCAGTCTGTCTTTATGGCACGGAGTCAGTCTGTCTTTATGTTATGGAGTCAGTCTGTCTTTATGGCACAGAGTCAATCTGTCTTAATGGCATGTAGTCAGTCTGTCTTTATGGCATGGAATCAGTCTGTCTTTATGGTATGGAGTCAGTCTGTCTTTATGGCACAGAGTCAGTCTGTCTTAATTGCACGTAGTCAGTCTGTCTTTATGGCATGGAGTCAGTCTGTCTTTATGGTATGGAGTCAGTCTGTCTTTATGGCACAGAGTCAGTCTGTCTTTATGGCATGGAATCAGTCTGTTTTTATTGTATGGAGTCAGTCTGTCTTTATGGCATGGAGTCAGTTTGTCTTTATGGTATGGAGTCAGTCTGTCTTTATGGCATGGAGTCAGTCTGTTTTTATGGTATGCGGTCAGTCTGTCTTTATGGTATGGAGTCAGTCTGTTTTTATGGTATGGATTCAGTCTGTCTTTATGGCACAGAGTCAGTCTGTCTTTATGGCATGGAGTAAGTCTGTATTTATGGCATGGAGTCAGTCTGTCTTAATCGCATGGAGTCAGTCTGTCTTTATGGCACGGAGTCAGTCTGTCTTTATGGCACAGAGTCAGTCTGTATTTATGGCATGGAGTCAGTCTGTCTTTGTGGCACAGAGTCAGTCTGTTTTTATGGCATGGAGTCAGTCTGTCTTTATGGCACAGAGTCAGTCTGTCTTAATGGCACGTAGTCAGTCTGTCTTTATGGCATGGAGTCAGTCTGTCTTTATGGTATGGAGTCAGTCTGTCTATATGGCACAGAGTCAGTCTGTCTTTATGGCATGGAATCAGTCTGTTTTTATTGTATGGAGTCAGTCTGTCTTAATGGCACAGAGTCAGTCTGTCTTTATGGCATGGAGTCAGTCTGTCTTTATGGCACAGAGTCAGTCTGTCTTAGTGGCACGTAGTCAGTCTGTCTTTATGGCATGGAGTCAGTCTGTCTTTGTGGCACAGAGTCAGTCTGTCTTTATGGCACGGAGTCAGTCTTTCTTTATGGCACGGAGTCAGTCTGTCTTTATGGCATGGAGTCAGTCTGTCTTTATGGCACAGAGTCAGTCTGTCTTTATGTCATGGAGTCAGTCTGTCTTTATGGTATGGAGTCAGTCTGTTTTTATTGTATGGAGTCAGTCTGTCTTTATGGCACAGAGACAGTCTGTCTTTATGGCATGGAGTCAGTCTGTCTTTATGGCATGGAGTCAGTCTGTCTTTATGGCACTGAGTCAGTCTGTCTTTATGGCACAGAGTCAGTCTGTCTTTATGGTATGGAGTCAGTCTGTCTTTATGGCATGGAGTCAGTCTGTCTTTGTGGCACAGAGTCAGTCTGTCTTTATGGTACGGAGTCAGTCTGTATTCATGGCATGGAGTCAGTCTGTCTTCATGGCATGGAGTCAGTCTGTCTTTATGGCACAGAGTCAGTCTGTCTTTATGGCATGGAGTCAGTCTGTCTTTGTGGCACAGAGTCAGTCTGTCTTTATGGCACGGAGTCAGTCTGTCTTTATGGCACGGAGTCAGTCTGTCTTTATGTTATGGAGTCAGTCTGTCTTTATGGCACAGAGTCAATCTGTCTTAATGGCATGTAGTCAGTCTGTCTTTATGGCATGGAATCAGTCTGTCTTTATGGTATGGAGTCAGTCTGTCTTTATGGCACAGAGTCAGTCTGTCTTAATTGCACGTAGTCAGTCTGTCTTTATGGCATGGAGTCAGTCTGTCTTTATGGTATGGAGTCAGTCTGTCTTTATGGCACAGAGTCAGTCTGTCTTTATGGCATGGAATCAGTCTGTTTTTATTGTATGGAGTCAGTCTGTCTTTATGGCATGGAGTCAGTTTGTCTTTATGGTATGGAGTCAGTCTGTCTTTATGGCATGGAGTCAGTCTGTTTTTATGGTATGCGGTCAGTCTGTCTTTATGGTATGGAGTCAGTCTGTTTTTATGGTATGGATTCAGTCTGTCTTTATGGCACAGAGTCAGTCTGTCTTTATGGCATGGAGTAAGTCTGTCTTTATGGCATGGAGTCAGTCTGTCTTAATCGCATGGAGTCAGTCTGTCTTTATGGCACGGAGTCAGTCTGTCTTTATGGCACAGAGTCAGTCTGTATTTATGGCATGGAGTCAGTCTGTCTTTGTGGCACAGAGTCAGTCTGTCTTTATGGCATGGAGTCAGTCTGTCTTTATGGCACAGAGTCAGTCTGTCTTAATGGCACGTAGTCAGTCTGTCTTTATGGCATGGAGTCAGTCTGTCTTTATGGTATGGAGTCAGTCTGTCTATATGGCACAGAGTCAGTCTGTCTTTATGGCATGGAATCAGTCTGTTTTTATTGTATGGAGTCAGTCTGTCTTAATGGCACAGAGTCAGTCTGTCTTTATGGCATGGAGTCAGTCTGTCTTTATGGCACAGAGTCAGTCTGTCTTTGTGGCACAGAGTCAGTCTGTCTTTATGGCACGGAGTCAGTCTTTCTTTATGGCACGGAGTCAGTCTGTCTTTATGGCATGGAGTCAGTCTGTCTTTATGGCACAGAGTCAGTCTGTCTTAATGGCACGTAGTCAGTCTGTCTTTATGGCATGGAGTCAGTCTGTCTTTATGGTATGGAGTCAGTCCGTCTTTATGGCACAGAGTCAGTCTGTCTTTATGGCATGGAATCAGTCTGTTTTTATTGTATGGAGTCAGTCTGTCTTTATGTCATGGAGTCAGTCTGTCTTTATGGTATGGAGTCAGTCTGTTTTTATGGTATGGAGTCAGTCTGTCTTTATGGCACAGAGTCAGTCTGTCTTTATGGCATGAAGTCAGTCTGTCTTTATGGCACTGAGTCAGTCTGTCTTTATGGCACAGAGTCAGTCTGTCTTTATGGTATGGAGTCAGTCTGTCTTCATGGCATGGAGTCAGTCTGTCTTTGTGGCACAGAGTCAGTCTGTCTTTATGGCACGGAGTCAGTCTGTCTTAATTGCACAGAGTCAGTCTGTCTTTATGGCATGGAGTCAGTCTGTCTTTATGGCACAGAGTCAGTCTGTTTTTATGGTATGGAGTCAGTCTGTTTTTATGGTATGGAGTCAGTCTGTCTTTATGGCACAGAGTCAGTCTGTCTTTATGGCATGGAGTCAGTCTGTCTTTATGGCATGGAGTCAGTCTGTCTTTATGGCACTGAGTCAGTCTGTCTTTATGGCACAGAGTCAGTCTGTCTTTATGGTATGGAGTCAGTCTGTCTTTATGGCATGGAGTCAGTCTGTCTTTGTGGCACAGAGTCAGTCTGTCTTTATGGCACGGAGTCAGTCTGTCTTAATTGCACAGAGTCAGTCTGTCTTTATGGCATGGAGTCAGTCTGTCTTTATGGCACAGAGTCAGTCTGTTTTTATGGTATGGAGTCAGTCTGTCTTTATGGTATGGAGTCAGTCTGTCTTTATGGCACAGAGTCAGTCTGTCTTTATGGCACAGATTCAGTCTTTCTTTATGGCATGGAGTTACTCTGTCTTTATGGCACAGAGTCAGTCTGTCTTTATGGCATGGAGTCAGTCTGTCTTTGTGGCACAGAGTCAGTCTGTCTTTATGGCACGGAGTCAGTCTGTCTTTATGGCATGGAGTCAGTCTGTCTTTATGGCACAGAGTCAGTCTGTCTTAATGGCACGTAGTCAGTCTGTCTTTATGGCATGGAGTCAGTCTGTCTTTATGGTATGGAGTCAGTCTGTCTTAATGGCACGTAGTCAGTCTGTCTTTATGGCATGGAGTCAGTCTGTCTTTATGGTATGGAGTCAGTCTGTCTTTATGGCACAGAGTCAGTCTGTCTTTATGGCATGGAATCAGTCTGTTTTTATTGTATGGAGTCAGTCTGTCTTTATGTCATGGAGTCAGTCTGTCTTTATGGTATGGAGTCAGTCTGTTTTTATGGTATGGAGTCAGTCTGTCTTTATGGCACAGAGTCAGTCTGTCTTTATGGCATGGAGTCAGTCTGTCTTTATGGCATGGAGTCAGTCTGTCTTCATGGCACTGAGTCAGTCTTTCTTCATGTCATGGAGTCAGTCTGTTTTTATGGTATGGAGTCAGTCTGTCTATATGGCATGGAGTCAGTCTGTTTTTATGGTATGGAGTCAGTCTGTCTTTATGGTATGGAGTCAGTCTGTCTTTATGGTATGGAGTCAGTCTGTCTTTATGGCACAGAGTCAGTCTTTCTTTATGGCATGGAGTCAGTCTGTCTTTATGGCATGGAGTCAGTCTGTCTTTATGGCACTGAGTCAGTCTGTCTTTATGGCACAGAGTCAGTCTGTCTTTATGGCATGGAGTCAGTCTGTCTTAATGGCACGTAGTCAGTCTGTCTTTATGGTATGGAGTCAGTCTGTCTTTATGGCACGGAGTCAGTCTTTCTTTATGGCACGGAGTCAGTCTGTCTTTATGGCATGGAATCAGTCTGTTTTTATTGTATGGAGTCAGTCTGTCTTAATGGCACAGAGTCAGTCTTCCTTTATGGCATGGAGTCAGTCTGTCTTTGTGGCACAGAGTCAGTCTGTCTTTATGGCACGGAGTCAGTCTTTCTTTATGGCACGGAGTCAGTCTGTCTTTATGGCATGGAGTCAGTCTGTCTTTATGGCACAGAGTCAGTCTGTCTTAAAGGCACGTAGTCAGTCTGTCTTTATGGCATGGAGTCAGTCTGTCTTTATGGTATGGAGTCAGTCTGTCTTTATGGCACAGAGTCAGTCTGTCTTTATGGCATGGAATCAGTCTGTTTTTATTGTATGGAGTCAGTCTGTCTTTATGGCACAGAGTCAATCTGTCTTAATGGCATGTAGTCAGTCTGTCTTTATGGCATGGAATCAGTCTGTCTTTATGGTATGGAGTCAGTCTGTCTTTATGGCACAGAGTCAGTCTGTCTTAATTGCACGTAGTCAGTCTGTCTTTATGGCATGGAGTCAGTCTGTCTTTATGGTATGGAGTCAGTCTGTCTTTATGGCACAGAGTCAGTCTGTCTTTATGGCATGGAATCAGTCTGTTTTTATTGTATGGAGTCAGTCTGTCTTTATGGCATGGAGTCAGTTTGTCTTTATGGTATGGAGTCAGTCTGTCTTTATGGCATGGAGTCAGTCTGTTTTTATGGTATGCGGTCAGTCTGTCTTTATGGTATGGAGTCAGTCTGTTTTTATGGTATGGATTCAGTCTGTCTTTATGGCACAGAGTCAGTCTGTCTTTATGGCATGGAGTAAGTCTGTCTTTATGGCATGGAGTCAGTCTGTCTTAATCGCATGGAGTCAGTCTGTCTTTATGGCACGGAGTCAGTCTGTCTTTATGGCACAGAGTCAGTCTGTATTTATGGCATGGAGTCAGTCTGTCTTTGTGGCACAGAGTCAGTCTGTCTTTATGGCATGGAGTCAGTCTGTCTTTATGGCACAGAGTCAGTCTGTCTTAATGGCACGTAGTCAGTCTGTCTTTATGGCATGGAGTCAGTCTGTCTTTATGGTATGGAGTCAGTCTGTCTATATGGCACAGAGTCAGTCTGTCTTTATGGCATGGAATCAGTCTGTTTTTATTGTATGGAGTCAGTCTGTCTTAATGGCACAGAGTCAGTCTGTCTTTATGGCATGGAGTCAGTCTGTCTTTATGGCACAGAGTCAGTCTGTCTTTGTGGCACAGAGTCAGTCTGTCTTTATGGCACGGAGTCAGTCTTTCTTTATGGCACGGAGTCAGTCTGTCTTTATGGCATGGAGTCAGTCTGTCTTTATGGCACAGAGTCAGTCTGTCTTAATGGCACGTAGTCAGTCTGTCTTTATGGCATGGAGTCAGTCTGTCTTTATGGTATGGAGTCAGTCCGTCTTTATGGCACAGAGTCAGTCTGTCTTTATGGCATGGAATCAGTCTGTTTTTATTGTATGGAGTCAGTCTGTCTTTATGTCATGGAGTCAGTCTGTCTTTATGGTATGGAGTCAGTCTGTTTTTATGGTATGGAGTCAGTCTGTCTTTATGGCACAGAGTCAGTCTGTCTTTATGGCATGAAGTCAGTCTGTCTTTATGGCACGGAGTCAGTCTGTCTTTATGGCACTGAGTCAGTCTGTCTTTATGGCACAGAGTCAGTCTGTCTTTATGGTATGGAGTCAGTCTGTCTTCATGGCATGGAGTCAGTCTGTCTTTGTGGCACAGAGTCAGTCTGTCTTTATGGCACGGAGTCAGTCTGTCTTAATTGCACAGAGTCAGTCTGTCTTTATGGCATGGAGTCAGTCTGTCTTTATGGCACAGAGTCAGTCTGTTTTTATGGTATGGAGTCAGTCTGTTTTTATGGTATGGAGTCAGTCTGTCTTTATGGCACAGAGTCAGTCTGTCTTTATGGCATGGAGTCAGTCTGTCTTTATGGCATGGAGTCAGTCTGTCTTTATGGCACTGAGTCAGTCTGTCTTTATGGCACAGAGTCAGTCTGTCTTTATGGTATGGAGTCAGTCTGTCTTTATGGCATGGAGTCAGTCTGTCTTTGTGGCACAGAGTCAGTCTGTCTTTATGGCACGGAGTCAGTCTGTCTTAATTGCACAGAGTCAGTCTGTCTTTATGGCATGGAGTCAGTCTGTCTTTATGGCACAGAGTCAGTCTGTTTTTATGGTATGGAGTCAGTCTGTCTTTATGGTATGGAGTCAGTCTGTCTTTATGGCACAGAGTCAGTCTGTCTTTATGGCACAGATTCAGTCTTTCTTTATGGCATGGAGTTACTCTGTCTTTATGGCACAGAGTCAGTCTGTCTTTATGGCATGGAGTCAGTCTGTCTTTGTGGCACAGAGTCAGTCTGTCTTTATGGCACGGAGTCAGTCTGTCTTTATGGCATGGAGTCAGTCTGTCTTTATGGCACAGAGTCAGTCTGTCTTAATGGCACGTAGTCAGTCTGTCTTTATGGCATGGAGTCAGTCTGTCTTTATGGTATGGAGTCAGTCTGTCTTAATGGCACGTAGTCAGTCTGTCTTTATGGCATGGAGTCAGTCTGTCTTTATGGTATGGAGTCAGTCTGTCTTTATGGCACAGAGTCAGTCTGTCTTTATGGCATGGAATCAGTCTGTTTTTATTGTATGGAGTCAGTCTGTCTTTATGTCATGGAGTCAGTCTGTCTTTATGGTATGGAGTCAGTCTGTTTTTATGGTATGGAGTCAGTCTGTCTTTATGGCACAGAGTCAGTCTGTCTTTATGGCATGGAGTCAGTCTGTCTTTATGGCATGGAGTCAGTCTGTCTTCATGGCACTGAGTCAGTCTTTCTTCATGTCATGGAGTCAGTCTGTTTTTATGGTATGGAGTCAGTCTGTCTATATGGCATGGAGTCAGTCTGTTTTTATGGTATGGAGTCAGTCTGTCTTTATGGTATGGAGTCAGTCTGTCTTTATGGTATGGAGTCAGTCTGTCTTTATGGCACAGAGTCAGTCTTTCTTTATGGCATGGAGTCAGTCTGTCTTTATGGCATGGAGTCAGTCTGTCTTTATGGCACTGAGTCAGTCTGTCTTTATGGCACAGAGTCAGTCTGTCTTTATGGCATGGAGTCAGTCTGTCTTAATGGCACGTAGTCAGTCTGTCTTTATGGCATGGAGTCAGTCTGTCTTTATGGTATGGAGTCAGTCTGTCTTTATGGCACGGAGTCAGTCTTTCTTTATGGCACGGAGTCAGTCTGTCTTTATGGCATGGAATCAGTCTGTTTTTATTGTATGGAGTCAGTCTGTCTTAATGGCACAGAGTCAGTCTTCCTTTATGGCATGGAGTCAGTCTGTCTTTGTGGCACAGAGTCAGTCTGTCTTTATGGCACGGAGTCAGTCTTTCTTTATGGCACGGAGTCAGTCTGTCTTTATGGCATGGAGTCAGTCTGTCTTTATGGCACAGAGTCAGTCTGTCTTAAAGGCACGTAGTCAGTCTGTCTTTATGGCATGGAGTCAGTCTGTCTTTATGGTATGGAGTCAGTCTGTCTTTATGGCACAGAGTCAGTCTGTCTTTATGGCATGGAATCAGTCTGTTTTTATTGTATGGAGTCAGTCTGTCTTTATGGCACTGAGTCAGTCTGTCTTTATGGTATGGAGTCAGTCTGTTTTTATGGTATGGAGTCAGTCTGTCTTTATGGCACAGAGTCAGTCTGTCTTTATGGCATGGAGTCAGTCTGTCTTTATGGCATGGAGTCAGTCTGTCTTTATGGCACTGAGTCAGTCTGTCTTTATGGCACAGAGTCAGTCTGTCTTTATGGTATGCAGTCAGTCTGTCTTTATGGCATGGAGTCAGTCTGTCTTTGTGGCACAGAGTCAGTCTGTCTTTATGGCACGGAGTCAGTCTGTCTTTATGGCACAGAGTCAGTCTGTCTTTATGGCATGGAGTCAGTCTGTCTTTATGGCACAGATTCAGTCTGTTTTTATGGTATGGAGTCAGTCTGTCTTTATGGCATGGAGTCAGTCTGTCTTTATGGCACAGAGTCAGTCTGTCTTAATGGCACGTAGTCAGTCTGTCTTTATGGCATGGAGTCAGTCTGTCTTTATGGTATGGAGTCAGTCTGTCTTAATGGCACGTAGTCAGTCTGTCTTTATGGCATGGAGTCAGTCTGTCTTTATGGTATGGAGTCAGTCTGTCTTTATGGCACAGAGTCAGTCTGTCTTTATGGCATGGAATCAGTCTGTTTTTATTGTATGGAGTCAGTCTGTCTTTATGTCATGGAGTCAGTCTGTCTTTATGGTATGGAGTCAGTCTGTTTTATGGTATGGAGTCAGTCTGTCTTTATGGCACAGAGTCAGTCTGTCTTTATGGCATGGAGTCAGTCTGTCTTTATGGCATGGAGTCAGTCTGTCTTCATGGCACAGAGTCAGTCTGTCTTCATGTCATGGAGTCAGTCTGTTTTTATGGTATGGAGTCAGTCTGTCTATATGGCATGGAGTCAGTCTGTTTTTATGGTATGGAGTCAGTCTGTCTTTATGGTATGGAGTCAGTCTGTCTTTATGGTATGGAGTGAGTCTGTCTTTATGGCATGGAGTCAGTCTGTCTTTATGGCACAGAGTCAGTCTGTCTTAAAGGCACGTAGTCAGTCTGTCTTTATGGCATGGAGTCAGTCTGTCTTTATGGTATGGAGTCAGTCTGTCTTTATGGCACAGAGTCAGTCTGTCTTAATGGCACGTAGTCAGTCTGTCTTTATGGCATGGAGTCAGTCTGTCTTTATGGCATGGAGTCAGTCTGTCTTAATGGCACGTAGTCAGTCTGTCTTTATGGCATGGAGTCAGTCTGTCTTTATGGTATGGAGTCAGTCTGTCTTTATGGCACGGAGTCAGTCTTTCTTTATGGCACGGAGTCAGTCTGTCTTTATGGCATGGAATCAGTCTGTTTTTATTGTATGGAGTCAGTCTGTCTTAATGGCACAGAGTCAGTCTTCCTTTATGGCATGGAGTCAGTCTGTCTTTGTGGCACAGAGTCAGTCTGTCTTTATGGCACGGAGTCAGTCTTTCTTTATGGCACGGAGTCAGTCTGTCTTTATGGCATGGAGTCAGTCTGTCTTTATGGCACAGAGTCAGTCTGTCTTAAAGGCACGTAGTCAGTCTGTCTTTATGGCATGGAGTCAGTCTGTCTTTATGGCATGGAGTCAGTCTGTCTTTATGGTATGGAGTCAGTCTGTCTTTATGGCACAGAGTCAGTCTGTCTTTATGGCATGGAATCAGTCTGTTTTTATTGTATGGAGTCAGTCTGTCTTTATGGCACTGAGTCAGTCTGTCTTTATGGTATGGAGTCAGTCTGTTTTTATGGTATGGAGTCAGTCTGTCTTTATGGCACAGAGTCAGTCTGTCTTTATGGCATGGAGTCAGTCTGTCTTTATGGCATGGAGTCAGTCTGTCTTTATGGCACTGAGTCAGTCTGTCTTTATGGCACAGAGTCAGTCTGTCTTTATGGTATGCAGTCAGTCTGTCTTTATGGCATGGAGTCAGTCTGTCTTTGTGGCACAGAGTCAGTCTGTCTTTATGGCACGGAGTCAGTCTGTCTTTATGGCACAGAGTCAGTCTGTCTTTATGGCATGGAGTCAGTCTGTCTTTATGGCACAGATTC
The DNA here is from genome assembly GCF_964263955.1 of Coregonus lavaretus. Taxonomy (NCBI): domain Eukaryota; kingdom Metazoa; phylum Chordata; class Actinopteri; order Salmoniformes; family Salmonidae; genus Coregonus; species Coregonus lavaretus. The sequence goes on from NC_140000.1 coordinate 10,477,668, forward strand.
AGTCTGTTTTTATGGTATGGAGTCAGTCTGTCTTTATGGCATGGAGTCAGTCTGTCTTTATGGCACAGAGTCAGTCTGTCTTAATGGCACGTAGTCAGTCTGTCTTTATGGCATGGAGTCAGTCTGTCTTTATGGTATGGAGTCAGTCTGTCTTAATGGCACGTAGTCAGTCTGTCTTTATGGCATGGAGTCAGTCTGTCTTTATGGTATGGAGTCAGTCTGTCTTTATGGCACAGAGTCAGTCTGTCTTTATGGCATGGAATCAGTCTGTTTTTATTGTATGGAGTCAGTCTGTCTTTATGTCATGGAGTCAGTCTGTCTTTATGGTATGGAGTCAGTCTGTTTTATGGTATGGAGTCAGTCTGTCTTTATGGCACAGAGTCAGTCTGTCTTTATGGCATGGAGTCAGTCTGTCTTTATGGCATGGAGTCAGTCTGTCTTCATGGCACAGAGTCAGTCTGTCTTCATGTCATGGAGTCAGTCTGTTTTTATGGTATGGAGTCAGTCTGTCTATATGGCATGGAGTCAGTCTGTTTTTATGGTATGGAGTCAGTCTGTCTTTATGGTATGGAGTCAGTCTGTCTTTATGGTATGGAGTGAGTCTGTCTTTATGGCATGGAGTCAGTCTGTCTTTATGGCACAGAGTCAGTCTGTCTTAAAGGCACGTAGTCAGTCTGTCTTTATGGCATGGAGTCAGTCTGTCTTTATGGTATGGAGTCAGTCTGTCTTTATGGCACAGAGTCAGTCTGTCTTAATGGCACGTAGTCAGTCTGTCTTTATGGCATGGAGTCAGTCTGTCTTTATGGCATGGAGTCAGTCTGTCTTAATGGCACGTAGTCAGTCTGTCTTTATGGCATGGAGTCAGTCTGTCTTTATGGTATGGAGTCAGTCTGTCTTTATGGCACGGAGTCAGTCTTTCTTTATGGCACGGAGTCAGTCTGTCTTTATGGCATGGAATCAGTCTGTTTTTATTGTATGGAGTCAGTCTGTCTTAATGGCACAGAGTCAGTCTTCCTTTATGGCATGGAGTCAGTCTGTCTTTGTGGCACAGAGTCAGTCTGTCTTTATGGCACGGAGTCAGTCTTTCTTTATGGCACGGAGTCAGTCTGTCTTTATGGCATGGAGTCAGTCTGTCTTTATGGCACAGAGTCAGTCTGTCTTAAAGGCACGTAGTCAGTCTGTCTTTATGGCATGGAGTCAGTCTGTCTTTATGGTATGGAGTCAGTCTGTCTTTATGGCACAGAGTCAGTCTGTCTTTATGGCATGGAATCAGTCTGTTTTTATTGTATGGAGTCAGTCTGTCTTTATGGCACTGAGTCAGTCTGTCTTTATGGTATGGAGTCAGTCTGTTTTTATGGTATGGAGTCAGTCTGTCTTTATGGCACAGAGTCAGTCTGTCTTTATGGCATGGAGTCAGTCTGTCTTTATGGCATGGAGTCAGTCTGTCTTTATGGCACTGAGTCAGTCTGTCTTTATGGCACAGAGTCAGTCTGTCTTTATGGTATGCAGTCAGTCTGTCTTTATGGCATGGAGTCAGTCTGTCTTTGTGGCACAGAGTCAGTCTGTCTTTATGGCACGGAGTCAGTCTGTCTTTATGGCACAGAGTCAGTCTGTCTTTATGGCATGGAGTCAGTCTGTCTTTATGGCACAGATTCAGTCTGTTTTTATGGTATGGAGTCAGTCTGTCTTTATGGCATGGAGTCAGTCTGTCTTTATGGCACAGAGTCAGTCTGTCTTAATGGCACGTAGTCAGTCTGTCTTTATGGCATGGAGTCAGTCTGTCTTTATGGTATGGAGTCAGTCTGTCTTAATGGCACGTAGTCAGTCTGTCTTTATGGCATGGAGTCAGTCTGTCTTTATGGTATGGAGTCAGTCTGTCTTTATGGCACAGAGTCAGTCTGTCTTTATGGCATGGAATCAGTCTGTTTTTATTGTATGGAGTCAGTCTGTCTTTATGTCATGGAGTCAGTCTGTCTTTATGGTATGGAGTCAGTCTGTTTTATGGTATGGAGTCAGTCTGTCTTTATGGCACAGAGTCAGTCTGTCTTTATGGCATGGAGTCAGTCTGTCTTTATGGCATGGAGTCAGTCTGTCTTCATGGCACAGAGTCAGTCTGTCTTCATGTCATGGAGTCAGTCTGTTTTTATGGTATGGAGTCAGTCTGTCTATATGGCATGGAGTCAGTCTGTTTTTATGGTATGGAGTCAGTCTGTCTTTATGGTATGGAGTCAGTCTGTCTTTATGGTATGGAGTGAGTCTGTCTTTATGGCATGGAGTCAGTCTGTCTTTATGGCACAGAGTCAGTCTGTCTTAAAGGCACGTAGTCAGTCTGTCTTTATGGCATGGAGTCAGTCTGTCTTTATGGTATGGAGTCAGTCTGTCTTTATGGCACAGAGTCAGTCTGTCTTAATGGCACGTAGTCAGTCTGTCTTTATGGCATGGAGTCAGTCTGTCTTTATGGTATGGAGTCAGTCTGTTTTTATGGCACAGAGTCAGTCTGTCTTTATGGCATGGAATCAGTCTGTTTTTATTGTATGGAGTCAGTCTGTCTTTATGTCATGGAGTCAGTCTGTCTTTATGGTATGGAGTCAGTCTGTTTTTATGGTATGGAGTCAGTCTGTCTTCATGGCACAGAGTCAGTCTGTCTTCATGTCATGGAGTCAGTCTGTTTTTATGGTATGGAGTCAGTCTGTCTATATGGCATGGAGTCAGTCTGTTTTTATGGTATGGAGTCAGTCTGTCTTTATGGTATGGAGTCAGTCTGTCTTTATGGCATGGAGTCAGTCTGTTTTTATGGTATGGAGTCAATCTGTCTTTATGGCACAGAATCAGTCTTTCTTAATGGCATGGAGTCAGTCTGTCTTTATGGTATGGAGTCAGTCTGTCTTTATGGCACTGAGTCAGTCTGTCTTTATGGCATGGAGTCAGTCTGTCTTTATGGCATGGAGTCAGTCTGTCTTTATGGCACAGAGTCAGTCTGTCTTTATGGCATGGAGTCAGTCTGTCTTTGTGGCACAGAGTCAGTCTGTCTTTATGGCATGGAGTCAGTCTGTCTTTATGGCACAGAGTCAGTCTGTCTTAATGGCACGTAGTCAGTCTGTCTTTATGGCATGGAGTCAGTCTGTCTTTATGGTATGGAGTCAGTCTGTCTATATGGCACAGAGTCAGTCTGTCTTTATGGCATGGAATCAGTCTGTTTTTATTGTATGGAGTCAGTCTGTCTTAATGGCACAGAGTCAGTCTGTCTTTATGGCATGGAGTCAGTCTGTCTTTATGGCACAGAGTCAGTCTGTCTTAATGGCACGTAGTCAGTCTGTCTTTATGGCATGGAGTCAGTCTGTCTTTGTGGCACAGAGTCAGTATGTCTTTATGGCACGGAGTCAGTCTTTCTTTATGGCACGGAGTCAGTCTGTCTTTATGGCATGGAGTCAGTCTGTCTTTATGGCACAGAGTCAGTCTGTCTTAATGGCACGTAGTCAGTCTGTCTTTATGGCATGGAGTCAGTCTGTCTTTATGGTATGGAGTCAGTCTGTCTTTATGGCACAGAGTCAGTCTGTCTTTATGGCATGGAATCAGTCTGTTTTTATTGTATGGAGTCAGTCTGTCTTTATGTCATGGAGTCAGTCTGTCTTTATGGCACAGAGTCAGTCTGTCTTTATGGCATGGAGTCAGTCTGTCTTTATGGCATGGAGTCAGTCTGTCTTTATGGCACTGAGTCAGTCTGTCTTTATGGCACAGAGTCAGTCTGTCTTTATGGTATGGAGTCAGTCTGTCTTTATGGCATGGAGTCAGTCTGTCTTTGTGGCACAGAGTCAGTCTGTCTTTATGGCACGGAGTCAGTCTTTCTTTATGGCACGGAGTCAGTCTGTCTTTATGGCATGGAGTCAGTCTGTCTTTATGGCACAGAGTCAGTCTGTCTTAAAGGCACGTAGTCAGTCTGTCTTTATGGCATGGAGTCAGTCTGTCTTTATGGTATGGAGTCAGTCTGTCTTTATGGCACAGAGTCAGTCTGTCTTTATGGCATGGAATCAGTCTGTTTTTATTGTATGGAGTCAGTCTGTCTTTATGGCACTGAGTCAGTCTGTCTTTATGGTATGGAGTCAGTCTGTTTTTATGGTATGGAGTCAGTCTGTCTTTATGGCACAGAGTCAGTCTGTCTTTATGGCACGGAGTCAGTCTTTCTTTATGGCACGGAGTCAGTCTGTCTTTATGGCATGGAGTCAGTCTGTCTTTATGGCACAGAGTCAGTCTGTCTTAAAGGCACGTAGTCAGTCTGTCTTTATGGCATGGAGTCAGTCTGTCTTTATGGTATGGAGTCAGTCTGTCTTTATGGCACAGAGTCAGTCTGTCTTTATGGCATGGAATCAGTCTGTTTTTATTGTATGGAGTCAGTCTGTCTTTATGGCACTGAGTCAGTCTGTCTTTATGGTATGGAGTCAGTCTGTTTTTATGGTATGGAGTCAGTCTGTCTTTATGGCACAGAGTCAGTCTGTCTTTATGGCATGGAGTCAGTCTGTCTTTATGGCATGGAGTCAGTCTGTCTTTATGGCACTGAGTCAGTCTGTCTTTATGGCACAGAGTCAGTCTGTCTTTATGGTATGCAGTCAGTCTGTCTTTATGGCATGGAGTCAGTCTGTCTTTGTGGCACAGAGTCAGTCTGTCTTTATGGCACGGAGTCAGTCTGTCTTTATGGCACAGAGTCAGTCTGTCTTTATGGCATGGAGTCAGTCTGTCTTTATGGCACAGATTCAGTCTGTTTTTATGGTATGGAGTCAGTCTGTCTTTATGGCATGGAGTCAGTCTGTCTTTATGGCACAGAGTCAGTCTGTCTTAATGGCACGTAGTCAGTCTGTCTTTATGGCATGGAGTCAGTCTGTCTTTATGGTATGGAGTCAGTCTGTCTTAATGGCACGTAGTCAGTCTGTCTTTATGGCATGGAGTCAGTCTGTCTTTATGGTATGGAGTCAGTCTGTCTTTATGGCACAGAGTCAGTCTGTCTTTATGGCATGGAATCAGTCTGTTTTTATTGTATGGAGTCAGTCTGTCTTTATGTCATGGAGTCAGTCTGTCTTTATGGTATGGAGTCAGTCTGTTTTATGGTATGGAGTCAGTCTGTCTTTATGGCACAGAGTCAGTCTGTCTTTATGGCATGGAGTCAGTCTGTCTTTATGGCATGGAGTCAGTCTGTCTTCATGGCACAGAGTCAGTCTGTCTTCATGTCATGGAGTCAGTCTGTTTTTATGGTATGGAGTCAGTCTGTCTATATGGCATGGAGTCAGTCTGTTTTTATGGTATGGAGTCAGTCTGTCTTTATGGTATGGAGTCAGTCTGTCTTTATGGTATGGAGTGAGTCTGTCTTTATGGCATGGAGTCAGTCTGTCTTTATGGCACAGAGTCAGTCTGTCTTAAAGGCACGTAGTCAGTCTGTCTTTATGGCATGGAGTCAGTCTGTCTTTATGGTATGGAGTCAGTCTGTCTTTATGGCACAGAGTCAGTCTGTCTTAATGGCACGTAGTCAGTCTGTCTTTATGGCATGGAGTCAGTCTGTCTTTATGGTATGGAGTCAGTCTGTTTTTATGGCACAGAGTCAGTCTGTCTTTATGGCATGGAATCAGTCTGTTTTTATTGTATGGAGTCAGTCTGTCTTTATGTCATGGAGTCAGTCTGTCTTTATGGTATGGAGTCAGTCTGTTTTTATGGTATGGAGTCAGTCTGTCTTCATGGCACAGAGTCAGTCTGTCTTCATGTCATGGAGTCAGTCTGTTTTTATGGTATGGAGTCAGTCTGTCTATATGGCATGGAGTCAGTCTGTTTTTATGGTATGGAGTCAGTCTGTCTTTATGGTATGGAGTCAGTCTGTCTTTATGGCATGGAGTCAGTCTGTTTTTATGGTATGGAGTCAATCTGTCTTTATGGCACAGAATCAGTCTTTCTTAATGGCATGGAGTCAGTCTGTCTTTATGGTATGGAGTCAGTCTGTCTTTATGGCACTGAGTCAGTCTGTCTTTATGGCATGGAGTCAGTCTGTCTTTATGGCATGGAGTCAGTCTGTCTTTATGGCACAGAGTCAGTCTGTCTTTATGGCATGGAGTCAGTCTGTCTTTGTGGCACAGAGTCAGTCTGTCTTTATGGCATGGAGTCAGTCTGTCTTTATGGCACAGAGTCAGTCTGTCTTAATGGCACGTAGTCAGTCTGTCTTTATGGCATGGAGTCAGTCTGTCTTTATGGTATGGAGTCAGTCTGTCTATATGGCACAGAGTCAGTCTGTCTTTATGGCATGGAATCAGTCTGTTTTTATTGTATGGAGTCAGTCTGTCTTAATGGCACAGAGTCAGTCTGTCTTTATGGCATGGAGTCAGTCTGTCTTTATGGCACAGAGTCAGTCTGTCTTAATGGCACGTAGTCAGTCTGTCTTTATGGCATGGAGTCAGTCTGTCTTTGTGGCACAGAGTCAGTATGTCTTTATGGCACGGAGTCAGTCTTTCTTTATGGCACGGAGTCAGTCTGTCTTTATGGCATGGAGTCAGTCTGTCTTTATGGCACAGAGTCAGTCTGTCTTAATGGCACGTAGTCAGTCTGTCTTTATGGCATGGAGTCAGTCTGTCTTTATGGTATGGAGTCAGTCTGTCTTTATGGCACAGAGTCAGTCTGTCTTTATGGCATGGAATCAGTCTGTTTTTATTGTATGGAGTCAGTCTGTCTTTATGTCATGGAGTCAGTCTGTCTTTATGGCACAGAGTCAGTCTGTCTTTATGGCATGGAGTCAGTCTGTCTTTATGGCATGGAGTCAGTCTGTCTTTATGGCACTGAGTCAGTCTGTCTTTATGGCACAGAGTCAGTCTGTCTTTATGGTATGGAGTCAGTCTGTCTTTATGGCATGGAGTCAGTCTGTCTTTGTGGCACAGAGTCAGTCTGTCTTTATGGCACGGAGTCAGTCTTTCTTTATGGCACGGAGTCAGTCTGTCTTTATGGCATGGAGTCAGTCTGTCTTTATGGCACAGAGTCAGTCTGTCTTAAAGGCACGTAGTCAGTCTGTCTTTATGGCATGGAGTCAGTCTGTCTTTATGGTATGGAGTCAGTCTGTCTTTATGGCACAGAGTCAGTCTGTCTTTATGGCATGGAATCAGTCTGTTTTTATTGTATGGAGTCAGTCTGTCTTTATGTCATGGAGTCAGTCTGTCTTTATGGTATGGAGTCAGTCTGTTTTTATGGTATGGAGTCAGTCTGTCTTTATGGCACAGAGTCAGTCTGTCTTTATGGCATGGAGTCAGTCTGTCTTTATGGCATGGAGTCAGTCTGTCTTTATGGCACTGAGTCAGTCTGTCTTTATGGCACAGAGTCAGTCTGTCTTTATGGTATGCAGTCAGTCTGTCTTTATGGCATGGAGTCAGTCTGTCTTTGTGGCACAGAGTCAGTCTGTCTTTATGGCACGGAGTCAGTCTGTCTTTATGGCACAGAGTCAGTCTGTCTTTATGGCATGGAGTCAGTCTGTCTTTATGGCACAGATTCAGTCTGTTTTTATGGTATGGAGTCAGTCTGTCTTTATGGCATGGAGTCAGTCTGTCTTTATGGCACAGAGTCAGTCTGTCTTAATGGCACGTAGTCAGTCTGTCTTTATGGCATGGAGTCAGTCTGTCTTTATGGTATGGAGTCAGTCTGTCTTAATGGCACGTAGTCAGTCTGTCTTTATGGCATGGAGTCAGTCTGTCTTTATGGTATGGAGTCAGTCTGTCTTTATGGCACAGAGTCAGTCTGTCTTTATGGCATGGAATCAGTCTGTTTTTATTGTATGGAGTCAGTCTGTCTTTATGTCATGGAGTCAGTCTGTCTTTATGGTATGGAGTCAGTCTGTTTTATGGTATGGAGTCAGTCTGTCTTTATGGCACAGAGTCAGTCTGTCTTTATGGCATGGAGTCAGTCTGTCTTTATGGCATGGAGTCAGTCTGTCTTCATGGCACAGAGTCAGTCTGTCTTCATGTCATGGAGTCAGTCTGTTTTTATGGTATGGAGTCAGTCTGTCTATATGGCATGGAGTCAGTCTGTTTTTATGGTATGGAGTCAGTCTGTCTTTATGGTATGGAGTCAGTCTGTCTTTATGGTATGGAGTGAGTCTGTCTTTATGGCATGGAGTCAGTCTGTCTTTATGGCACAGAGTCAGTCTGTCTTAAAGGCACGTAGTCAGTCTGTCTTTATGGCATGGAGTCAGTCTGTCTTTATGGTATGGAGTCAGTCTGTCTTTATGGCATAGAGTCAGTCTGTCTTAATGGCACGTAGTCAGTCTGTCTTTATGGCATGGAGTCAGTCTGTCTTTATGGTATGGAGTCAGTCTGTTTTTATGTAACAGAGTCAGTCTGTCTTTATGGCATGGAATCAGTCTGTTTTTATTGTATGGAGTCAGTCTGTCTTTATGTCATGGAGTCAGTCTGTCTTTATGGTATGGAGTCAGTCTGTTTTTATGGTATGGAGTCAGTCTGTCTTCATGGCACAGAGTCAGTCTGTCTTCATGTCATGGAGTCAGTCTGTTTTTATGGTATGGAGTCAGTCTGTCTATATGGCATGGAGTCAGTCTGTTTTTATGGTATGGAGTCAGTCTGTCTTTATGGTATGGAGTCAGTCTGTCTTTATGGCATGGAGTCAGTCTGTTTTTATGGTATGGAGTCAATCTGTCTTTATGGCACAGAATCAGTCTTTCTTAATGGCATGGAGTCAGTCTGTCTTTATGGTATGGAGTCAGTCTGTCTTTATGGCACTGAGTCAGTCTGTCTTTATGGCATGGAGTCAGTCTGTCTTTATGGCATGGAGTCAGTCTGTCTTTATGGCACAGAGTCAGTCTGTCTTTATGGCATGGAGTCAGTCTGTCTTTGTGGCACAGAGTCAGTCTGTCTTTATGGCATGGAGTCAGTCTGTCTTTATGGCACAGAGTCAGTCTGTCTTAATGGCACGTAGTCAGTCTGTCTTTATGGCATGGAGTCAGTCTGTCTTTATGGTATGGAGTCAGTCTGTCTATATGGCACAGAGTCAGTCTGTCTTTATGGCATGGAATCAGTCTGTTTTTATTGTATGGAGTCAGTCTGTCTTAATGGCACAGAGTCAGTCTGTCTTTATGGCATGGAGTCAGTCTGTCTTTATGGCACAGAGTCAGTCTGTCTTAATGGCACGTAGTCAGTCTGTCTTTATGGCATGGAGTCAGTCTGTCTTTGTGGCACAGAGTCAGTCTGTCTTTATGGCACGGAGTCAGTCTTTCTTTATGGCACGGAGTCAGTCTGTCTTTATGGCATGGAGTCAGTCTGTCTTTATGGCACAGAGTCAGTCTGTCTTAATGGCACGTAGTCAGTCTGTCTTTATGGCATGGAGTCAGTCTGTCTTTATGGCATGGAATCAGTCTGTTTTTATTGTATGGAGTCAGTCTGTCTTTATGTCATGGAGTCAGTCTGTCTTTATGGCACAGAGTCAGTCTGTCTTTATGGCATGGAGTCAGTCTGTCTTTATGGCATGGAGTCAGTCTGTCTTTATGGCACTGAGTCAGTCTGTCTTTATGGCACAGAGTCAGTCTGTCTTTATGGTATGGAGTCAGTCTGTCTTTATGGCATGGAGTCAGTCTGTCTTTGTGGCACAGAGTCAGTCTGTCTTTATGGCACGGAGTCAGTCTGTCTTAATTGCACAGAGTCAGTCTGTCTTTATGGCATGGAGTCAGTCTGTCTGTATGGCACAGAGTCAGTCTATTTTTATGGTATGGAGTCAGTCTGTCTTTATGGTATGGAGTCAGTCTGTCTTTATGGCATGGAGTCAGTCTGTCTGTATGGCACAGAGTCAGTCTGTTTTTATGGTATGGAGTCAGTCTGTCTTTATGGTATGGAGTCAGTCTGTCTTTATGGCACAGAGTCAGTCTGTCTTTATGGCACAGATTCAGTCTTTCTTTATGGCATGGAGTTACTCTGTCTTTATGGCACAGAGTCAGTCTGTCTTTATGGCATGGAGTCAGTCTGTCTTTGTGGCACAGAGTCAATCTGTCTTTATGGCACGGAGTCAGTCTGTCTTTATGGTATGGAGTCAGTCTGTCTTTATGGAATGGAGTCAGTCTGTCTTTATGGCACAGAGTCAGTCTGTCTTAATGGCACGTAGTCAGTCTGTCTTTATGGCATGGAGTCAGTCTGTCTTTATGGTATGGAGTCAGTCTGTCTTTATGTCACAGAGTCAGTCTGTCTTAATGGCACGTAGTCAGTCTGTCTTTATGGCATGGAATCAGTCTGTTTTTATTGTATGGAGTCAGTCTGTCTTTATGTCATGGAGTCAGTCTGTCTTTATGGTATGGAGTCAGTCTGTTTTTATGGTATGGAGTCAGTCTGTCTTTATGGCACAGAGTCAGTCTGTCTTTATGGCATGGAGTCAGTCTGTCTTTATGGCATGGAGTCAGTCTGTCTTCATGGCACAGAGTCAGTCTGTCTTCATGTCATGGAGTCAGTCTGTTTTTATGGTATGGTGTCAGTCTGTCTATATGGCATGGAGTCAGTCTGTTTTTATGGTATGGAGTCAGTCTGTCTTTATGGCTTGGAGTCAGTCTGTTTTTATGGTATGGAGTCAATCTGTATTTATGGCACAGAATCAGTCTTTCTTAATGGCATGGAGTCAGTCTGTCTTTATGGTATGGAGTCAGTCTGTCTTTTTGGCATGGAGTCAGTCTGTCTTTATGGCACAGAGTCAGTCTGTCTTAATGGCACGTAGTCAGTCTGTCTTTATGGCATGGAATCAGTCTGTTTTTATTGTATGGAGTCAGTCTGTCTTTATGTCATGGAGTCAGTCTGTCTTTATGGTATGGAGTCAGTCTGTTTTTATGGTATGGAGTCAGTCTGTCTTTATGGCACAGAGTCAGTAAGTCTTTATGGCATGGAGTCAGTCTGTCTTTATGGCACAGAGTCAGTCTGTCTTAATGGCACGTAGTCAGTCTGTCTTTATGGCATGGAGTCAGTCTGTCTTTATGGTATGGAGTCAGTCTGTCTATATGGCACAGAGTCAGTCTGTCTTTATGGCATGGAATCAGTCTGTTTTTATTGTATGGAGTCAGTCTGTCTTAATGGCACAGAGTCAGTCTGTCTTTATGGCATGGAGTCAGTCTGTCTTTATGGCACAGAGTCAGTCTGTCTTAATGGCACGTAGTCAGTCTGTCTTTATGGCATGGAGTCAGTCTGTCTTTGTGGCACAGAGTCAGTCTGTCTTTATGGCACGGAGTCAGTCTTTCTTTATGGCACGGAGTCAGTCTGTCTTTATGGCATGGAGTCAGTCTGTCTTTATGGCACAGAGTCAGTCTGTCTTAATGGCACGTAGTCAGTCTGTCTTTATGGCATGGAGTCAGTCTGTCTTTATGGCATGGAATCAGTCTGTTTTTATTGTATGGAGTCAGTCTGTCTTTATGTCATGGAGTCAGTCTGTCTTTATGGCACAGAGTCAGTCTGTCTTTATGGCATGGAGTCAGTCTGTCTTTATGGCATGGAGTCAGTCTGTCTTTATGGCACTGAGTCAGTCTGTCTTTATGGCACAGAGTCAGTCTGTCTTTATGGTATGGAGTCAGTCTGTCTTTATGGCATGGAGTCAGTCTGTCTTTGTGGCACAGAGTCAGTCTGTCTTTATGGCACGGAGTCAGTCTGTCTTAATTGCACAGAGTCAGTCTGTCTTTATGGCATGGAGTCAGTCTGTCTGTATGGCACAGAGTCAGTCTATTTTTATGGTATGGAGTCAGTCTGTCTTTATGGTATGGAGTCAGTCTGTCTTTATGGCATGGAGTCAGTCTGTCTGTATGGCACAGAGTCAGTCTGTTTTTATGGTATGGAGTCAGTCTGTCTTTATGGTATGGAGTCAGTCTGTCTTTATGGCACAGAGTCAGTCTGTCTTTATGGCACAGATTCAGTCTTTCTTTATGGCATGGAGTTACTCTGTCTTTATGGCACAGAGTCAGTCTGTCTTTATGGCATGGAGTCAGTCTGTCTTTGTGGCACAGAGTCAATCTGTCTTTATGGCACGGAGTCAGTCTGTCTTTATGGTATGGAGTCAGTCTGTCTTTATGGAATGGAGTCAGTCTGTCTTTATGGCACAGAGTCAGTCTGTCTTAATGGCACGTAGTCAGTCTGTCTTTATGGCATGGAGTCAGTCTGTCTTTATGGTATGGAGTCAGTCTGTCTTTATGTCACAGAGTCAGTCTGTCTTAATGGCACGTAGTCAGTCTGTCTTTATGGCATGGAATCAGTCTGTTTTTATTGTATGGAGTCAGTCTGTCTTTATGTCATGGAGTCAGTCTGTCTTTATGGTATGGAGTCAGTCTGTTTTTATGGTATGGAGTCAGTCTGTCTTTATGGCACAGAGTCAGTCTGTCTTTATGGCATGGAGTCAGTCTGTCTTTATGGCATGGAGTCAGTCTGTCTTCATGGCACAGAGTCAGTCTGTCTTCATGTCATGGAGTCAGTCTGTTTTTATGGTATGGTGTCAGTCTGTCTATATGGCATGGAGTCAGTCTGTTTTTATGGTATGGAGTCAGTCTGTCTTTATGGCTTGGAGTCAGTCTGTTTTTATGGTATGGAGTCAATCTGTATTTATGGCACAGAATCAGTCTTTCTTAATGGCATGGAGTCAGTCTGTCTTTATGGTATGGAGTCAGTCTGTCTTTTTGGCATGGAGTCAGTCTGTCTTTATGGCACAGAGTCAGTCTGTCTTAATGGCACGTAGTCAGTCTGTCTTTATGGCATGGAATCAGTCTGTTTTTATTGTATGGAGTCAGTCTGTCTTTATGTCATGGAGTCAGTCTGTCTTTATGGTATGGAGTCAGTCTGTTTTTATGGTATGGAGTCAGTCTGTCTTTATGGCACAGAGTCAGTAAGTCTTTATGGCATGGAGTCAGTCTGTCTTTATGGCATGGAGTCAGTCTGTCTTCATGGCACAGAGTCAGTCTGTCTTCATGTCATGGAGTCAGTCTGTTTTTATGGTATGGTGTCAGTCTGTCTATATGGCATTTAGTCAGTCTGTTTTTATGGTATGGAGTCAGTCTGTCTTTATGGTATGGAGTCAGTCTGTCTTTATGGTATGGAGTCAGTCTGTCTTTATGGCTTGGAGTCAGTCTGTTTTTATGGTATGGAGTCAATCTGTATTTATGGCACAGAATCAGTCTTTCTTAATGGCATGGAGTCAGTCTGTCTTTATGGTATGGAGTCAGTCTGTCTTTATGGCACGGAGTCAGTCTGTCTTTTTGGCATGGAGTCAGTCTGTCTTTATGGCACAGAGTCAGTCTGTCTTTATGGCATGGAGTCAGTCTGTATTTATGGCACAGAATCAGTCTTTCTTAATGGCATGGAGTCAGTCTGTCTTTATGGTATGGAGTCAGTCTGTCTTTATGGCACGGAGTCAGTCTGTCTTTTTGGCATGGAGTCAGTCTGTCTTTATGGCACAGAGTCAGTCTGTCTTAATGGCACGTAGTCAGTCTGTCTTTATGGCATGGAATCAGTCTGTTTTTATTGTATGGAGTCAGTCTGTCTTTATGTCATGGAGTCAGTCTGTCTTTATGGTATGGAGTCAGTCTGTTTTTATGGTATGGAGTCAGTCTGTCTTTATGGCACAGAGTCAGTCAGTCTTTATGGCATGGAGTCAGTCTGTCTTTATGGCATGGAGTCAGTCTGTCTTCATGGCAGAGAGTCAGTCTGTCTTCATGTCATGGAGTCAGTCTGTTTTTATGGTATGGTGTCAGTCTGTCTATATGGCATGGAGTCAGTCTGTTTTTATGGTATGGAGTCAGTCTGTCTTTATGGTATGGAGTCAGTCTGTCTTTATGGTATGGAGTCAGTCTGTCTTTATGGCTTGGAGTCAGTCTGTTTTTATGGTATGGAGTCAATCTGTATTTATGGCACAGAATCAGTCTTTCTTAATGGCATGGAGTCAGTCTGTCTTTATGGTATGGAGTCAGTCTGTCTTTATGGCACGGAGTCAGTCTGTCTTTTTGGCATGGAGTCAGTCTGTCTTTATGGCACAGAGTCAGTCTGTCTTTATGGCATGGAGTCAGTCTTTCTTTGTGGCACAGAGTCAGTCTGTCTTTATGGCATGGAGTCAGTCTGTCTTTATGGCACAGAGTCAATCTGTCTTAATGGCACGTAGTCAGTCTGTCTTTATGGCATGGAGTCAGTCTGTCTTTATGGTATGGAGTCAGTCTGTCTATATGGCACAGAATCAGTCTGTCTTTATGGCATGGAATCAGTCTGTTTTTATTGTATGGAGTCAGTCTGTCTTAATGGCACAGAGTCAGTCTGTCTTTATGGCATGGAGTCATTCTGTCTTTGTGGCACAGAGTCAGTCTGTCTTTATGGCACGGAGTCAGTCTTTCTTTATGGCACGGAGTCAGTCTGTCTTTATGGCATGGAGTCAGTCTGTCTTTATGGCACAGAGTCAGTCTGTCTTAATGGCACGTAGTCAGTCTGTCTTTATGGCATGGAGTCAGTCTGTCTTTATGGTATGGAGTCAGTCTGTCTTTATGGCACAGAGTCAGTCTGTCTTTATGGCATGGAATCAGTCTGTTTTTATTGTATGGAGTCAGTCTGTCTTTATGTCATGGAGTCAGTCTGTCTTTATGGTATGGAGTCAGTCTGTTTTTATTGTATGGAGTCAGTCTGTCTTTATGGCACAGAGACAGTCTGTCTTTATGGCATGGAGTCAGTCTGTCTTTATGGCATGGAGTCAGTCTGTCTTTATGGCACTGAGTCAGTCTGTCTTTATGGCACAGAGTCAGTCTGTCTTTATGGTATGGAGTCAGTCTGTCTTTATGGCATGGAGTCAGTCTGTCTTTGTGGCACAGAGTCAGTCTGTCTTTATGGTACGGAGTCAGTCTGTATTCATGGCATGGAGTCAGTCTGTCTTCATGGCATGGAGTCAGTCTGTCTTTATGGCACATAGTCAGTCTGTCTTTATGGCATGGAGTCAGTCTGTCTTTGTGGCACAGAGTCAGTCTGTCTTTATGGCACGGAGTCAGTCTGTCTTTATGGCACGGAGTCAGTCTGTCTTTATGTTATGGAGTCAGTCTGTCTTTATGGCACAGAGTCAATCTGTCTTAATGGCATGTAGTCAGTCTGTCTTTATGGCATGGAATCAGTCTGTCTTTATGGTATGGAGTCAGTCTGTCTTTATGGCACAGAGTCAGTCTGTCTTAATTGCACGTAGTCAGTCTGTCTTTATGGCATGGAGTCAGTCTGTCTTTATGGTATGGAGTCAGTCTGTCTTTATGGCACAGAGTCAGTCTGTCTTTATGGCATGGAATCAGTCTGTTTTTATTGTATGGAGTCAGTCTGTCTTTATGGCATGGAGTCAGTTTGTCTTTATGGTATGGAGTCAGTCTGTCTTTATGGCATGGAGTCAGTCTGTTTTTATGGTATGCGGTCAGTCTGTCTTTATGGTATGGAGTCAGTCTGTTTTTATGGTATGGATTCAGTCTGTCTTTATGGCACAGAGTCAGTCTGTCTTTATGGCATGGAGTAAGTCTGTCTTTATGGCATGGAGTCAGTCTGTCTTAATCGCATGGAGTCAGTCTGTCTTTATGGCACGGAGTCAGTCTGTCTTTATGGCACAGAGTCAGTCTGTATTTATGGCATGGAGTCAGTCTGTCTTTGTGGCACAGAGTCAGTCTGTTTTTATGGCATGGAGTCAGTCTGTCTTTATGGCACAGAGTCAGTCTGTCTTAATGGCACGTAGTCAGTCTGTCTTTATGGCATGGAGTCAGTCTGTCTTTATGGTATGGAGTCAGTCTGTCTATATGGCACAGAGTCAGTCTGTCTTTATGGCATGGAATCAGTCTGTTTTTATTGTATGGAGTCAGTCTGTCTTAATGGCACAGAGTCAGTCTGTCTTTATGGCATGGAGTCAGTCTGTCTTTATGGCACAGAGTCAGTCTGTCTTAGTGGCACGTAGTCAGTCTGTCTTTATGGCATGGAGTCAGTCTGTCTTTGTGGCACAGAGTCAGTCTGTCTTTATGGCACGGAGTCAGTCTTTCTTTATGGCACGGAGTCAGTCTGTCTTTATGGCATGGAGTCAGTCTGTCTTTATGGCACAGAGTCAGTCTGTCTTTATGTCATGGAGTCAGTCTGTCTTTATGGTATGGAGTCAGTCTGTTTTTATTGTATGGAGTCAGTCTGTCTTTATGGCACAGAGACAGTCTGTCTTTATGGCATGGAGTCAGTCTGTCTTTATGGCACAGAGTCAATCTGTCTTAATGGCATGTAGTCAGTCTGTCTTTATGGCATGGAATCAGTCTGTCTTTATGGTATGGAGTCAGTCTGTCTTTATGGCATGGAGTCAGTCTGTCTTTGTGGCACAGAGTCAGTCTGTCTTTATGGTACGGAGTCAGTCTGTATTCATGGCATGGAGTCAGTCTGTCTTCATGGCATGGAGTCAGTCTGTCTTTATGGCACAGAGTCAGTCTGTCTTTATGGCATGGAGTCAGTCTGTCTTTGTGGCACAGAGTCAGTCTGTCTTTATGGCACGGAGTCAGTCTGTCTTTATGGCACGGAGTCAGTCTGTCTTTATGTTATGGAGTCAGTCTGTCTTTATGGCACAGAGTCAATCTGTCTTAATGGCATGTAGTCAGTCTGTCTTTATGGCATGGAATCAGTCTGTCTTTATGGTATGGAGTCAGTCTGTCTTTATGGCACAGAGTCAGTCTGTCTTAATTGCACGTAGTCAGTCTGTCTTTATGGCATGGAGTCAGTCTGTCTTTATGGTATGGAGTCAGTCTGTCTTTATGGCACAGAGTCAGTCTGTCTTTATGGCATGGAATCAGTCTGTTTTTATTGTATGGAGTCAGTATGTCTTTATGGCATGGAGTCAGTTTGTCTTTATGGTATGGAGTCAGTCTGTCTTTATGGCATGGAGTCAGTCTGTTTTTATGGTATGTGGTCAGTCTGTCTTTATGGTATGGAGTCAGTCTGTTTTTATGGTATGGATTCAGTCTGTCTTTATGGCACAGAGTCAGTCTGTCTTTATGGCATGGAGTAAGTCTGTCTTTATGGCATGGAGTCAGTCTGTCTTAATCGCATGGAGTCAGTCTGTCTTTATGGCACGGAGTCAGTCTGTCTTTATGGCACAGAGTCAGTCTGTATTTATGGCATGGAGTCAGTCTGTCTTTGTGGCACAGAGTCAGTCTGTCTTTATGGCATGGAGTCAGTCTGTCTTTATGGCACAGAGTCAGTCTGTCTTAATGGCACGTAGTCAGTCTGTCTTTATGGCATGGAGTCAGTCTGTCTTTATGGTATGGAGTCAGTCTGTCTATATGGCACAGAGTCAGTCTGTCTTTATGGCATGGAATCAGTCTGTTTTTATTGTATGGAGTCAGTCTGTCTTAATGGCACAGAGTCAGTCTGTCTTTATGGCATGGAGTCAGTCTGTCTTTATGGCACAGAGTCAGTCTGTCTTTGTGGCACAGAGTCAGTCTGTCTTTATGGCACGGAGTCAGTCTTTCTTTATGGCACGGAGTCAGTCTGTCTTTATGGCATGGAGTCAGTCTGTCTTTATGGCACAGAGTCAGTCTGTCTTAATGGCACGTAGTCAGTCTTTCTTTATGGCATGGAGTCAGTCTTTCTTTATGGTATGGAGTCAGTCTGTCTTTATGGCACAGAGTCAGTCTTTCTTTATGGCATGGAATCAGTCTGTTTTTATTGTATGGAGTCAGTCTGTCTTTATGTCATGGAGTCAGTCTGTCTTTATGGTATGGAGTCAGTCTGTTTTTATGGTATGGAGTCAGTCTGTCTTTATGGCACAGAGTCAGTCTGTCTTTATGGCATGGAGTCAGTCTGTCTTTATGGCATGGAGTCAGTCTGTCTTTATGGCACTGAGTCAGTCTGTCTTTATGGCACAGAGTCAGTCTGTCTTTATGGTATGGAGTCAGTCTGTCTTCATGGCATGGAGTCAGTCTGTCTTTGTGGCACAGAGTCAGTCTGTCTTTATGGCACGGAGTCAGTCTGTCTTAATTGCACAGAGTCAGTCTGTCTTTATGGCATGGAGTCAGTCTGTCTTTATGGCACAGAGTCAGTCTGTTTTTATGGTATGGAGTCAGTCTGTTTTTATGGTATGGAGTCAGTCTGTCTTTATGGCACAGAGTCAGTCTGTCTTTATGGCATGGAGTCAGTCTGTCTTTATGGCATGGAGTCAGTCTGTCTTTATGGCACTGAGTCAGTCTGTCTTTATGGCACAGAGTCAGTCTGTCTTTATGGTATGGAGTCAGTCTGTCTTTATGGCATGGAGTCAGTCTGTCTTTGTGGCACAGAGTCAGTCTGTCTTTATGGCACGGAGTCAGTCTGTCTTAATTGCACAGAGTCAGTCTGTCTTTATGGCATGGAGTCAGTCTGTCTTTATGGCACAGAGTCAGTCTGTTTTTATGGTATGGAGTCAGTCTGTCTTTATGGTATGGAGTCAGTCTGTCTTTATGGCACAGAGTCAGTCTGTCTTTATGGCACAGATTCAGTCTTTCTTTATGGCATGGAGTTACTCTGTCTTTATGGCACAGAGTCAGTCTGTCTTTATGGCATGGAGTCAGTCTGTCTTTATGGCACAGAGTCAGTCTGTCTTTATGGCACGGAGTCAGTCTGTCTTTATGGCATGGAGTCAGTCTGTCTTTATGGCACAGAGTCAGTCTGTCTTAATGGCACGTAGTCAGTCTGTCTTTATGGCATGGAGTCAGTCTGTCTTTATGGTATGGAGTCAGTCTGTCTTAATGGCACGTAGTCAGTCTGTCTTTATGGCATGGAGTCAGTCTGTCTTTATGGTATGGAGTCAGTCTGTCTTTATGGCACAGAGTCAGTCTGTCTTTATGGCATGGAATCAGTCTGTTTTTATTGTATGGAGTCAGTCTGTCTTTATGTCATGGAGTCAGTCTGTCTTTATGGTATGGAGTCAGTCTGTTTTTATGGTATGGAGTCAGTCTGTCTTTATGGCACAGAGTCAGTCTGTCTTTATGGCATGGAGTCAGTCTGTCTTTATGGCATGGAGTCAGTCTGTCTTCATGGCACAGAGTCAGTCTTTCTTCATGTCATGGAGTCAGTCTGTTTTTATGGTATGGAGTCAGTCTGTCTATATGGCATGGAGTCAGTCTGTTTTTATGGTATGGAGTCAGTCTGTCTTTATGGTATGGAGTCAGTCTGTCTTTATGGTATGGAGTCAGTCTGTCTTTATGGCACAGAGTCAGTCTTTCTTTATGGCATGGAGTCAGTCTGTCTTTATGGCATGGAGTCAGTCTGTCTTTATGGCACTGAGTCAGTCTGTCTTTATGGCACAGAGTCAGTCTGTCTTTATGGCATGGAGTCAGTCTGTCTTAATGGCACGTAGTCAGTCTGTCTTTATGGCATGGAGTCAGTCTGTCTTTATGGTATGGAGTCAGTCTGTCTATATGGCACAGAGTCAGTCTGTCTTTATGGCATGGAATCAGTCTGTTTTTATTGTATGGAGTCAGTCTGTCTTAATGGCACAGAGTCAGTCTGTCTTTATGGCATGGAGTCAGTCTGTCTTTGTGGCACAGAGTCAGTCTGTCTTTATGGCACGGAGTCAGTCTTTCTTTATGGCACGGAGTCAGTCTGTCTTTATGGCATGGAGTCAGTCTGTCTTTATGGCACAGAGTCAGTCTGTCTTAAAGGCACGTAGTCAGTCTGTCTTTATGGCATGGAGTCAGTCTGTCTTTATGGTATGGAGTCAGTCTGTCTTTATGGCACAGAGTCAGTCTGTCTTTATGGCATGGAATCAGTCTGTTTTTATTGTATGGAGTCAGTCTGTCTTTATGTCATGGAGTCAGTCTGTCTTTATGGTATGGAGTCAGTCTGTTTTTATGGTATGGAGTCAGTCTGTCTTTATGGCACAGAGTCAGTCTGTCTTTATGGCATGGAGTCAGTCTGTCTTTATGGCATGGAGTCAGTCTGTCTTTATGGCACTGAGTCAGTCTGTCTTTATGGCACAGAGTCAGTCTGTCTTTATGGTATGCAGTCAGTCTGTCTTTATGGCATGGAGTCAGTCTGTCTTTGTGGCACAGAGTCAGTCTGTCTTTATGGCACGGAGTCAGTCTGTCTTTATGGCACAGAGTCAGTCTGTCTTTATGGCATGGAGTCAGTCTGTCTTTATGGCACAGATTCAGTCTGTTTTTATGGTATGGAGTCAGTCTGTCTTTATGGTATGGAGTCAGTCTTTCTTTATGGTATGTAGTCAGTCTGTCTTTATGGTATGGAGTCAGTCTGTCTTTATGGCACAGAGTCAATCTGTCTTTATGGCACAGATTCAGTCTTTCTTTATGGCATGGAGTCAGTCTGTCTTTATGGCATGGAGTCAGTCTGTCTTTATGGCACTGAGTCAGTCTGTCTTTATGGCACAGAGTCAGTCTGTCTTTATGGTATGGAGTCAGTCTGTCTTTATGGCATGGAGTCAGTCTGTCTTTGTGGCACAGAGTCAGTCTGTCTTTATGGCACGGAGTCAGTCTGTCTTAATTGCACAGAGTCAGTCTGTCTTTATGGCATGGAGTCAGTCTGTCTTTATGGTATGTAGTCAGTCTGTCTTTATGGTATGGAGTCAGTCTGTCTTTATGGTATGTAGTCAGTCTGTCTTTATGGTATGGAGTCAGTCTGTCTTTATGTCACAGAGTCAGTCTGTCTTTATGGCACAGATTCAGTCTTTCTTTATGGCATAAAATCAGTCTGTTTTTATTGTATGGAGTCAGTCTGTCTTTATGTCATGGAGTCAGTCTGTCTTTATGGTATGGAGTCAGTCTGTCTTTATGGTATGGAGTCAGTCTGTCTTCATGGCATGGAGTCAGTCTGTCTTTGTGGCACAGAGTCAGTCTGTCTTTATGGCACGGAGTCAGTCTGTCTTAATTGCACAGAGTCAGTCTGTCTTTATGGCATGGAGTCAGTCTGTCTTTATGGCACAGAGTCAGTCTGTTTTTATGGTATGGAGTCAGTCTGTTTTTATGGTATGGAGTCAGTCTGTCTTTATGGCACAGAGTCAGTCTGTCTTTATGGCATGGAGTCAGTCTGTCTTTATGGCATGGAGTCAGTCTGTCTTTATGGCACTGAGTCAGTCTGTCTTTATGGCACAGAGTCAGTCTGTCTTTATGGTATGGAGTCAGTCTGTCTTTATGGCATGGAGTCAGTCTGTCTTTGTGGCACAGAGTCAGTCTGTCTTTATGGCACGGAGTCAGTCTGTCTTAATTGCACAGAGTCAGTCTGTCTTTATGGCATGGAGTCAGTCTGTCTTTATGGCACAGAGTCAGTCTGTTTTTATGGTATGGAGTCAGTCTGTCTTTATGGTATGGAGTCAGTCTGTCTTCATGGCACAGAGTCAGTCTGTCTTCATGTCATGGAGTCAGTCTGTTTTTATGGTATGGAGTCAGTCTGTCTATATGGCATGGAGTCAGTCTGTTTTTATGGTATGGAGTCAGTCTGTCTTTATGGTATGGAGTCAGTCTGTCTTTATGGTATGGAGTCAGTCTGTCTTTATGGCATGGAGTCAGTCTGTTTTTATGGTATGGAGTCAATCTGTCTTTATGGCACAGAATCAGTCTTTCTTAATGGCATGGAGTCAGTCTGTCTTTATGGTATGGAGTCAGTCTGTCTTTATGGCACTGAGTCAGTCTGTCTTTATGGCATGGAGTCAGTCTGTCTTTATGGCATGGAGTCATTCTGTCTTTATGGCACAGAGTCAGTCTGTCTTTATGGCATGTAGTCAGTCTGTCTTTGTGGCACAGAGTCAGTCTGTCTTTATGGCATGGAGTCAGTCTGTCTTAATGGCACGTAGTCAGTCTGTCTTTATGGCTTGGAGTCAGTCTGTCTTTATGGTATGGAGTCAGTCTGTCAATATGGCACAGAGTCAGTCTGTCTTTATGGCATGGAATCAGTCTGTTTTTATTGTATGGAGTCAGTCTGTCTTAATGGCACAGAGTCAGTCTGTCTTTATGGCATGGAGTCAGTCTGTCTTTGTGGCACAGAGTCAGTCTGTCTTTATGGCACGGAGTCAGTCTTTCTTTATGGCACGGAGTCAGTCTGTCTTTATGGCATGGAGTCAGTCTGTCTTTATGGCACAGAGTCAGTCTGTCTTAAAGGCACGTAGTCAGTTTGTCTTTATGGCATGGAGTCAGTCTGTCTTTATGGTATGGAGTCAGTCTGTCTTTATGGCACAGAGTCAGTCTGTCTTTATGGCATGGAATCAGTCTGTTTTTATTGTATGGAGTCAGTCTGTCTTTATGTCATGGAGTCAGTCTGTCTTTATGGCATGGAATCAGTCTGTTTTTATTGTATGGAGTCAGTCTGTCTTAATGGCACAGAGTCAGTCTGTCTTTATGGCATGGAGTCAGTCTGTCTTTGTGGCACAGAGTCAGTCTGTCTTTATGGCACGGAGTCAGTCTTTCTTTATGGCACGGAGTCAGTCTGTCTTTATGGCATGGAGTCAGTCTGTCTTTATGGCACAGAGTCAGTCTGTCTTAAAGGCACGTAGTCAGTCTGTCTTTATGGCATGGAGTCAATCTGTCTTTATGGTATGGAGTCAGTCTGTCTTTATGGCACAGAGTCAGTCTGTCTTTATGGCATGGAATCAGTCTGTTTTTATTGTATGGAGTCAGTCTGTCTTTATGTCATGGAGTCAGTCTGTCTTTATGGTATGGAGTCAGTCTGTTTTTATGGTATGGAGTCAGTCTGTCTTTATGGCACAGAGTCAGTCTGTCTTTATGGCATGGAGTCAGTCTGTCTTTATGGCATGGAGTCAGTCTGTCTTTATGGCACTGAGTCAGTCTGTCTTTATGGCACAGAGTCAGTCTGTCTTTATGGTATGCAGTCAGTCTGTCTTTATGGCATGGAGTCAGTCTGTCTTTGTGGCACAGAGTCAGTCTGTCTTTATGGCACGGAGTCAGTCTGTCTTTATGGCACAGAGTCAGTCTGTCTTTATGGCATGGAGTCAGTCTGTCTTTATGGCACAGATTCAGTCTGTTTTTATGGTATGGAGTCAGTCTGTCTTTATGGTATGGAGTCAGTCTTTCTTTATGGTATGTAGTCAGTCTGTCTTTATGGTATGGAGTCAGTCTGTCTTTATGGCACAGAGTCAATCTGTTTTTATGGCACAGATTCAGTCTTTCTTTATGGCATGGAGTCAGTCTGTCTTTATGGCATGGAGTCAGTCTGTCTTTATGGCACTGAGTCAGTCTGTCTTTATGGCACAGAGTCAGTCTGTCTTTATGGTATGGAGTCAGTCTGTCTTTATGGCATGGAGTCAGTCTGTCTTTGTGGCACAGAGTCAGTCTGTCTTTATGGCACAGAGTCAGTCTGTCTTAATTGCACAGAGTCAGTCTGTCTTTATGGCATGGAGTCAGTCTGTCTTTATGGTATGTAGTCAGTCTGTCTTTATGGTATGGAGTCAGTCTGTCTTTATGGTATGTAGTCAGTCTGTCTTTATGGTATGGAGTCAGTCTGTCTTTATGTCACAGAGTCAGTCTGTCTTTATGGCACAGATTCAGTCTTTCTTTATGGCATGGAATCAGTCTGTTTTTATTGTATGGAGTCAGTCTGTCTTTATGGTATGGAGTCAGTCTGTCTTTATGGCATGGAGTCAGTCTGTCTTTATGGCACAGAATCAGTCTGTCTTTATGGCATGGAGTCAGTCTGTCTTTATGGTATGGAATCAGTCTGTTTTTATTGTATGGAGTCAGTCTGTCTTTATGGTATGGAGTCAGTCTGTCTTTATGGCATGGAGTCAGTCTGTTTTTATGGTATTTAGTCAATCTGTCTTTATGGCACAGAATCAGTCTTTCTTAATGGCATGGAGTCAGTCTGTCTTTATGGTATGGAGTCAGTCTGTCTTTATGGCACTGAGTCAGTCTGTCTTTATGGCATGGAGTCAGTCTGTCTTTATGGCATGGAGTCAGTCTGTCTTTATGGCACAGAGTCAGTCTGTCTTTATGGCATGTAGTCAGTCTGTCTTTGTGGCACAGAGTCAGTCTGTCTTTATGGCATGGAGTCAGTCTGTCTTAATGGCACGTAGTCAGTCTGTCTTTATGGCATGGAGTCAGTCTGTCTTTATGGTATGGAGTCAGTCTGTCTATATGGCACAGAGTCAGTCTGTCTTTATGGCATGGAATCAGTCTGTTTTTATTGTATGGAGTCAGTCTGTCTTAATGGCACAGAGTCAGTCTGTCTTTATGGCATGGAGTCAGTCTGTCTTTGTGGCACAGAGTCAGTCTGTCTTTATGGCACGGAGTCAGTCTTTCTTTATGGCACGGAGTCAGTCTGTCTTTATGGCATGGAGTCAGTCTGTCTTTATGGCACAGAGTCAGTCTGTCTTAAAGGCACGTAGTCAGTCTGTCTTTATGGCATGGAGTCAGTCTGTCTTTATGGCACAGAGTCAGTCTGTCTTTATGGCATGGAATCAGTCTGTTTTTATTGTATGGAGTCAGTCTGTCTTTATGTCATGGAGTCAGTCTGTCTTTATGGTATGGAGTCAGTCTGTTTTTATGGTATGGAGTCAGTCTGTCTTTATGGCACAGAGTCAGTCTGTCTTTATGGTATGGAGTCAGTCTGTCTTTATGGCACAGATTCAGTCTGTTTTTATGGTATGGAGTCAGTCTGTTTTTATGGTATGGAGTCAGTCTGTCTTTATGGCACAGAGTCAGTCTGTCTTTATGGCATGGAGTCAGTCTGTCTTTATGGCATGGAGTCAGTCTGTCTTTATGGCACTGAGTCAGTCTGTCTTTATGGCACAGAGTCAGTCTGTCTTTATGGTATGCAGTCAGTCTGTCTTTATGGCATGGAGTCAGTCTGTCTTTGTGGCACAGAGTCAGTCTGTCTTTATGGCACGGAGTCAGTCTGTCTTTATGGCACAGAGTCAGTCTGTCTTTATGGCATGGAGTCAGTCTGTCTTTATGGCACAGATTCAGTCTGTTTTTATGGTATGGAGTCAGTCTGTCTTTATGGTATGGAGTCAGTCTTTCTTTATGGTATGTAGTCAGTCTGTCTTTATGGTATGGAGTCAGTCTGTCTTTATGGCACAGAGTCAATCTGTCTTTATGGCACAGATTCAGTCTTTCTTTATGGCATGGAGTCAGTCTGTCTTTATGGCATGGAGTCAGTCTGTCTTTATGGCACTGAGTCAGTCTGTCTTTATGGCACAGAGTCAGTCTGTCTTTATGGTATGGAGTCAGTCTGTCTTTATGGCATGGAGTCAGTCTGTCTTTGTGGCACAGAGTCAGTCTGTCTTTATGGCACGGAGTCAGTCTGTCTTAATTGCACAGAGTCAGTCTGTCTTTATGGCATGGAGTCAGTCTGTCTTTATGGTATGTAGTCAGTCTGTCTTTATGGTATGGAGTCAGTCTGTCTTTATGGTATGTAGTCAGTCTGTCTTTATGGTATGGAGTCAGTCTGTCTTTATGTCACAGAGTCAGTCTGTCTTTATGGCACAGATTCAGTCTTTCTTTATGGCATAAAATCAGTCTGTTTTTATTGTATGGAGTCAGTCTGTCTTTATGTCATGGAGTCAGTCTGTCTTTATGGTATGGAGTCAGTCTGTTTTTATGGTATGGAGTCAGTCTGTCTTTATGGCACAGAGTCAGTCTGTCTTTATGGCATGGAGTCAGTCTGTCTTTATGGCATGGAGTCAGTCTGTCTTCATGGCACAGAGTCAGTCTGTCTTCATGTCATGGAGTCAGTCTGTTTTTATGGTATGGAGTCAGTCTGTCTATATGGCATGGAGTCAGTCTGTTTTTATGGTATGGAGTCAGTCTGTCTTTATGGTATGGAGTCAGTCTGTCTTTATGGTATGGAGTCAGTCTGTCTTTATGGCATGGAGTCAGTCTGTTTTTATGGTATGGAGTCAATCTGTCTTTATGGCACAGAATCAGTCTTTCTTAATGGCATGGAGTCAGTCTGTCTTTATGGTATGGAGTCAGTCTGTCTTTATGGCACTGAGTCAGTCTGTCTTTATGGCATGGAGTCAGTCTGTCTTTATGGCATGGAGTCATTCTGTCTTTATGGCACAGAGTCAGTCTGTCTTTATGGCATGTAGTCAGTCTGTCTTTGTGGCACAGAGTCAGTCTGTCTTTATGGCATGGAGTCAGTCTGTCTTAATGGCACGTA
Source organism: Coregonus lavaretus (assembly GCF_964263955.1). Classification (NCBI taxonomy): domain Eukaryota; kingdom Metazoa; phylum Chordata; class Actinopteri; order Salmoniformes; family Salmonidae; genus Coregonus; species Coregonus lavaretus. The sequence goes on from NC_140000.1 coordinate 10,503,773, forward strand.
GTCAGTCTGTCTTTATGGCTTGGAGTCAGTCTGTCTTTATGGTATGGAGTCAGTCTGTCAATATGGCACAGAGTCAGTCTGTCTTTATGGCATGGAATCAGTCTGTTTTTATTGTATGGAGTCAGTCTGTCTTAATGGCACAGAGTCAGTCTGTCTTTATGGCATGGAGTCAGTCTGTCTTTGTGGCACAGAGTCAGTCTGTCTTTATGGCACGGAGTCAGTCTTTCTTTATGGCACGGAGTCAGTCTGTCTTTATGGCATGGAGTCAGTCTGTCTTTATGGCACAGAGTCAGTCTGTCTTAAAGGCACGTAGTCAGTTTGTCTTTATGGCATGGAGTCAGTCTGTCTTTATGGTATGGAGTCAGTCTGTCTTTATGGCACAGAGTCAGTCTGTCTTTATGGCATGGAATCAGTCTGTTTTTATTGTATGGAGTCAGTCTGTCTTTATGTCATGGAGTCAGTCTGTCTTTATGGCATGGAATCAGTCTGTTTTTATTGTATGGAGTCAGTCTGTCTTAATGGCACAGAGTCAGTCTGTCTTTATGGCATGGAGTCAGTCTGTCTTTGTGGCACAGAGTCAGTCTGTCTTTATGGCACGGAGTCAGTCTTTCTTTATGGCACGGAGTCAGTCTGTCTTTATGGCATGGAGTCAGTCTGTCTTTATGGCACAGAGTCAGTCTGTCTTAAAGGCACGTAGTCAGTCTGTCTTTATGGCATGGAGTCAATCTGTCTTTATGGTATGGAGTCAGTCTGTCTTTATGGCACAGAGTCAGTCTGTCTTTATGGCATGGAATCAGTCTGTTTTTATTGTATGGAGTCAGTCTGTCTTTATGTCATGGAGTCAGTCTGTCTTTATGGTATGGAGTCAGTCTGTTTTTATGGTATGGAGTCAGTCTGTCTTTATGGCACAGAGTCAGTCTGTCTTTATGGCATGGAGTCAGTCTGTCTTTATGGCATGGAGTCAGTCTGTCTTTATGGCACTGAGTCAGTCTGTCTTTATGGCACAGAGTCAGTCTGTCTTTATGGTATGCAGTCAGTCTGTCTTTATGGCATGGAGTCAGTCTGTCTTTGTGGCACAGAGTCAGTCTGTCTTTATGGCACGGAGTCAGTCTGTCTTTATGGCACAGAGTCAGTCTGTCTTTATGGCATGGAGTCAGTCTGTCTTTATGGCACAGATTCAGTCTGTTTTTATGGTATGGAGTCAGTCTGTCTTTATGGTATGGAGTCAGTCTTTCTTTATGGTATGTAGTCAGTCTGTCTTTATGGTATGGAGTCAGTCTGTCTTTATGGCACAGAGTCAATCTGTCTTTATGGCACAGATTCAGTCTTTCTTTATGGCATGGAGTCAGTCTGTCTTTATGGCATGGAGTCAGTCTGTCTTTATGGCACTGAGTCAGTCTGTCTTTATGGCACAGAGTCAGTCTGTCTTTATGGTATGGAGTCAGTCTGTCTTTATGGCATGGAGTCAGTCTGTCTTTGTGGCACAGAGTCAGTCTGTCTTTATGGCACGGAGTCAGTCTGTCTTAATTGCACAGAGTCAGTCTGTCTTTATGGCATGGAGTCAGTCTGTCTTTATGGTATGTAGTCAGTCTGTCTTTATGGTATGGAGTCAGTCTGTCTTTATGGTATGTAGTCAGTCTGTCTTTATGGTATGGAGTCAGTCTGTCTTTATGTCACAGAGTCAGTCTGTCTTTATGGCACAGATTCAGTCTTTCTTTATGGCATGGAATCAGTCTGTTTTTATTGTATGGAGTCAGTCTGTCTTTATGGTATGGAGTCAGTCTGTCTTTATGGCATGGAGTCAGTCTGTCTTTATGGCACAGAATCAGTCTGTCTTTATGGCATGGAGTCAGTCTGTCTTTATGGTATGGAATCAGTCTGTTTTTATTGTATGGAGTCAGTCTGTCTTTATGGTATGGAGTCAGTCTGTCTTTATGGCATGGAGTCAGTCTGTTTTTATGGTATTTAGTCAATCTGTCTTTATGGCACAGAATCAGTCTTTCTTAATGGCATGGAGTCAGTCTGTCTTTATGGTATGGAGTCAGTCTGTCTTTATGGCACTGAGTCAGTCTGTCTTTATGGCATGGAGTCAGTCTGTCTTTATGGCATGGAGTCAGTCTGTCTTTATGGCACAGAGTCAGTCTGTCTTTATGGCATGTAGTCAGTCTGTCTTTGTGGCACAGAGTCAGTCTGTCCTTATGGCATGGAGTCAGTCTGTCTTAATGGCACGTAGTCAGTCTGTCTTTATGGCATGGAGTCAGTCTGTCTTTATGGTATGGAGTCAGTCTGTCTATATGGCACAGAGTCAGTCTGTCTTTATGGCATGGAATCAGTCTGTTTTTATTGTATGGAGTCAGTCTGTCTTAATGGCACAGAGTCAGTCTGTCTTTATGGCATGGAGTCAGTCTGTCTTTGTGGCACAGAGTCAGTCTGTCTTTATGGCACGGAGTCAGTCTTTCTTTATGGCACGGAGTCAGTCTGTCTTTATGGCATGGAGTCAGTCTGTCTTTATGGCACAGAGTCAGTCTGTCTTAAAGGCACGTAGTCAGTCTGTCTTTATGGCATGGAGTCAGTCTGTCTTTATGGCACAGAGTCAGTCTGTCTTTATGGCATGGAATCAGTCTGTTTTTATTGTATGGAGTCAGTCTGTCTTTATGTCATGGAGTCAGTCTGTCTTTATGGTATGGAGTCAGTCTGTTTTTATGGTATGGAGTCAGTCTGTCTTTATGGCACAGAGTCAGTCTGTCTTTATGGCATGGAGTCAGTCTGTCTTTATGGCATGGAGTCAGTCTGTCTTTATGGCACTGAGTCAGTCTGTCTTTATGGCACAGAGTCAGTCTGTCTTTATGGTATGCATTCAGTCTGTCTTTATGGCATGGAGTCTGTCTGTCTTTGTGGCACAGAGTCAGTCTGTCTTTATGGCACGGAGTCAGTCTGTCTTTATGGCACAGAGTCAGTCTGTCTTTATGGCATGGAGTCAGTCTGTCTTTATGGCACAGATTCAGTCTGTTTTTATGGTATGGAGTCAGTCTGTCTTTATGGTATGGAGTCAGTCTTTCTTTATGGTATGTAGTCAGTCTGTCTTTATGGTATGGAGTCAGTCTGTCTTTATGGCACAGAGTCAGTCTGTCTTTATGGCACAGATTCAGTCTTTCTTTATGGCATGGAGTTACTCTGTCTTTATGGCACGGAGTCAGTCTGTCTTTATGGCATGGAGTCAGTCTGTCTTTATGGCACGGAGTCAGTCTGTCTTTATGGCACAGAGTCAGTCTGTCTTAATGGTACGGAGTCAGTCTGTATTCATGGCATGTAGTCAGTCTGTCTTTATGGCATGGAATCAGTCTGTCTTTATGGTATTTAGTCAGTCTGTCTTTATGGCACAGAGTCAGTCTGTCTTAATGGCACGTAGTCAGTCTGTCTTTATGGTATGGAGTCAGTCTGTCTTTATGGCACAGAGTCAGTCTGTCTTTATGGCATGGAATCAGTCTGTTTTTATTGTATGGAGTCAGTCTGTCTTTATGGCATGGAGTCAGTCTGTCTTTATGGTATGGAGTCAGTCTGTCTTTATGGCATGGAGTCAGTCTGTTTTTATGGTATGCGGTCAGTCTGTCTTTATGGTATGGAGTCAGTCTGTTTTTATGGTATGGATTCAGTCTGTCTTTATGGCACAGAGTCAGTCTGTCTTTATGGCATGGAGTCAGTCTGTCTTTATGGCATGGAGTCAGTCAGTCTTAATCGCATGGAGTCAGTCTGTCTTTATGGCACAGAGTCAGTCTGTCTTAATGGCACGTAGTCAGTCTGTCTTTATGGTATGGAGTCAGTCTGTCTTTATGGCACAGAGTCAGTCTGTCTTTATGGCATGGAATCAGTCTGTTTTTATTGTATGGAGTCAGTCTGTCTTTATGGCATGGAGTCAGTCTGTCTTTATGGTATGGAGTCAGTCTGTCTTTATGGCATGGAGTCAGTCTTTCTTTATGGTATGTAGTCAGTCTGTCTTTATGGTATGGAGTCAGTCTGTCTTTATGGCACAGAGTCAGTCTGTCTTTATGGCACAGATTCAGTCTTTCTTTATGGCATGGAGTTACTCTGTCTTTATGGCACGGAGTCAGTCTGTCTTTATGGCATGGAGTCAGTCTGTCTTTATGGCACGGAGTCAGTCTCTTTATGGCACAGAGTCAGTCTGTCTTAATGGTACGGAGTCAGTCTGTATTCATGGCATGTAGTCAGTCTGTCTTTATGGCATGGAATCAGTCTGTCTTTATGGTATGGAGTCAGTCTGTCTTTATGGCACAGAGTCAGTCTGTCTTAATGGCACGTAGTCAGTCTGTCTTTATGGTATGGAGTCAGTCTGTCTTTATGGCACAGAGTCAGTCTGTCTTTATGGCATGGAATCAGTCTGTTTTTATTGTATGGAGTCAGTCTGTCTTTATGGCATGGAGTCAGTCTGTCTTTATGGTATGGAGTCAGTCTGTCTTTATGGCATGGAGTCAGTCTGTTTTTATGGTATGCGGTCAGTCTGTCTTTATGGTATGGAGTCAGTCTGTTTTTATGGTATGGATTCAGTCTGTCTTTATGGCACAGAGTCAGTCTGTCTTTATGGCATGGAGTCAGTCTGTCTTTATGGCATGGAGTCAGTCAGTCTTAATCGCATGGAGTCAGTCTGTCTTTATGGCACGGAGTCAGTCTGTCTTTATGGCACAGAGTCAGTCTGTCTTAATGGCACGGAGTCAGTCCGTATTCATGGCATGGAGTCAGTCTGTCTTCATGGCATGGAGTCAGTCTGTCTTTATGGCACAGAGTCAGTCTGTCTTCATGGCATGGAGTCAGTCTGTCTTTGTGGCACAGAGTCAGTCTGTCTTTATGGCACGGAGTCAGTCTGTCTTTATGGCATGGAGTCAGTCTGTCTTTATGGCACAGAGTCAGTCTGTCTTTGTGGCACAGAGTCAGTCTGTCTTTATGGCACGGAGTCAGTCTGTCTTTATGGTACGGAGTCAGTCTGTCTTTATGGCATGGAGTCAGTCTGTCTTTATGGCACAGAGTCAGTCTGTCTTAATGGCACGTAGTCAGTCTGTCTTTATGGCATGGAGTCAGTCTGTCTTTATGGCATGGAATCAGTCTGTTTTTATTTGTATGGAGTCAGTCTGTCTTTATGGCATGGAGTCAGTCTGTTTTTATGGTATGGAGTCAGTCTGTCTTTATGGCATGGAGTCAGTCTGTTTTAATGGTATGGAGTCAGTCTGTCTTTATGGTATTGAGTCAGTCTGTTTTTATGGTATGGAGTCAGTCTGTCTTTATGGCACAGAGTCAGTCTGTCTTTATGGCATGGCGTAAGTCTGTCTTTATGGCATGGAGTCAGTCTGTCTTAATGGCATGGAGTCATTCTGTTTTTATGGCATGGAATGAGTCTGTCTTTATTGTATTTTGTCAGTCTGTCTTTATGGTATGGAGTCAGTCTGTCTTTATGGCACAGAGTCAGTCTGTCTTTATGGCACAGAGTCACTCTGTCTTTATGGCATAGAGTCAGTCTGTCTTTATCGCACAGAGTCATTCTGTCTTTATGGTATGGAGTCAATCTGTCTTTATGGCACAGAATCAGTCTTTCTTAATGGCATGGAGTCAGTCTGTCTTTATGGTATGGAGTCATTCTGTCTTTATGGAACTGAGTAAGTCTGTCTTTATGGCATGGAGTCAGTCTGTCTTTATGGCATGGAGTCAGTCTGTCTTTATGGCACAGAGTCAGTCTGTCTTTATGGCATGGAGTCAGTCTGTCTTTGTGGCACAGAGTCAGTCTGTCTTTATGGCACGGAGTCAGTCTGTCTTTATGGTATGGAGTCAGTCTGTCTTTATGGCATGGAGTCAGTCTGTCTTTATGGCACAGAGTCAGTCTGTCTTAATGGCACGTAGTCAGTCTTTCTTTATGGCATGGAGTCAGTCTGTCTTTATGGTATGGAGTCAGTCTGTCTTTATGGCACAGAGTCAGTCTGTCTTAATGGCACGTAGTTAGTCTGTCTTTATGGCATGGAGTCAGTCTGTCTTTATGGTATGGAGTCAATCTGTCTTCATGGCACAGAGTCAGTCTGTCTTTATGGCATGGAATCAGTCTGTTTTTATTATATGGAGTCAGTCTGTCTTTATGTCATGGAGTCAGTCTGGCTTTATGGTATGGAGTCAGTCTGTTTTTATGGTATGGAGTCAGTCTGTCTTTATGGCACAGTGTCAGTCTGTCTTTATGGCATGGAGTCAGTCTGTCTTTATGGCATGGAGTCAGTCTGTCTTCATGGCACAGAGTCAGTCTGTCTTCATGTCATGGAGTCAGTCTGTTTTTATGGTATGGAGTCAGTCTGTCTATATGGCATGGAGTCAGTCTGTTTTTATGGTATGGAGTCAGTCTGTTTTTATGGGTTGGAGTCAGTCTGTCTTTATGGTATGGAGTCAGTCTGTCTTTATGGCATGGAGTCAGTCTGTTTTTATGGTATGGAGTCAATCTGTCTTTATGGCACAGAATCAGTCTTTCTTAATGGCATGGAGTCAGTCTGTCTTTATGGTATGGAGTCAGTCTGTCTTTATGGCACTGAGTCAGTCTGTCTTTATGGCATGGAGTCAGTCTATCTTTATGGCATGGAGTCAGTCTGTCTTTATGGCACAGAGTCAGTCTGTCTTTATGGCATGGAGTCAGTCTGTCTTTATGGCACAGAGTCAGTCTGTCTTTATGGCATGGAGTCAGTCTGTCTTTATGGCACAGAGTCAGTCTGTCTTAATGGCACGTAGTCAGTCTGTCTTTATGGCATGGAGTCAGTCTGTCTTTATGGTATGGAGTCAGTCTGTCTATATGGCACAGAGTCAGTCTGTCTTTATGGCATGGAATCAGTCTGTTTTTATTGTATGGAGTCAGTCTGCCTTAATGGCACAGAGTCAGTCTGTCTTTATGGCATGGAGTCAGTCTGTCTTTATGGCACAGAGTCAGTCTGTCTTAATGGCACGTAGTCAGTCTGTCTTTATGGCATGGACTCAGTCTGTCTTTATGGTATGGAGTCAGTCTGTCTTTATGGTATGTAGTCAGTCTGTCTTATGGTATGGAGTCAGTCTGTCTTAATGGCACGTAGTCAGTCTGTCTTTATGGCATGGAGTCAGTCTGTCTTTATGGTATGGAGTCAGTCTGTCTATATGGCACAGAGTCAGTCTGTCTTTATGGCATGGAATCAGTCTGTTTTTATTGTATGGAGTCAGTCTGTCTTTATGTCATGGAGTCAGTCTGTCTTTATGGTATGGAGTCAGTCTGTTTTTATGGTATGGAGTCAGTCTGTCTTTATGGCACAGAGTCAGTCTGTCTTTATGGCATGGAGTCAGTCTGTCTTTATGGCATGGAGTCAGTCTGTCTTTATGGCACTGAGTCAGTCTGTCTTTATGGCACAGAGTCAGTCTGTCTTTATGGTATGCAGTCAGTCTGTCTTTATGGCATGGAGTCAGTCTGTCTTTGTGGCACAGAGTCAGTCTGTCTTTATGGCACGGAGTCAGTCTGTCTTTATGGCACAGAGTCAGTCTGTCTTTATGGCATGGAGTCAGTCTGTCTTTATGGCACAGATTCAGTCTGTTTTTATGGTATGGAGTCAGTCTGTCTTTATGGTATGGAGTCAGTCTTTCTTTATGGTATGTAGTCAGTCTGTCTTTATGGTATGGAGTCAGTCTGTCTTTATGGCACAGAGTCAATCTGTCTTTATGGCACAGATTCAGTCTTTCTTTATGGCATGGAGTCAGTCTGTCTTTATGGCATGGAGTCAGTCTGTCTTTATGGCACTGAGTCAGTCTGTCTTTATGGCACAGAGTCAGTCTGTCTTTATGGTATGGAGTCAGTCTGTCTTTATGGCATGGAGTCAGTCTGTCTTTGTGGCACAGAGTCAGTCTGTCTTTATGGCACGGAGTCAGTCTGTCTTAATTGCACAGAGTCAGTCTGTCTTTATGGCATGGAGTCAGTCTGTCTTTATGGTATGTAGTCAGTCTGTCTTTATGGTATGGAGTCAGTCTGTCTTTATGGTATGTAGTCAGTCTGTCTTTATGGTATGGAGTCAGTCTGTCTTTATGTCACAGAGTCAGTCTGTCTTTATGGCACAGATTCAGTCTTTCTTTATGGCATGGAATCAGTCTGTTTTTATTGTATGGAGTCAGTCTGTCTTTATGGTATGGAGTCAGTCTGTCTTTATGGCATGGAGTCAGTCTGTCTTTATGGCACAGAATCAGTCTGTCTTTATGGCATGGAGTCAGTCTGTCTTTATGGTATGGAATCAGTCTGTTTTTATTGTATGGAGTCAGTCTGTCTTTATGGTATGGAGTCAGTCTGTCTTTATGGCATGGAGTCAGTCTGTTTTTATGGTATTTAGTCAATCTGTCTTTATGGCACAGAATCAGTCTTTCTTAATGGCATGGAGTCAGTCTGTCTTTATGGTATGGAGTCAGTCTGTCTTTATGGCACTGAGTCAGTCTGTCTTTATGGCATGGAGTCAGTCTGTCTTTATGGCATGGAGTCAGTCTGTCTTTATGGCACAGAGTCAGTCTGTCTTTATGGCATGTAGTCAGTCTGTCTTTGTGGCACAGAGTCAGTCTGTCTTTATGGCATGGAGTCAGTCTGTCTTAATGGCACATAGTCAGTCTGTCTTTATGGCATGGAGTCAGTCTGTCTTTATGGTATGGAGTCAGTCTGTCTATATGGCACAGAGTCAGTCTGTCTTTATGGCATGGAATCAGTCTGTTTTTATTGTATGGAGTCAGTCTGTCTTAATGGCACAGAGTCAGTCTGTCTTTATGGCATGGAGTCAGTCTGTCTTTGTGGCACAGAGTCAGTCTGTCTTTATGGCACGGAGTCAGTCTTTCTTTATGGCACGGAGTCAGTCTGTCTTTATGGCATGGAGTCAGTCTGTCTTTATGGCACAGAGTCAGTCTGTCTTAAAGGCACGTAGTCAGTCTGTCTTTATGGCATGGAGTCAGTCTGTCTTTATGGCACAGAGTCAGTCTGTCTTTATGGCATGGAATCAGTCTGTTTTTATTGTATGGAGTCAGTCTGTCTTTATGTCATGGAGTCAGTCTGTCTTTATGGTATGGAGTCAGTCTGTTTTTATGGTATGGAGTCAGTCTGTCTTTATGGCACAGAGTCAGTCTGTCTTTATGGCATGGAGTCAGTCTGTCTTTATGGCATGGAGTCAGTCTGTCTTTATGGCACTGAGTCAGTCTGTCTTTATGGCACAGAGTCAGTCTGTCTTTATGGTATGCATTCAGTCTGTCTTTATGGCATGGAGTCTGTCTGTCTTTGTGGCACAGAGTCAGTCTGTCTTTATGGCACGGAGTCAGTCTGTCTTTATGGCACAGAGTCAGTCTGTCTTTATGGCATGGAGTCAGTCTGTCTTTATGGCACAGATTCAGTCTGTTTTTATGGTATGGAGTCAGTCTGTCTTTATGGTATGGAGTCAGTCTTTCTTTATGGTATGTAGTCAGTCTGTCTTTATGGTATGGAGTCAGTCTGTCTTTATGGCACAGAGTCAGTCTGTCTTTATGGCACAGATTCAGTCTTTCTTTATGGCATGGAGTTACTCTGTCTTTATGGCACGGAGTCAGTCTGTCTTTATGGCATGGAGTCAGTCTGTCTTTATGGCACGGAGTCAGTCTGTCTTTATGGCACAGAGTCAGTCTGTCTTAATGGTACGGAGTCAGTCTGTATTCATGGCATGTAGTCAGTCTGTCTTTATGGCATGGAATCAGTCTGTCTTTATGGTATTTAGTCAGTCTGTCTTTATGGCACAGAGTCAGTCTGTCTTAATGGCACGTAGTCAGTCTGTCTTTATGGTATGGAGTCAGTCTGTCTTTATGGCACAGAGTCAGTCTGTCTTTATGGCATGGAATCAGTCTGTTTTTATTGTATGGAGTCAGTCTGTCTTTATGGCATGGAGTCAGTCTGTCTTTATGGTATGGAGTCAGTCTGTCTTTATGGCATGGAGTCAGTCTGTTTTTATGGTATGCGGTCAGTCTGTCTTTATGGTATGGAGTCAGTCTGTTTTTATGGTATGGATTCAGTCTGTCTTTATGGCACAGAGTCAGTCTGTCTTTATGGCATGGAGTCAGTCTGTCTTTATGGCATGGAGTCAGTCAGTCTTAATCGCATGGAGTCAGTCTGTCTTCATGGCACAGAGTCAGTCTGTCTTTATGGCATGGAATCAGTCTGTTTTTATTGTATGGAGTCAGTCTGTCTTTATGGCATGGAGTCAGTCTGTCTTTATGGTATGGAGTCAGTCTGTCTTTATGGCATGGAGTCAGTCTTTCTTTATGGTATGTAGTCAGTCTGTCTTTATGGTATGGAGTCAGTCTGTCTTTATGGCACAGAGTCAGTCTGTCTTTATGGCACAGATTCAGTCTTTCTTTATGGCATGGAGTTACTCTGTCTTTATGGCACGGAGTCAGTCTGTCTTTATGGCATGGAGTCAGTCTGTCTTTATGGCACGGAGTCAGTCTCTTTATGGCACAGAGTCAGTCTGTCTTAATGGTACGGAGTCAGTCTGTATTCATGGCATGTAGTCAGTCTGTCTTTATGGCATGGAATCAGTCTGTCTTTATGGTATGGAGTCAGTCTGTCTTTATGGCACAGAGTCAGTCTGTCTTAATGGCACGTAGTCAGTCTGTCTTTATGGTATGGAGTCAGTCTGTCTTTATGGCACAGAGTCAGTCTGTCTTTATGGCATGGAATCAGTCTGTTTTTATTGTATGGAGTCAGTCTGTCTTTATGGCATGGAGTCAGTCTGTCTTTATGGTATGGAGTCAGTCTGTCTTTATGGCATGGAGTCAGTCTGTTTTTATGGTATGCGGTCAGTCTGTCTTTATGGTATGGAGTCAGTCTGTTTTTATGGTATGGATTCAGTCTGTCTTTATGGCACAGAGTCAGTCTGTCTTTATGGCATGGAGTCAGTCTGTCTTTATGGCATGGAGTCAGTCAGTCTTAATCGCATGGAGTCAGTCTGTCTTTATGGCACGGAGTCAGTCTGTCTTTATGGCACAGAGTCAGTCTGTCTTAATGGCACGGAGTCAGTCCGTATTCATGGCATGGAGTCAGTCTGTCTTCATGGCATGGAGTCAGTCTGTCTTTATGGCACAGAGTCAGTCTGTCTTCATGGCATGGAGTCAGTCTGTCTTTGTGGCACAGAGTCAGTCTGTCTTTATGGCACGGAGTCAGTCTGTCTTTATGGCATGGAGTCAGTCTGTCTTTATGGCACAGAGTCAGTCTGTCTTTGTGGCACAGAGTCAGTCTGTCTTTATGGCACGGAGTCAGTCTGTCTTTATGGTACGGAGTCAGTCTGTCTTTATGGCATGGAGTCAGTCTGTCTTTATGGCACAGAGTCAGTCTGTCTTAATGGCACGTAGTCAGTCTGTCTTTATGGCATGGAGTCAGTCTGTCTTTATGGCATGGAATCAGTCTGTTTTTATTTGTATGGAGTCAGTCTGTCTTTATGGCATGGAGTCAGTCTGTTTTTATGGTATGGAGTCAGTCTGTCTTTATGGCATGGAGTCAGTCTGTTTTAATGGTATGGAGTCAGTCTGTCTTTATGGTATTGAGTCAGTCTGTTTTTATGGTATGGAGTCAGTCTGTCTTTATGGCACAGAGTCAGTCTGTCTTTATGGCATGGCGTAAGTCTGTCTTTATGGCATGGAGTCAGTCTGTCTTAATGGCATGGAGTCATTCTGTTTTTATGGCATGGAATGAGTCTGTCTTTATTGTATTTTGTCAGTCTGTCTTTATGGTATGGAGTCAGTCTGTCTTTATGGCACAGAGTCAGTCTGTCTTTATGGCACAGAGTCACTCTGTCTTTATGGCACAGAGTCAGTCTGTCTTTATCGCACAGAGTCATTCTGTCTTTATGGTATGGAGTCAATCTGTCTTTATGGCACAGAATCAGTCTTTCTTAATGGCATGGAGTCAGTCTGTCTTTATGGTATGGAGTCATTCTGTCTTTATGGAACTGAGTAAGTCTGTCTTTATGGCATGGAGTCAGTCTGTCTTTATGGCATGGAGTCAGTCTGTCTTTATGGCACAGAGTCAGTCTGTCTTTATGGCATGGAGTCAGTCTGTCTTTGTGGCACAGAGTCAGTCTGTCTTTATGGCACGGAGTCAGTCTGTCTTTATGGTATGGAGTCAGTCTGTCTTTATGGCATGGAGTCAGTCTGTCTTTATGGCACAGAGTCAGTCTGTCTTAATGGCACGTAGTCAGTCTTTCTTTATGGCATGGAGTCAGTCTGTCTTTATGGTATGGAGTCAGTCTGTCTTTATGGCACAGAGTCAGTCTGTCTTAATGGCACGTAGTTAGTCTGTCTTTATGGCATGGAGTCAGTCTGTCTTTATGGTATGGAGTCAATCTGTCTTCATGGCACAGAGTCAGTCTGTCTTTATGGCATGGAATCAGTCTGTTTTTATTATATGGAGTCAGTCTGTCTTTATGTCATGGAGTCAGTCTGTCTTTATGGTATGGAGTCAGTCTGTTTTTATGGTATGGAGTCAGTCTGTCTTTATGGCACAGTGTCAGTCTGTCTTTATGGCATGGAGTCAGTCTGTCTTTATGGCATGGAGTCAGTCTGTCTTCATGGCACAGAGTCAGTCTGTCTTCATGTCATGGAGTCAGTCTGTTTTTATGGTATGGAGTCAGTCTGTCTATATGGCATGGAGTCAGTCTGTTTTTATGGTATGGAGTCAGTCTGTTTTTATGGTTTGGAGTCAGTCTGTCTTTATGGTATGGAGTCAGTCTGTCTTTATGGCATGGAGTCAGTCTGTTTTTATGGTATGGAGTCAATCTGTCTTTATGGCACAGAATCAGTCTTTCTTAATGGCATGGAGTCAGTCTGTCTTTATGGTATGGAGTCAGTCTGTCTTTATGGCACTGAGTCAGTCTGTCTTTATGGCATGGAGTCAGTCTATCTTTATGGCATGGAGTCAGTCTGTCTTTATGGCACAGAGTCAGTCTGTCTTTATGGCATGGAGTCAGTCTGTCTTTATGGCACAGAGTCAGTCTGTCTTTATGGCATGGAGTCAGTCTGTCTTTATGGCACAGAGTCAGTCTGTCTTAATGGCACGTAGTCAGTCTGTCTTTATGGCATGGAGTCAGTCTGTCTTTATGGTATGGAGTCAGTCTGTCTATATGGCACAGAGTCAGTCTGTCTTTATGGCATGGAATCAGTCTGTTTTTATTGTATGGAGTCAGTCTGCCTTAATGGCACAGAGTCAGTCTGTCTTTATGGCATGGAGTCAGTCTGTCTTTATGGCACAGAGTCAGTCTGTCTTAATGGCACGTAGTCAGTCTGTCTTTATGGCATGGACTCAGTCTGTCTTTATGGTATGGAGTCAGTCTGTCTTTATGGTATGTAGTCAGTCTGTCTTATGGTATGGAGTCAGTCTGTCTTAATGGCACGTAGTCAGTCTGTCTTTATGGCATGGAGTCAGTCTGTCTTTATGGTATGGAGTCAGTCTGTCTATATGGCACAGAGTCAGTCTGTCTTTATGGCATGGAATCAGTCTGTTTTTATTGTATGGAGTCAGTCTGTCTTAATGGCACAGAGTCAGTCTGTCTTTATGGCATGGAGTCAGTCTGTCTTTGTGGCACAGAGTCAGTCTGTCTTTATGGCACGGAGTCAGTCTTTCTTTATGGCACGGAGTCAGTCTGTCTTTATGGCATGGAGTCAGTCTGTCTTTATGGCACAGAGTCAGTCTGTCTTAAAGGCACGTAGTCAGTCTGTCTTTATGGCATGGAGTCAGTCTGTCTTTATGGCACAGAGTCAGTCTGTCTTTATGGCATGGAATCAGTCTGTTTTTATTGTATGGAGTCAGTCTGTCTTTATGTCATGGAGTCAGTCTGTCTTTATGGTATGGAGTCAGTCTGTTTTTATGGTATGGAGTCAGTCTGTCTTTATGGCACAGAGTCAGTCTGTCTTTATGGCATGGAGTCAGTCTGTCTTTATGGCATGGAGTCAGTCTGTCTTTATGGCACTGAGTCAGTCTGTCTTTATGGCACAGAGTCAGTCTGTCTTTATGGTATGCATTCAGTCTGTCTTTATGGCATGGAGTCTGTCTGTCTTTGTGGCACAGAGTCAGTCTGTCTTTATGGCACGGAGTCAGTCTGTCTTTATGGCACAGAGTCAGTCTGTCTTTATGGCATGGAGTCAGTCTTTCTTTATGGCACAGATTCAGTCTGTTTTTATGGTATGGAGTCAGTCTGTCTTTATGGTATGGAGTCAGTCTTTCTTTATGGTATGTAGTCAGTCTGTCTTTATGGTATGGAGTCAGTCTGTCTTTATGGCACAGAGTCAGTCTGTCTTTATGGCACAGATTCAGTCTTTCTTTATGGCATGGAGTTACTCTGTCTTTATGGCACGGAGTCAGTCTGTCTTTATGGCATGGAGTCAGTCTGTCTTTATGGCACGGAGTCAGTCTGTCTTTATGGCACAGAGTCAGTCTGTCTTAATGGTACGGAGTCAGTCTGTATTCATGGCATGTAGTCAGTCTGTCTTTATGGCATGGAATCAGTCTGTCTTTATGGTATTTAGTCAGTCTGTCTTTATGGCACAGAGTCAGTCTGTCTTAATGGCACGTAGTCAGTCTGTCTTTATGGTATGGAGTCAGTCTGTCTTTATGGCACAGAGTCAGTCTGTCTTTATGGCATGGAATCAGTCTGTTTTTATTGTATGGAGTCAGTCTGTCTTTATGGCATGGAGTCAGTCTGTCTTTATGGTATGGAGTCAGTCTGTCTTTATGGCATGGAGTCAGTCTGTTTTTATGGTATGCGGTCAGTCTGTCTTTATGGTATGGAGTCAGTCTGTTTTTATGGTATGGATTCAGTCTGTCTTTATGGCACAGAGTCAGTCTGTCTTTATGGCATGGAGTCAGTCTGTCTTTATGGCATGGAGTCAGTCAGTCTTAATCTTATGGAGTCAGTCTGTCTTTATGGCACAGAGTCAGTCTGTCTTAATGGCACGTAGTCAGTCTGTCTTTATGGTATGGAGTCAGTCTGTCTTTATGGCACAGAGTCAGTCTGTCTTTATGGCATGGAATCAGTCTGTTTTTATTGTATGGAGTCAGTCTGTCTTTATGGCATGGAGTCAGTCTGTCTTTATGGTATGGAGTCAGTCTGTCTTTATGGCATGGAGTCAGTCTTTCTTTATGGTATGTAGTCAGTCTGTCTTTATGGTATGGAGTCAGTCTGTCTTTATGGCACAGAGTCAGTCTGTCTTTATGGCACAGATTCAGTCTTTCTTTATGGCATGGAGTTACTCTGTCTTTATGGCACGGAGTCAGTCTGTCTTTATGGCATGGAGTCAGTCTGTCTTTATGGCACGGAGTCAGTCTGTCTTTATGGCACAGAGTCAGTCTGTCTTAATGGTACGGAGTCAGTCTGTATTCATGGCATGTAGTCAGTCTGTCTTTATGGCATGGAATTAGTCTGTCTTTATGGTATGGAGTCAGTCTGTCTTTATGGCACAGAGTCAGTCTGTCTTAATGGCACGTAGTCAGTCTGTCTTTATGGTATGGAGTCAGTCTGTCTTTATGGCACAGAGTCAGTCTGTCTTTATGGCATGGAATCAGTCTGTTTTTATTGTATGGAGTCAGTCTGTCTTTATGGCATGGAGTCAGTCTGACTTTATGGTATGGAGTCAGTCTGTCTTTATGGCATGGAGTCAGTCTGTTTTTATGGTATGCGGTCAGTCTGTCTTTATGGTATGGAGTCAGTCTGTTTTTATGGTATGGATTCAGTCTGTCTTTATGGCACAGAGTCAGTCTGTCTTTATGGCATGGAGTCAGTCTGTCTTTATGGCATGGAGTCAGTCAGTCTTAATCGCATGGAGTCAGTCTGTCTTTATGGCACGGAGTCAGTCTGTCTTTATGGCACAGAGTCAGTCTGTCTTAATGGCACGGAGTCAGTCCGTATTCATGGCATGGAGTCAGTCTGTCTTCATGGCATGGAGTCAGTCTGTCTTTATGGCACAGAGTCAGTCTGTCTTCATGGCATGGAGTCAGTCTGTCTTTGTGGCACAGAGTCAGTCTGTCTTTATGGCACGGAGTCAGTCTGTCTTTATGGCATGGAGTCAGTCTGTCTTTATGGCACAGAGTCAGTCTGTCTTTGTGGCACAGAGTCAGTCTGTCTTTATGGCACGGAGTCAGTCTGTCTTTATGGTACGGAGTCAGTCTGTCTTTATGGCATGGAGTCAGTCTGTCTTTATGGCACAGAGTCAGTCTGTCTTAATGGCACGTAGTCAGTCTGTCTTTATGGCATGGAGTCAGTCTGTCTTTATGGCATGGAATCAGTCTGTTTTTATTTGTATGGAGTCAGTCTGTCTTTATGGCATGGAGTCAGTCTGTTTTTATGGTATGGAGTCAGTCTGTCTTTATGGCATGGAGTCAGTCTGTTTTAATGGTATGGAGTCAGTCTGTCTTTATGGTATTGAGTCAGTCTGTTTTTATGGTATGGAGTCAGTCTGTCTTTATGGCACAGAGTCAGTCTGTCTTTATGGCATGGCGTAAGTCTGTCTTTATGGCATGGAGTCAGTCTGTCTTAATGGCATGGAGTCATTCTGTTTTTATGGCATGGAATGAGTCTGTCTTTATTGTATTTTGTCAGTCTGTCTTTATGGTATGGAGTCAGTCTGTCTTTATGGCACAGAGTCAGTCTGTCTTTATGGCACAGAGTCACTCTGTCTTTATGGCACAGAGTCAGTCTGTCTTTATCGCACAGAGTCATTCTGTCTTTATGGTATGGAGTCAATCTGTCTTTATGGCACAGAATCAGTCTTTCTTAATGGCATGGAGTCAGTCTGTCTTTATGGTATGGAGTCATTCTGTCTTTATGGAACTGAGTAAGTCTGTCTTTATGGCATGGAGTCAGTCTGTCTTTATGGCATGGAGTCAGTCTGTCTTTATGGCACAGAGTCAGTCTGTCTTTATGGCATGGAGTCAGTCTGTCTTTGTGGCACAGAGTCAGTCTGTCTTTATGGCATGGAGTCAGTCTGTCTTTATGGTATGGAGTCAGTCTGTCTTTATGGCATGGAGTCAGTCTGTCTTTATGGCACAGAGTCAGTCTGTCTTAATGGCACGTAGTCAGTCTTTCTTTATGGCACGTAGTCAGTCTTTCTTTATGGCATGGAGTCAGTCTGTCTTTATGGTATGGAGTCAGTCTGTCTTTATGGCACAGAGTCAGTCTGTCTTAATGGCACGTAGTTAGTCTGTCTTTATGGCATGGAGTCAGTCTGTCTTTATGGTATGGAGTCAATCTGTCTTCATGGCACAGAGTCAGTCTGTCTTTATGGCATGGAATCAGTCTGTTTTTATTATATGGAGTCAGTCTGTCTTTATGTCATGGAGTCAGTCTGTCTTTATGGTATGGAGTCAGTCTGTTTTTATGGTATGGAGTCAGTCTGTCTTTATGGCACAGTGTCAGTCTGTCTTTATGGCATGGAGTCAGTCTGTCTTTATGGCATGGAGTCAGTCTGTCTTCATGGCACAGAGTCAGTCTGTCTTCATGTCATGGAATCAGTCTGTTTTTATTGTATGGAGTCAGTCTGTCTTTATGTCATGGAGTCAGTCTGTCTTTATGGTATGGAGTCAGTCTGTTTTTATGGTATGGAGTCAGTCTGTCTTTATGGCATGGAGTCAGTCTGTCTTTATGGTATGGAGTCAGTCTGTCTTTATGGCATGGAGTCAGTCTTTCTTTATGGTATGTAGTCAGTCTGTCTTTATGGTATGGAGTCAGTCTGTCTTTATGGCACAGAGTCAGTCTGTCTTTATGGCACAGATTCAGTCTTTCTTTATGGCATGGAGTTACTCTGTCTTTATGGCACGGAGTCAGTCTGTCTTTATGGCATGGAGTCAGTCTGTCTTTATGGCACGGAGTCAGTCTGTCTTTATGGCACAGAGTCAGTCTGTCTTAATGGTACGGAGTCAGTCTGTATTCATGGCATGTAGTCAGTCTGTCTTTATGGCATGGAATCAGTCTGTCTTTATGGTATGGAGTCAGTCTGTCTTTATGGCACAGAGTCAGTCTGTCTTAATGGCACGTAGTCAGTCTGTCTTTATGGTATGGAGTCAGTCTGTCTTTATGGCACAGAGTCAGTCTGTCTTTATGGCATGGAATCAGTCTGTTTTTATTGTATGGAGTCAGTCTGTCTTTATGGCATGGAGTCAGTCTGACTTTATGGTATGGAGTCAGTCTGTCTTTATGGCATGGAGTCAGTCTGTTTTTATGGTATGCGGTCAGTCTGTCTTTATGGTATGGAGTCAGTCTGTTTTTATGGTATGGATTCAGTCTGTCTTTATGGCACAGAGTCAGTCTGTCTTTATGGCATGGAGTCAGTCTGTCTTTATGGCATGGAGTCAGTCAGTCTTAATCGCATGGAGTCAGTCTGTCTTTATGGCACGGAGTCAGTCTGTCTTTATGGCACAGAGTCAGTCTGTCTTAATGGCACGGAGTCAGTCCGTATTCATGGCATGGAGTCAGTCTGTCTTCATGGCATGGAGTCAGTCTGTCTTTATGGCACAGAGTCAGTCTGTCTTCATGGCATGGAGTCAGTCTGTCTTTGTGGCACAGAGTCAGTCTGTCTTTATGGCACGGAGTCAGTCTGTCTTTATGGCATGGAGTCAGTCTGTCTTTATGGCACAGAGTCAGTCTGTCTTTGTGGCACAGAGTCAGTCTGTCTTTATGGCACGGAGTCAGTCTGTCTTTATGGTACGGAGTCAGTCTGTCTTTATGGCATGGAGTCAGTCTGTCTTTATGGCACAGAGTCAGTCTGTCTTAATGGCACGTAGTCAGTCTGTCTTTATGGCATGGAGTCAGTCTGTCTTTATGGCATGGAATCAGTCTGTTTTTATTTGTATGGAGTCAGTCTGTCTTTATGGCATGGAGTCAGTCTGTTTTTATGTTATGGAGTCAGTCTGTCTTTATGGCATGGAGTCAGTCTGTTTTAATGGTATGGAGTCAGTCTGTCTTTATGGTATTGAGTCAGTCTGTTTTTATGGTATGGAGTCAGTCTGTCTTTATGGCACAGAGTCAGTCTGTCTTTATGGCATGGCGTAAGTCTGTCTTTATGGCATGGAGTCAGTCTGTCTTAATGGCATGGAGTCATTCTGTTTTTATGGCATGGAATGAGTCTGTCTTTATTGTATTTTGTCAGTCTGTCTTTATGGTATGGAGTCAGTCTGTCTTTATGGCACAGAGTCAGTCTGTCTTTATGGCACAGAGTCACTCTGTCTTTATGGCACAGAGTCAGTCTGTCTTTATCGCACAGAGTCATTCTGTCTTTATGGTATGGAGTCAATCTGTCTTTATGGCACAGAATCAGTCTTTCTTAATGGCATGGAGTCAGTCTGTCTTTATGGTATGGAGTCATTCTGTCTTTATGGAACTGAGTAAGTCTGTCTTTATGGCATGGAGTCAGTCTGTCTTTATGGCATGGAGTCAGTCTGTCTTTATGGCACAGAGTCAGTCTGTCTTTATGGCATGGAGTCAGTCTGTCTTTGTGGCACAGAGTCAGTCTGTCTTTATGGCACGGAGTCAGTCTGTCTTTATGGTATGGAGTCAGTCTGTCTTTATGGCATGGAGTCAGTCTGTCTTTATGGCACAGAGTCAGTCTGTCTTAATGGCACGTAGTCAGTCTTTCTTTATGGCACGTAGTCAGTCTTTCTTTATGGCATGGAGTCAGTCTGTCTTTATGGTATGGAGTCAGTCTGTCTTTATGGCACAGAGTCAGTCTGTCTTAATGGCACGTAGTTAGTCTGTCTTTATGGCATGGAGTCAGTCTGTCTTTATGGTATGGAGTCAATCTGTCTTCATGGCACAGAGTCAGTCTGTCTTTATGGCATGGAATCAGTCTGTTTTTATTATATGGAGTCAGTCTGTCTTTATGTCATGGAGTCAGTCTGTCTTTATGGTATGGAGTCAGTCTGTTTTTATGGTATGGAGTCAGTCTGTCTTTATGGCACAGTGTCAGTCTGTCTTTATGGCATGGAGTCAGTCTGTCTTTATGGCATGGAGTCAGTCTGTCTTCATGGCACAGAGTCAGTCTGTCTTCATGTCATGGAGTCAGTCTGTTTTTATGGTATGGAGTCAGTCTGTCTATATGGCATGGAGTCAGTCTGTTTTTATGGTATGGAGTCAGTCTGTTTTTATGGTTTGGAGTCAGTCTGTCTTTATGGTATGGAGTCAGTCTGTCTTTATGGCATGGAGTCAGTCTGTTTTTATGGTATGGAGTCAATCTGTCTTTATGGCACAGAATCAGTCTTTCTTAATGGCATGGAGTCAGTCTGTCTTTATGGTATGGAGTCAGTCTGTCTTTATGGCACTGAGTCAGTCTGTCTTTATGGCATGGAGTCAGTCTATCTTTATGGCATGGAGTCAGTCTGTCTTTATGGCACAGAGTCAGTCTGTCTTTATGGCATGGAGTCAGTCTGTCTTTATGGCACAGAGTCAGTCTGTCTTTATGGCATGGAGTCAGTCTGTCTTTATGGCACAGAGTCAGTCTGTCTTAATGGCACGTAGTCAGTCTGTCTTTATGGCATGGAGTCAGTCTGTCTTTATGGTATGGAGTCAGTCTGTCTATATGGCACAGAGTCAGTCTGTCTTTATGGCATGGAATCAGTCTGTTTTTATTGTATGGAGTCAGTCTGCCTTAATGGCACAGAGTCAGTCTGTCTTTATGGCATGGAGTCAGTCTGTCTTTATGGCACAGAGTCAGTCTGTCTTAATGGCACGTAGTCAGTCTGTCTTTATGAAATGGACTCAGTCTGTCTTTATGGTATGGAGTCAGTCTGTCTTTATGGTATGTAGTCAGTCTGTCTTATGGTATGGAGTCAGTCTGTCTTTATGGCACAGTGTCAGTCTGTCTTTATGGCACAGATTCAGTCTTTCTTTATGGCATGGAGTTACTCTGTCTTTATGGCACGGAGTCAGTCTGTCTTTATGGCATGGAGTCAGTCTGTCTTTATGGCACGGAGTCAGTCTGTCTTTATGGCACAGAGTCAGTCTGTCTTAATGGTACGGAGTCAGTCTGTATTCATGGCATGGAGTCAGTCTGTCTTCATGGCATGGAGTCAGTCTGTCTTTATGGCACAGAGTCAGTCTGTCTTTATGGCATGGAGTCAGTCTGTCTTTATGGCACAGAGTCAGTCTGTCTTAATGGTACGGAGTCAGTCTGTATTCATGGCATGGAGTCAGTCTGTCTTCATGGCATGGAGTCAGTCTGTCTTTATGGCACAGAGTCAGTCTGTCTTTATGGCATGGAGTCAGTCTGTCTTTTTGGCACATAGTCAGTCTGTCTTTATGGCACGGAGTCAGTCTGTCTTTATGGCACGGAGTCAGTCTGTCTTTATGGCATTGAGTCAGTCTGTCTTTATGGCACAGAGTCAATTTGTCTTAATTGCATGTAGTCAGTCTGTCTTTATGGCATGGAATCAGTCTGTCTTTATGGTATGGAGTCAGTCTGTCTTTATGTTACAGAGTCAGTCTGTCTTAATGGCACGTAGTCAGTCTGTCTTTATGGCACAGAGTCAGTCTGTCTTTATGGCATGGAATCAGTCTGTTTTTATTGTATGGAGTCAGTCTGTCTTTATGGTATGGAGTCAGTCTGTCTTTATGGCATGGAGTCAGTCTGTTTTTATGGTATGCGGTCAGTCTGTCTTTATGGTTTGGAGTCAGTCTGTTTTTATGGTATGGATTCAGTCTGTCTTTATGGCATGGAGTCAGTATGTCTTTATGGCATGGAGTCAGTCTGTCTTCATGGCATGGAGTCAGTCTGTCTTTATGGCACGAAGTCAGTCTGTCTTTATGGCACAGAGTCAGTCTGTCTTAATGGCACGGAGTCAGTCTGTATTCATGGCATGGAGTCAGTCTGTCTTCATGGCATGGAGTCAGTCTGTCTTCATGGCATGGAGTCAGTCTGTCTTTGTGGCACAGAGTCAGTCTGTCTTTATGGCACGGAGTCAGTCTGTCTTTATGGTACGGAGTCAGTCTGTCTTTATGGCATGGAGTCAGTCTGTCTTTATGGCACAGAGTCAGTCTGTCTTAATGGCACGTAGTCAGTCTGTCTTTATGGCATGGAGTCAGTCTGTCTTTATGGCATAGAATCAGTCTGTTTTTATGGTATGGAGTCAGTCTGTCTTTATGGCATGGAGTCAGTCCGTTTTAATGGTATGGAGTCAGTCTGTTTTTATGGTATGGAGTCAGTCTGTCTTTATGGCACAGAGTCAGTCTGTCTTTATGGCATGGAGTCAGTCTGTCTTTATGGCATGGAGTCAGTCTGTCTTTATGGCACAGAGTCAGTCTGTCTTTATGGTATGCATTCAGTCTGTCTTTATGGCATGGAGTCTGTCTGTCTTTGTGGCACAGAGTCAGTCTGTCTTTATGGCACAGAGTCAGTCTGTCTTTATGGCACAGAGTCAGTCTGTCTTTATGGCATGGAGTCAGTCTGTCTTTATGGCACAGATTCAGTCTGTTTTTATGGTATGGAGTCAGTCTGTCTTTATGGTATGGAGTCAGTCTTTCTTT
This sequence comes from Coregonus lavaretus, assembly GCF_964263955.1. Classification (NCBI taxonomy): domain Eukaryota; kingdom Metazoa; phylum Chordata; class Actinopteri; order Salmoniformes; family Salmonidae; genus Coregonus; species Coregonus lavaretus. Next base: position 10,526,320 of record NC_140000.1, read on the forward strand.
ATGGTATGTAGTCAGTCTGTCTTTATGGTATGGAGTCAGTCTGTCTTTATGGCACAGAGTCAGTCTGTCTTTATGGCACAGATTCAGTCTTTCTTTATGGCATGGAGTTACTCTGTCTTTATGGCACGGAGTCAGTCTGTCTTTATGGCATGGAGTCAGTCTGTCTTTATGGCACGGAGTCAGTCTGTCTTTATGGCACAGAGTCAGTCTGTCTTAATGGTACGGAGTCAGTCTGTATTCATGGCATGTAGTCAGTCTGTCTTTATGGCATGGAATCAGTCTGTCTTTATGGTATTTAGTCAGTCTGTCTTTATGGCACAGAGTCAGTCTGTCTTAATGGCACGTAGTCAGTCTGTCTTTATGGTATGGAGTCAGTCTGTCTTTATGGCACAGAGTCAGTCTGTCTTTATGGCATGGAATCAGTCTGTTTTTATTGTATGGAGTCAGTCTGTCTTTATGGCATGGAGTCAGTCTGTCTTTATGGTATGGAGTCAGTCTGTCTTTATGGCATGGAGTCAGTCTGTTTTTATGGTATGCGGTCAGTCTGTCTTTATGGTATGGAGTCAGTCTGTTTTTATGGTATGGATTCAGTCTGTCTTTATGGCACAGAGTCAGTCTGTCTTTATGGCATGGAGTCAGTCTGTCTTTATGGCATGGAGTCAGTCAGTCTTAATCGCATGGAGTCAGTCTGTCTTTATGGCACAGAGTCAGTCTGTCTTAATGGCACGTAGTCAGTCTGTCTTTATGGTATGGAGTCAGTCTGTCTTCATGGCATGGAGTCAGTCTGTCTTTATGGCATGGAATCAGTCTGTTTTTATTGTATGGAGTCAGTCTGTCTTTATGGCATGGAGTCAGTCTGTCTTTATGGTATGGAGTCAGTCTGTCTTTATGGCATGGAGTCAGTCTTTCTTTATGGTATGTAGTCAGTCTGTCTTTATGGTATGGAGTCAGTCTGTCTTTATGGCACAGAGTCAGTCTGTCTTTATGGCACAGATTCAGTCTTTCTTTATGGCATGGAGTTACTCTGTCTTTATGGCACGGAGTCAGTCTGTCTTTATGGCATGGAGTCAGTCTGTCTTTATGGCACGGAGTCAGTCTGTCTTTATGGCACAGAGTCAGTCTGTCTTAATGGTACGGAGTCAGTCTGTATTCATGGCATGTAGTCAGTCTGTCTTTATGGCATGGAATCAGTCTGTCTTTATGGTATGGAGTCAGTCTGTCTTTATGGCACAGAGTCAGTCTGTCTTAATGGCACGTAGTCAGTCTGTCTTTATGGTATGGAGTCAGTCTGTCTTTATGGCACAGAGTCAGTCTGTCTTTATGGCATGGAATCAGTCTGTTTTTATTGTATGGAGTCAGTCTGTCTTTATGGCATGGAGTCAGTCTGTCTTTATGGTATGGAGTCAGTCTGTCTTTATGGCATGGAGTCAGTCTGTTTTTATGGTATGCGGTCAGTCTGTCTTTATGGTATGGAGTCAGTCTGTTTTTATGGTATGGATTCAGTCTGTCTTTATGGCACAGAGTCAGTCTGTCTTTATGGCATGGAGTCAGTCTGTCTTTATGGCATGGAGTCAGTCAGTCTTAATCGCATGGAGTCAGTCTGTCTTTATGGCACGGAGTCAGTCTGTCTTTATGGCACAGAGTCAGTCTGTCTTAATGGCACGGAGTCAGTCCGTATTCATGGCATGGAGTCAGTCTGTCTTCATGGCATGGAGTCAGTCTGTCTTTATGGCACAGAGTCAGTCTGTCTTCATGGCATGGAGTCAGTCTGTCTTTGTGGCACAGAGTCAGTCTGTCTTTATGGCACGGAGTCAGTCTGTCTTTATGGCATGGAGTCAGTCTGTCTTTATGGCACAGAGTCAGTCTGTCTTTGTGGCACAGAGTCAGTCTGTCTTTATGGCACGGAGTCAGTCTGTCTTAATGGCACGTAGTCAGTCTGTCTTTATGGCATGGAGTCAGTCTGTCTTTATGGCATGGAATCAGTCTGTTTTTATTTGTATGGAGTCAGTCTGTCTTTATGGCATGGAGTCAGTCTGTTTTTATGGTATGGAGTCAGTCTGTCTTTATGGCATGGAGTCAGTCTGTTTTAATGGTATGGAGTCAGTCTGTCTTTATGGTATTGAGTCAGTCTGTTTTTATGGTATGGAGTCAGTCTGTCTTTATGGCACAGAGTCAGTCTGTCTTTATGGCATGGCGTAAGTCTGTCTTTATGGCATGGAGTCAGTCTGTCTTAATGGCATGGAGTCATTCTGTTTTTATGGCATGGAATGAGTCTGTCTTTATTGTATTTTGTCAGTCTGTCTTTATGGTATGGAGTCAGTCTGTCTTTATGGCACAGAGTCAGTCTGTCTTTATGGCACAGAGTCACTCTGTCTTTATGGCACAGAGTCAGTCTGTCTTTATCGCACAGAGTCATTCTGTCTTTATGGTATGGAGTCAATCTGTCTTTATGGCACAGAATCAGTCTTTCTTAATGGCATGGAGTCAGTCTGTCTTTATGGTATGGAGTCATTCTGTCTTTATGGAACTGAGTAAGTCTGTCTTTATGGCATGGAGTCAGTCTGTCTTTATGGCATGGAGTCAGTCTGTCTTTATGGCACAGAGTCAGTCTGTCTTTATGGCATGGAGTCAGTCTGTCTTTGTGGCACAGAGTCAGTCTGTCTTTATGGCACGGAGTCAGTCTGTCTTTATGGTATGGAGTCAGTCTGTCTTTATGGCATGGAGTCAGTCTGTCTTTATGGCACAGAGTCAGTCTGTCTTAATGGCACGTAGTCAGTCTTTCTTTATGGCATGGAGTCAGTCTGTCTTTATGGTATGGAGTCAGTCTGTCTTTATGGCACAGAGTCAGTCTGTCTTAATGGCACGTAGTTAGTCTGTCTTTATGGCATGGAGTCAGTCTGTCTTTATGGTATGGAGTCAATCTGTCTTCATGGCACAGAGTCAGTCTGTCTTTATGGCATGGAATCAGTCTGTTTTTATTATATGGAGTCAGTCTGTCTTTATGTCATGGAGTCAGTCTGTCTTTATGGTATGGAGTCAGTCTGTTTTTATGGTATGGAGTCAGTCTGTCTTTATGGCACAGTGTCAGTCTGTCTTTATGGCATGGAGTCAGTCTGTCTTTATGGCATGGAGTCAGTCTGTCTTCATGGCACAGAGTCAGTCTGTCTTCATGTCATGGAGTCAGTCTGTTTTTATGGTATGGAGTCAGTCTGTCTATATGGCATGGAGTCAGTCTGTTTTTATGGTATGGAGTCAGTCTGTTTTTATGGTTTGGAGTCAGTCTGTCTTTATGGTATGGAGTCAGTCTGTCTTTATGGCATGGAGTCAGTCTGTTTTTATGGTATGGAGTCAATCTGTCTTTATGGCACAGAATCAGTCTTTCTTAATGGCATGGAGTCAGTCTGTCTTTATGGTATGGAGTCAGTCTGTCTTTATGGCACTGAGTCAGTCTGTCTTTATGGCATGGAGTCAGTCTATCTTTATGGCATGGAGTCAGTCTGTCTTTATGGCACAGAGTCAGTCTGTCTTTATGGCATGGAGTCAGTCTGTCTTTATGGCACAGAGTCAGTCTGTCTTTATGGCATGGAGTCAGTCTGTCTTTATGGCACAGAGTCAGTCTGTCTTAATGGCACGTAGTCAGTCTGTCTTTATGGCATGGAGTCAGTCTGTCTTTATGGTATGGAGTCAGTCTGTCTATATGGCACAGAGTCAGTCTGTCTTTATGGCATGGAATCAGTCTGTTTTTATTGTATGGAGTCAGTCTGCCTTAATGGCACAGAGTCAGTCTGTCTTTATGGCATGGAGTCAGTCTGTCTTTATGGCACAGAGTCAGTCTGTCTTAATGGCACGTAGTCAGTCTGTCTTTATGGCATGGACTCAGTCTGTCTTTATGGTATTGAGTCAGTCTGTCTTTATGGTATGTAGTCAGTCTGTCTTATGGTATGGAGTCAGTCTGTCTTTATGGCACAGTGTCAGTCTGTCTTTATGGCACAGATTCAGTCTTTCTTTATGGCATGGAGTTACTCTGTCTTTATGGCACGGAGTCAGTCTGTCTTTATGGCATGGAGTCAGTCTGTCTTTATGGCACGGAGTCAGTCTGTCTTTATGGCACTGAGTCAGTCTGTCTTAATGGTACGGAGTCAGTCTGTATTCATGGCATGGAGTCAGTCTGTCTTCATGGCATGGAGTCAGTCTGTCTTTATGGCACAGAGTCAGTCTGTCTTAATGGCACGTAGTCAGTCTGTCTTTATGGTATGGAGTCAGTCTGTCTTCATGGCATGGAGTCAGTCTGTCTTTATGGCATGGAATCAGTCTGTTTTTATTGTATGGAGTCAGTCTGTCTTTATGGCATGGAGTCAGTCTGTCTTTATGGTATGGAGTCAGTCTGTCTTTATGGCATGGAGTCAGTCTTTCTTTATGGTATGTAGTCAGTCTGTCTTTATGGTATGGAGTCAGTCTGTCTTTATGGCACAGAGTCAGTCTGTCTTTATGGCACAGATTCAGTCTTTCTTTATGGCATGGAGTTACTCTGTCTTTATGGCACGGAGTCAGTCTGTCTTTATGGCATGGAGTCAGTCTGTCTTTATGGCACGGAGTCAGTCTGTCTTTATGGCACAGAGTCAGTCTGTCTTAATGGTACGGAGTCAGTCTGTATTCATGGCATGTAGTCAGTCTGTCTTTATGGCATGGAATCAGTCTGTCTTTATGGTATGGAGTCAGTCTGTCTTTATGGCACAGAGTCAGTCTGTCTTAATGGCACGTAGTCAGTCTGTCTTTATGGTATGGAGTCAGTCTGTCTTTATGGCACAGAGTCAGTCTGTCTTTATGGCATGGAATCAGTCTGTTTTTATTGTATGGAGTCAGTCTGTCTTTATGGCATGGAGTCAGTCTGTCTTTATGGTATGGAGTCAGTCTGTCTTTATGGCATGGAGTCAGTCTGTTTTTATGGTATGCGGTCAGTCTGTCTTTATGGTATGGAGTCAGTCTGTTTTTATGGTATGGATTCAGTCTGTCTTTATGGCACAGAGTCAGTCTGTCTTTATGGCATGGAGTCAGTCTGTCTTTATGGCATGGAGTCAGTCAGTCTTAATCGCATGGAGTCAGTCTGTCTTTATGGCACGGAGTCAGTCTGTCTTTATGGCACAGAGTCAGTCTGTCTTAATGGCACGGAGTCAGTCCGTATTCATGGCATGGAGTCAGTCTGTCTTCATGGCATGGAGTCAGTCTGTCTTTATGGCACAGAGTCAGTCTGTCTTCATGGCATGGAGTCAGTCTGTCTTTGTGGCACAGAGTCAGTCTGTCTTTATGGCACGGAGTCAGTCTGTCTTTATGGCATGGAGTCAGTCTGTCTTTATGGCACAGAGTCAGTCTGTCTTTGTGGCACAGAGTCAGTCTGTCTTTATGGCACGGAGTCAGTCTGTCTTAATGGCACGTAGTCAGTCTGTCTTTATGGCATGGAGTCAGTCTGTCTTTATGGCATGGAATCAGTCTGTTTTTATTTGTATGGAGTCAGTCTGTCTTTATGGCATGGAGTCAGTCTGTTTTTATGGTATGGAGTCAGTCTGTCTTTATGGCATGGAGTCAGTCTGTTTTAATGGTATGGAGTCAGTCTGTCTTTATGGTATTGAGTCAGTCTGTTTTTATGGTATGGAGTCAGTCTGTCTTTATGGCACAGAGTCAGTCTGTCTTTATGGCATGGCGTAAGTCTGTCTTTATGGCATGGAGTCAGTCTGTCTTAATGGCATGGAGTCATTCTGTTTTTATGGCATGGAATGAGTCTGTCTTTATTGTATTTTGTCAGTCTGTCTTTATGGTATGGAGTCAGTCTGTCTTTATGGCACAGAGTCAGTCTGTCTTTATGGCACAGAGTCACTCTGTCTTTATGGCACAGAGTCAGTCTGTCTTTATCGCACAGAGTCATTCTGTCTTTATGGTATGGAGTCAATCTGTCTTTATGGCACAGAATCAGTCTTTCTTAATGGCATGGAGTCAGTCTGTCTTTATGGTATGGAGTCATTCTGTCTTTATGGAACTGAGTAAGTCTGTCTTTATGGCATGGAGTCAGTCTGTCTTTATGGCATGGAGTCAGTCTGTCTTTATGGCACAGAGTCAGTCTGTCTTTATGGCATGGAGTCAGTCTGTCTTTGTGGCACAGAGTCAGTCTGTCTTTATGGCACGGAGTCAGTCTGTCTTTATGGTATGGAGTCAGTCTGTCTTTATGGCATGGAGTCAGTCTGTCTTTATGGCACAGAGTCAGTCTGTCTTTATGGCACGGAGTCAGTCTGTCTTTATGGTATGGAGTCAGTCTGTCTTTATGGCATGGAGTCAGTCTGTCTTTATGGCACAGAGTCAGTCTGTCTTAATGGCACGTAGTCAGTCTTTCTTTATGGCATGGAGTCAGTCTGTCTTTATGGTATGGAGTCAATCTGTCTTCATGGCACAGAGTCAGTCTGTCTTTATGGCATGGAATCAGTCTGTTTTTATTATATGGAGTCAGTCTGTCTTTATGTCATGGAGTCAGTCTGTCTTTATGGTATGGAGTCAGTCTGTTTTTATGGTATGGAGTCAGTCTGTCTTTATGGCACAGTGTCAGTCTGTCTTTATGGCATGGAGTCAGTCTGTCTTTATGGCATGGAGTCAGTCTGTCTTCATGGCACAGAGTCAGTCTGTCTTCATGTCATGGAGTCAGTCTGTTTTTATGGTATGGAGTCAGTCTGTCTATATGGCATGGAGTCAGTCTGTTTTTATGGTATGGAGTCAGTCTGTTTTTATGGTTTGGAGTCAGTCTGTCTTTATGGTATGGAGTCAGTCTGTCTTTATGGCATGGAGTCAGTCTGTTTTTATGGTATGGAGTCAATCTGTCTTTATGGCACAGAATCAGTCTTTCTTAATGGCATGGAGTCAGTCTGTCTTTATGGTATGGAGTCAGTCTGTCTTTATGGCACTGAGTCAGTCTGTCTTTATGGCATGGAGTCAGTCTATCTTTATGACATGGAGTCAGTCTGTCTTTATGGCACAGAGTCAGTCTGTCTTTATGGCATGGAGTCAGTCTGTCTTTATGGCACAGAGTCAGTCTGTCTTTATGGCATGGAGTCAGTCTGTCTTTATGGCACAGAGTCAGTCTGTCTTAATGGCACGTAGTCAGTCTGTCTTTATGGCATGGAGTCAGTCTGTCTTTATGGTATGGAGTCAGTCTGTCTATATGGCACAGAGTCAGTCTGTCTTTATGGCATGGAATCAGTCTGTTTTTATTGTATGGAGTCAGTCTGCCTTAATGGCACAGAGTCAGTCTGTCTTTATGGCATGGAGTCAGTCTGTCTTTATGGCACAGAGTCAGTCTGTCTTAATGGCACGTAGTCAGTCTGTCTTTATGGCATGGACTCAGTCTGTCTTTATGGTATTGAGTCAGTCTGTCTTTATGGTATGTAGTCAGTCTGTCTTATGGTATGGAGTCAGTCTGTCTTTATGGCACAGTGTCAGTCTGTCTTTATGGCACAGATTCAGTCTTTCTTTATGGCATGGAGTTACTCTGTCTTTATGGCACGGAGTCAGTCTGTCTTTATGGCATGGAGTCAGTCTGTCTTTATGGCACGGAGTCAGTCTGTCTTTATGGCACTGAGTCAGTCTGTCTTAATGGTACGGAGTCAGTCTGTATTCATGGCATGGAGTCAGTCTGTCTTCATGGCATGGAGTCAGTCTGTCTTTATGGCACAGAGTCAGTCTGTCTTTATGGCATGGAGTCAGTCTGTCTTTGTGGCACATAGTCAGTCTGTCTTTATGGCACGGAGTCAGTCTGTCTTTATGGCACGGAGTCAGTCTGTCTTTATGGCATTGAGTCAGTCTGTCTTTATGGCACAGAGTCAATTTGTCTTAATTGCATGTAGTCAGTCTGTCTTTATGGCATGGAATCAGTCTGTCTTTATGGTATGGAGTCAGTCTGTCTTTATGTTACAGAGTCAGTCTGTCTTAATGGCACGTAGTCAGTCTGTCTTTATGGCACAGAGTCAGTCTGTCTTTATGGCATGGAATCAGTCTGTTTTTATTGTATGGAGTCAGTCTGTCTTTATGGTATGGAGTCAGTCTGTCTTTATGGCATGGAGTCAGTCTGTTTTTATGGTATGCGGTCAGTCTGTCTTTATGGTTTGGAGTCAGTCTGTTTTTATGGTATGGATTCAGTCTGTCTTTATGGCATGGAGTCAGTATGTCTTTATGGCATGGAGTCAGTCTGTCTTCATGGCATGGAGTCAGTCTGTCTTTATGGCACAGAGTCAGTCTGTCTTTATGGCACAGAGTCAGTCTGTCTTAATGGCACGGAGTCAGTCTGTATTCATAGCATGGAGTCAGTCTGTCTTCATGGCATGGAGTCAGTCTGTCTTTATGGCACAGAGTCAGTCTGTCTTCATGGCATGGAGTCAGTCTGTCTTTATGGCATGGAGTCAGTCTGTTTTTATGGTATGGAGTCAGTCTGTCTATATGGCATGGAGTCAGTCTGTTTTTATGGTATGGAGTCAGTCTGTTTTTATGGTATGGAGTCAGTCTGTCTTTATGGTATGGAGTCAGTCTGTCTTTATGGCATGGAGTCAGTCTGTTTTTATGATATGGTGTCAATCTGTCTTTATGGCACAGAATCAGTCTTTCTTAATGGCATGGAGTCAGTCTGTCTTTATGGTATGGAGTCAGTCTGTCTTTATGGCACTGAGTCAGTCTGTCTTTATGGCATGGAGTCAGTCTGTCTTTATGGCATGGAGTCAGTCTGTCTTCATGGCACAGAGTCAGTCTGTCTTTATGGCATGGAGTCAGTCTGTCTTTGTGGCACAGAGTCAGTCTGTCTTTATGGCATGGAGTCAGTCTGTCTTAATGGCACAGAGTCAGTCTGTCTTAATGGCACGTAGTCAGTCTGTCTTTATGGCATGGAGTCAGTCTGTCTTTATGGTATGGAGTCAGTCTGTCTATATGGCACAGAGTCAGTCTGTCTTTATGGCATGGAATCAGTCTGTTTTTATTGTATGGAGTCAGTCTGTCTTAATGGCACAGAGTCAGTCTGTCTTTATGGCATGGAGTCAGTCTGTCTTAATGGCACGTAGTCAGTCTGTCTTTATGGCATGGAGTCAGTCTGTCTTTATGGCACGGAGTCATTCTGTTTTTATGGTATGGAGTCAGTCTGTCTTTATGGTATGGAGTCAGTCTGTCTTTATGACACAGAGTCAGTCTTTCTTTATGGCATGGAGTCAGTCTGTCTTTATGGCACGGAGTCGGTCTGTCTTTATGGCACGGAGTCAGTCTGTCTTTATGGCACAGAGTCAGTCTGTCTTAATGGCACGTAGTCAGTCTGTCTTTATGGCATGGAGTCAGCCTGTCTTTAAGGCACAGAGTCATTCTGTTTTTATGGTATGGAGTCAGTCTGTCTTTATGGTATGGAGTCAGTCTGTCTTTATGGAATGGAGTCAGTCTGTGTTTATGGTATGGAGTCAGTCTGTCTTTATGGCACAGAGTCAGTCTGTCTTTATGGCATGGAATCAGTCTGTTTTTATTGTATGGAGTCAGTCTGCCTTAATGGCACAGAGTCAGTCTGTCTTTATGGCATGGAGTCAGTCTGTCTTTATGGCACAGAGTCAGTCTGTCTTAATGGCACGTAGTCAGTCTGTCTTTATGGCATGGACTCAGTCTGTCTTTATGGTATGGAGTCAGTCTGTCTTTATGGTATGTAGTCAGTCTGTCTTATGGTATGGAGTCAGTCTGTCTTTATGGCACAGAGTCAGTCTGTCTTTATGGCACAGATTCAGTCTTTCTTTATGGCATGGAGTTACTCTGTCTTTATGGCACGGAGTCAGTCTGTCTTTATGGCATGGAGTCAGTCTGTCTTTATGGCACAGAGTCAGTCTGTCTTTATGGCACAGAGTCAGTCTGTCTTAATGGTACGGAGTCAGTCTGTATTCATGGCATGGAGTCAGTCTGTCTTCATGGCATGGAGTCAGTCTGTCTTTATGGCACAGAGTCAGTCTGTCTTTATGGCATGGAGTCAGTCTGTCTTTGTGGCACATAGTCAGTCTGTCTTTATGGCACGGAGTCAGTCTGTCTTTATGGCACGGAGTCAGTCTGTCTTTATGGCATTGAGTCAGTCTGTCTTTATGGCACAGAGTCAATTTGTCTTAATGGCATGTAGTCAGTCTGTCTTTATGGCATGGAATCAGTCTATCTTTATGGTATGGAGTCAGTCTGTCTTTATGTTACAGAGTCAGTCTGTCTTAATGGCACGTAGTCAGTCTGTCTTTATGGCACAGAGTCAGTCTGTCTTTATGGCATGGAATCAGTCTGTTTTTATTGTATGGAGTCAGTCTGTCTTTATGGTATGGAGTCAGTCTGTCTTTATGGCATGGAGTCAGTCTGTTTTTATGGTATGCGGTCAGTCTGTCTTTATGGTTTGGAGTCAGTCTGTTTTTATGGTATGGATTCAGTCTGTCTTTATGGCATGGAGTCAGTATGTCTTTATGGCATGGAGTCAGTCTGTCTTCATGGCATGGAGTCAGTCTGTCTTTATGGCACGGAGTCAGTCTGTCTTTATGGCACAGAGTCAGTCTGTCTTAATGGCACGGAGTCAGTCTGTATTCATGGCATGGAGTCAGTCTGTCTTCATGGCATGGAGTCAGTCTGTCTTTATGGCACAGAGTCAGTCTGTCTTCATGGCATGGAGTCAGTCTGTCTTTGTGGCACAGAGTCAGTCTGTCTTTATGGCACGGAGTCAGTCTGTCTTTATGGTACGGAGTCAGTCTGTCTTTATGGCATGGAGTCAGTCTGTCTTTATGGCACAGAGTCAGTCTGTCTTAATGGCACGTAGTCAGTCTGTCTTTATGGCATGGAGTCAGTCTGTCTTTATGGCATAGAATCAGTCTGTTTTTATGGTATGGAGTCAGTCTGTCTTTATGGCATGGAGTCAGTCTGTTTTAATGGTATGGAGTCAGTCTGTCTTTATGGTATTGAGTCAGTCTGTTTTTATGGTATGGACTCAGTCTGTCTTTATGGCACAGAGTCAGTCTGTCTTTATGGCATGGCATAAATCTGTCTTAATGGCATGGAGTCAGTCTGTCTTAATGGCATGGAGTCATTCTGTTTTTATGGCATGGAATCAGTCTGTCTTTATTGTATTTTGTCAGTCTGTCTTTATGGTATGGAGTCAGTCTGTCTTTATGGCACAGAGTCAGTCTGTCTTTATGGCACGGAGTCATTCTGTTTTTATGGTATGGAGTCAGTCTGTGTTTATGGTATGGAGTCAGTCTGTCTTTATGGTATGGAGTCAGTCTGTCTTTATGGTATGGAGTCAGTCTGTCTTTATGTCATGGAGTCAGTCTGTCTTTATGGTATGGAGTCAGTCTGTTTTTATGGTATAGAGTCAGTCTGTCTTTATGGCATGGAGTCAGTCTGTCTTTATGGCATGGAGTCAGTCTGTTTTTATGGTATGGAGTCAGTCTGTCTATATGGCATGGAGTCAGTCTGTTTTTATGGTATGGAGTCAGTCTGTTTTTATGGTATGGAGTCAGTCTGTCTTCATGGCATGGAGTCAGTCTGTCTTTATGGCACGGAGTCAGTCTGTCTTTATGGCACAGAGTCAGTCTGTCTTAATGGCACGGAGTCAGTCTGTATTCATGGCATGGAGTCAGTCTGTCTTCATGGCATGGAGTCAGTCTGTCTTTATGGCACAGAGTCAGTCTGTCTTCATGGCATGGAGTCAGTCTGTCTTTATGGTATGGAGTCAGTCTGTTTTTATGGTATGGAGTCAGTCTGTCTTTATGTTATGGAGTCAGTCTGTCTTTATGGTATGGAGTCAGTCTGTGTTTATGGTATGGAGTCAGTCTGTCTTTATGGTATGGAGTCAGTCTGTCTTTATGGCATGGAATCAGTCTGTCTTTATTGTATTTTGTCAGTCTGTCTTTATGGTATGGAGTCAGTCTGTCTTTATGGCACAGAGTCAGTCTGTCTTTATGGCACGGAGTCATTCTGTTTTTATGGTATGGAGTCAGTCTGTGTTTATGGTATGGAGTCAGTCTGTCTTTATGGTATGGAGTCAGTCTGTCTTTATGGTATGGAGTCAGTCTGTCTTTATGTCATGGAGTCAGTCTGTCTTTATGGTATGGAGTCAGTCTGTTTTTATGGTATAGAGTCAGTCTGTCTTTATGGCATGGAGTCAGTCTGTCTTTATGGCATGGAGTCAGTCTGTTTTTATGGTATGGAGTCAGTCTGTCTATATGGCATGGAGTCAGTCTGTTTTTATGGTATGGAGTCAGTCTGTTTTTATGGTATGGAGTCAGTCTGTCTTCATGGCATGGAGTCAGTCTGTCTTTATGGCACGGAGTCAGTCTGTCTTTATGGCACAGAGTCAGTCTGTCTTAATGGCACGGAGTCAGTCTGTATTCATGGCATGGAGTCAGTCTGTCTTCATGGCATGGAGTCAGTCTGTCTTTATGGCACAGAGTCAGTCTGTCTTCATGGCATGGAGTCAGTCTGTCTTTATGGTATGGAGTCAGTCTGTTTTTATGGTATGGAGTCAGTCTGTCTTTATGTTATGGAGTCAGTCTGTCTTTATGGCATGGAGTCAGTCTGTTTTTATGGTATGGAGTCAATCTGTCTTTATGGCACAGAATCAGTCTTTCTTAATGGCATGGAGTCAGTCTGTCTTTATGGTATGGAGTCAGTCTGTCTTTATGGCACTGAGTCAGTCTGTCTTTATGGCATGGAGTCAGTCTATCTTTATGGCATGGAGTCAGTCTGTCTTTATGGCACAGAATCAGTCTGTCTTTATGGCATGGAGTCAGTCTGTCTTTGTGGCACAGAGTCAGTCTGTCTTTATGGCATGGAGTCAGTCTGTCTTTATGGCACAGAGTCAGTCTGTCTTAATGGCACGTAGTCAGTCTGTCTTTATGGCATGGAGTCAGTCTGTCTTTATGGTATGGAGTCAGTCTGTCTATATGGCACAGAGTCAGTCTGTCTTTATGGCATGGAATCAGTCTGTTTTTATTGTATGGAGTCAGTCTGCCTTAATGGCACAGAGTCAGTCTGTCTTTATGGCATGGAGTCAGTCTGTCTTTATGGCACAGAGTCAGTCTGTCTTAATGGCACGTAGTCAGTCTGTCTTTATGGCATGGAGTCAGTCTGTCTTTATGGTATGGAGTCAGTCTGTCTTTATGGTATGTAGTCAGTCTGTCTTATGGTATGGAGTCAGTCTGTCTTTATGGCACAGAGTCAGTCTGTCTTTATGGCACAGATTCAGTCTTTCTTTATGGCATGGAGTTACTCTGTCTTTATGGCACGGAGTCAGTCTGTCTTTATGGCATGGAGTCAGTCTGTCTTTATGGCACGGAGTCAGTCTGTCTTTATGGCACAGAGTCAGTCTGTCTTAATGGTACGGAGTCAGTCTGTATTCATGGCATGGAGTCAGTCTGTCTTCATGGCATGGAATCAGTCTGTCTTTATGGCACAGAGTCAGTCTGTCTTTATGGCATGGAGTCAGTCTGTCTTTGTGGCACATAGTCAGTCTGTCTTTATGGCACGGAGTCAGTCTGTCTTTATGGCACGGAGTCAGTCTGTCTTTATGGCATGGAGTCAGTCTGTCTTTATGGCACAGAGTCAATTTGTCTTAATGGCATGTAGTCAGTCTGTCTTTATGGCATGGAATCAGTCTGTCTTTATGGTATGGAGTCAGTCTGTCTTTATGTTACAGAGTCAGTCTGTCTTAATGGCACGTAGTCAGTCTGTCTTTATGGCATGGAGTCAGTCTGTCTTTATGGTATGGAGTCAGTCTGTTTTTATGGCACAGAGTCAGTCTGTCTTTATGGCATGGAATCAGTCTGTTTTTATTGTATGGAGTCAGTCTGTCTTTATGGTATGGAGTCAGTCTGTCTTTATGGCATGGAGTCAGTCTGTTTTTATGGTATGCGGTCAGTCTGTCTTTATGGTTTGGAGTCAGTCTGTTTTTATGGTATGGATTCAGTCTGTCTTTATGGCATGGAGTCAGTATGTCTTTATGGCATGGAGTCAGTCTGTCTTCATGGCATGGAGTAAGTCTGTCTTTATGGCACGGAGTCAGTCTGTCTTTATGGCACAGAGTCAGTCTGTCTTAATGGCACGGAGTCAGTCTGTCTTTATGGCATGGAGTCAGTCTGTCTTTATGGTATGGAGTCAGTCTGTCTATATGGCACAGAGTCAGTCTGTCTTTATGGCATGGAATCAGTCTGTTTTTATTGTATGGAGTCAGTCTGCCTTAATGGCACAGAGTCAGTCTGTCTTTATGGCATGGAGTCAGTCTGTCTTTATGGCACAGAGTCAGTCTGTCTTAATGGCACGTAGTCAGTCTGTCTTTATGGCATGGAGTCAGTCTGTCTTTATGGTATGGAGTCAGTCTGTCTTTATGGTATGTAGTCAGTCTGTCTTTATGACACAGAGTCAGTCTTTCTTTATGGCATGGAGTCAGTCTGTCTTTATGGTATGGAGTCAGTCTGTCTTTATGGAACAGAGTCAGTCTGTCTTTATGGTATGGAGTCAGTCTGTCTTCATGGCATGGAGTCAGTCTGTCTTTGTTGCACAGAGTCAGTCTGTCTTTATGGCACGGAGTCGGTCTGTCTTTATGGCACGGAGTCAGTCTGTCTTTATGGCACAGAGTCAGTCTGTCTTAATGGCACGTAGTCAGTCTGTCTTTATGGCATGGAGTCAGCCTGTCTTTAAGGCACAGAGTCATTCTGTTTTTATGGTATGGAGTCAGTCTGTCTTTATGGTATGGAGTCAGTCTGTCTTTATGGTATGTAGTCAGTCTGTCTTTATGGTATGGAGTCAGTCTGTCTTTATGGCACAGAGTCAGTCTGTCTTTATGGCACAGATTCAGTCTTTCTTTATGTCATGGAGTCAGTCTGTCTTCATGGCACAAAGTCAGTCTGTCTTAATGGCACGTAGTCAGTCTGTCTTTATGGCATGGAGTCAGTCTGTCTTTTTGGTATGGAGTCAATCTGTCTTTATGGCACAGAGTCAGTCTTTCTTAATGGCATGGAGTCAGTCTGTCTTTATGGTATGGAGTCAGTCTGTCTTTATGGCACTGAGTCAGTCTGTCTTTATGGTATGGAGTCAGTCTGTTTTTATGGTATGGAGTCAGTCTGTCTTTATGGCACAGAGTCAGTCTGTCTTTATTTCATGGAGTCAGTCTGTCTTTATGGCATGGAGTCAGTCTGTCTTTATGGCACTGAGTCAGTCTGTCTTTATGGTATGGAGTCAGTCTGTTTTTATGGTATGGAGTCAGTCTGTCTTTATGGCACAGAGTCAGTCTGTCTTTATTTCATGGAGTCAGTCTGTCTTTATGGCATGGAGTCAGTCTGTCTTCATGGCACAGAGTCAGTCTGTCTTCATGTCATGGAGTCAGTCTGTTTTTATGGTATGGAGTCAGTCTGTCTATATGGCATGGAGTCAGTCTGTTTTTATGGTATGGAGTCAGTCTGTTTTTATGGTATGGAGTCAGTCTGTCTTTATGGCATGGAGTCAGTCTGTTTTTATGGCACAGAGTCAGTCTGTCTTAATGGCACGTAGTCAGTCTGTCTTTATGGCATGGAGTCAGTCTGTCTTTATGGTATGGAGTCAATCTGTCTTTATGGCACAGAGTCAGTCTGTCTTTATGGCATGGAATCAGTCTGTTTTTATTATATGGAGTCAGTCTGTCTTTATGTCATGGAGTCAGTCTGTCTTTATGGTATGGAGTCAGTCTGTTTTTATGGTATGGAGTCAGTCTGTCTTTATGGCACAGAGTCAGTCTGTCTTTATGGCATGGAGTCAGTCTGTCTTTATGGCATGGAGTCAGTCTGTCTTCATGGCACAGAGTCAGTCTGTCTTTATGGTATGGAGTCAGTCTGTTTTTATGGTATGGAGTCAGTCTGTCTTTATGGCACAGAGTCAGTCTGTCTTTATTTCATGGAGTCAGTCTGTCTTTATGGCATGGAGTCAGTCTGTCTTCATGGCACAGAGTCAGTCTGTCTTCATGTCATGGAGTCAGTCTGTTTTTATGGTATGGAGTCAGTCTGTCTATATGGCATGGAGTCAGTCTGTTTTTATGGTATGGAGTCAGTCTGTTTTTATGGTATGGAGTCAGTCTGTCTTTATGGCATGGAGTCAGTCTGTTTTTATGGCACAGAGTCAGTCTGTCTTAATGGCACGTAGTCAGTCTGTCTTTATGGCATGGAGTCAGTCTGTCTTTATGGTATGGAGTCAATCTGTCTTTATGGCACAGAGTCAGTCTGTCTTTATGGCATGGAGTCAGTCTGTCTTTGTGGCACAGAGTCAGTCTGTCTTTATGGCATGGAGTCAGTCTGGCTTAATGGCACAGAGCCAGTCTGTCTTAATGGCACGTAGTCAGTCTGTCTTTATGGCATGGAGTCAGTCTGTCTTTATGGTATGGAGTCAGTCTGTCTATATGGCACAGAGTCAGTCTGTCTTTATGGCATGGAATCAGTCTGTTTTTATTGTATGGAGTCAGTCTGTCTTAATGGCACAGAGTCAGTCTGTCTTTATGGCATGGAGTCAGTCTGTCTTAATGGCATGTAGTCAGTCTGTCTTTATGGCATGGAGTCAGTCTGTCTTTATGGCACGGAGTCATTCTGTTTTTATGGTATGGAGTCAGTCTGTCTTTATGGTATGGAGTCAGTCTGTCTTTATGACACAGAGTCAGTCTTTCTTTATGGCATGGAGTCAGTCTGTCTTTATGGTATGGAGTCAGTCTGTCTTTATGGCACAGAGTCAGTCTGTCTTTATGGTATGGAGTCAGTCTGTCTTCATGGCATGGAGTCAGTCTGTCTTTGTTGCACAGAGTCAGTCTGTCTTTATGGCACGGAGTCGGTCTGTCTTTATGGCACAGAGTCAGTCTGTCTTAATGGCACGTAGTCAGTCTGTCTTTATGGCATGGAGTCAGCCTGTCTTTAAGGCACAGAGTCATTCTGTTTTTATGGTATGGAGTCAGTCTGTCTTTATGGTATGGAGTCAGTCTGTCTTTATGGTATGTAGTCAGTCTGTCTTTATGGTATGGAGTCAGTCTGTCTTTATGGCACAGAGTCAGTCTGTCTTTATGGCACAGATTCAGTCTTTCTTTATGTCATGGAGTCAGTCTGTCTTCATGGCACAGAGTCAGTCTGTCTTAATGGCACGTAGTCAGTCTGTCTTTATGGCATGGAGTCAGTCTGTCTTTTTGGTATGGAGTCAATCTGTCTTTATGGCACAGAGTCAGTCTTTCTTAATGGCATGGAGTCAGTCTGTCTTTATGGTATGGAGTCAGTCTGTCTTTATGGCACTGAGTCAGTCTGTCTTTATGGTATGGAGTCAGTCTGTTTTTATGGTATGGAGTCAGTCTGTCTTTATGGCACAGAGTCAGTCTGTCTTTATTTCATGGAGTCAGTCTGTCTTTATGGCATGGAGTCAGTCTGTCTTCATGGCACAGAGTCAGTCTGTCTTCATGTCATGGAGTCAGTCTGTTTTTATGGTATGGAGTCAGTCTGTCTATATGGCATGGAGTCAGTCTGTTTTTATGGTATGGAGTCAGTCTGTTTTTATGGTATGGAGTCAGTCTGTCTTTATGGCATGGAGTCAGTCTGTTTTTATGGCACAGAGTCAGTCTGTCTTAATGGCACGTAGTCAGTCTGTCTTTATGGCATGGAGTCAGTCTGTCTTTATGGTATGGAGTCAATCTGTCTTTATGGCACAGAGTCAGTCTGTCTTTATGGCATGGAATCAGTCTGTTTTTATTATATGGAGTCAGTCTGTCTTTATGTCATGGAGTCATTCTGTCTTTATGGTATGGAGTCAGTCTGTTTTTATGGTATGGAGTCAGTCTGTCTTTATGGCACAGAGTCAGTCTGTCTTTATGGCATGGAGTCAGTCTGTCTTTATGGCATGGAGTCAGTCTGTCTTCATGGCACAGAGTCAGTCTGTCTTCATGTCATGGAGTCAGTCTGTTTTTATGGTATGGAGTCAGTCTGTCTATATGGCATGGAGTCAGTCTGTTTTTATGGTATGGAGTCAGTCTGTTTTTATGGTATGGAGTCAGTCTGTCTTTATGTTATGGAGTCAGTCTGTCTTTATGGCATGGAGTCAGTCTATTTTTATGGTATGGAGTCAATCTGTCTTTATGGCACAGAATCAGTCTTTCTTAATGGCATGGAGTCAGTCTGTCTTTATGGTATGGAGTCAGTCTGTCTTTATGGCACTGAGTCAGTCTGTCTTTATGGCATGGAGTCAGTCTATCTTTATGGCATGGAGTCAGTCTGTCTTTATGGCACAGAGTCAGTCTGTCTTTATGGCATGGAGTCAGTCTGTCTTTGTGGCACAGAGTCAGTCTGTCTTTATGGCATGGAGTCAGTCTGTCTTTATGGCACAGAGTCAGTCTGTCTTAATGGCACGTAGTCAGTCTGTCTTTATGGCATGGAGTCAGTCTGTCTTTATGGTATGGAGTCAGTCTGTCTATATGGCACAGAGTCAGTCTGTCTTTATGGCATGGAATCAGTCTGTTTTTATTGTATGGAGTCAGTCTGCCTTAATGGCACAGAGTCAGTCTGTCTTTATGGCATGGAGTCAGTCTGTCTTTATGGCACAGAGTCAGTCTGTCTTAATGGCACGTAGTCAGTCTGTCTTTATGGCATGGAGTCAGTCTGTCTTTATGGTATGGAGTCAGTCTGTCTTTATGGTATGTAGTCAGTCTGTCTTATGGTATGGAGTCAGTCTGTCTTTATGGCACAGAGTCAGTCTGTCTTTATGGCACAGATTCAGTCTTTCTTTATGGCATGGAGTTACTCTGTCTTTATGGCACGGAGTCAGTCTGTCTTTATGGCATGGAGTCAGTCTGTCTTTATGGCACGGAGTCAGTCTGTCTTTATGGCACAGAGTCAGTCTGTCTTAATGGTACGGAGTCAGTCTGTATTCATGGCATGGAGTCAGTCTGTCTTCATGGCATGGAGTCAGTCTGTCTTTATGGCACAGAGTCAGTCTGTCTTTATGGCATGGAGTCAGTCTGTCTTTGTGGCACATAGTCAGTCTGTCTTTATGGCACGGAGTCAGTCTGTCTTTATGGCACGGAGTCAGTCTGTCTTTATGGCATGGAGTCAGTCTGTCTTTATGGCACAGAGTCAATTTGTCTTAATGGCATGTAGTCAGTCTGTCTTTATGGCATGGAATCAGTCTGTCTTTATGGTATGGAGTCAGTCTGTCTTTATGTTACAGAGTCAGTCTGTCTTAATGGCACGTAGTCAGTCTGTCTTTATGGCATGGAGTCATTCTGTCTTTATGGTATGGAGTCAGTCTGTCTTTATGGCACAGAGTCAGTCTGTCTTTATGGCATGGAATCAGTCTGTTTTTATTGTATGGAGTCAGTCTGTCTTTATGGTATGGAGTAAGTCTGTCTTTATGGCATGGAGTCAGTCTGTTTTTATGGTATGCGGTCAGTCTGTCTTTATGGTTTGGAGTCAGTCTGTTTTTATGGTATGGATTCAGTCTGTCTTTATGGCATGGAGTCAGTATGTCTTTATGGCATGGAGTCAGTCTGTCTTCATGGCATGGAGTCAGTCTGTCTTTATGGCACGGAGTCAGTCTGTCTTTATGGTATGGAGTAAGTCTGTCTTTATGGCATGGAGTCAGTCTGTTTTTATGGTATGCGGTCAGTCTGTCTTTATGGTTTGGAGTCAGTCTGTCTTAATGGCACGGAGTCAGTCTGTCTTTATGGCATGGAGTCAGTCTGTCTTTATGGTATGGAGTCAGTCTGTCTATATGGCACAGAGTCAGTCTGTCTTTATGGCATGGAATCAGTCTGTTTTTATTGTATGGAGTCAGTCTGCCTTAATGGCACAGAGTCAGTCTGTCTTTATGGCATGGAGTCAGTCTGTCTTTATGGCACAGAGTCAGTCTGTCTTAATGGCACGTAGTCAGTCTGTCTTTATGGCATGGAGTCAGTCTGTCTTTATGGTATGGAGTCAGTCTGTCTTTATGGTATGTAGTCAGTCTGTCTTATGGTATGGAGTCAGTCTGTCTTTATGGCACAGAGTCAGTCTGTCTTTATGGCACAGATTCAGTCTTTCTTTATGGCATGGAGTTACTCTGTCTTTATGGCACGGACTCAGTCTGTCTTTATGGCATGGAGTCAGTCTGTCTTTATGGCACGGAGTCAGTCTGTCTTTATGGCACAGAGTCAGTCTGTCTTAATGGTACGGAGTCAGTCTGTATTCATGGCATGGAGTCAGTCTGTCTTCATGGCATGGAGTCAGTCTGTCTTTATGGCACAGAGTCAGTCTGTCTTTATGGCATGGAGTCAGTCTGTCTTTGTGGCACATAGTCAGTCTGTCTTTATGGCACGGAGTCAGTCTGTCTTTATGGCACGGAGTCAGTCTGTCTTTATGGCATGGAGTCAGTCTGTCTTTATGGCACAGAGTCAATTTGTCTTAATGGCATGTAGTCAGTCTGTCTTTATGGCATGGAATCAGTCTGTCTTTATGGTATGGAGTCAGTCTGTCTTTATGTTACAGAGTCAGTCTGTCTTAATGGCACGTAGTCAGTCTGTCTTTATGGCATGGAGTCAGTCTGTCTTTATGGTATGGAGTCAGTCTGTCTTTATGGCACAGAGTCAGTCTGTCTTTATGGCATGGATTCAGTCTGTTTTTATTGTATGGAGTCAGTCTGTCTTTATGGTATGGAGTCAGTCTGTCTTTATGGCATGGAGTCAGTCTGTTTTTATGGTATGCGGTCAGTCTGTCTTTATGGTTTGGAGTCAGTCTGTTTTTATGGTATGGATTCAGTCTGTCTTTATGGCATGGAGTCAGTATGTCTTTATGGCATGGAGTCAGTCTGTCTTCATGGCATGGAGTCAGTCTGTCTTTATGGCACGGAGTCAGTCTGTCTTTATGGCACAGAGTCAGTCTGTCTTAATGGCACGGAGTCAGTCTGTATTCATGGCATGGAGTCAGTCTGTCTTTATGGCACAGAGTCAGTCTGTCTTCATGGCAAGGAGTCAGTCTGTCTTTGTGGCACAGAGTCAGTCTGTCTTTATGGCACGGAGTCAGTCTGTCTTTATGGCACGGAGTCAGTCTGTCTTTATGGTACGGAGTCAGTCTGTCTTTATGGCATGGAGTCAGTCTGTCTTTATGGCACAGAGTCAGTCTGTCTTAATGGCACGTAGTCAGTCTGTCTTTATGGTATTGAGTCAGTCTGTTTTTATGGTATGGACTCAGTCTGTCTTTATGGCACAGAGTCAGTCTGTCTTTATGGCATGGCATAAGTCTGTCTTAATGGCATGGAGTCAGTCTGTCTTAATGGCATGGAGTCATTCTGTTTTTATGGCATGGAATCAGTCTGTCTTTATTGTATTTTGTCAGTCTGTCTTTATGGTATGGAGTCAGTCTGTCTTTATGGCACAGAGTCAGTCTGTCTTTATGGCACGGAGTCATTCTGTTTTTATGGTATGGAGTCAGTCTGTGTTTATGGTATGGAGTCAGTCTGTCTTTATGGTATGGAGTCAGTCTGTCTTTATGGTATGGAGTCAGTCTGTCTTTATGTCATGGAGTCAGTCTGTCTTTATGGTATGGAGTCAGTCTGTTTTTATGGTATAGAGTCAGTCTGTCTTTATGGCATGGAGTCAGTCTGTCTTTATGGCATGGAGTCAGTCTGTTTTTATGGTATGGAGTCAGTCTGTCTATATGGCATGGAGTCAGTCTGTTTTTATGGTATGGAGTCAGTCTGTTTTTATGGTATGGAGTCAGTCTGTCTTTATGTTATGGAGTCAGTCTGTCTTTATGGCATGGAGTCAGTCTATTTTTATGGTATGGAGTCAATCTGTCTTTATGGCACAGAATCAGTCTTTCTTAATGGCATGGAGTCAGTCTGTCTTTATGGTATGGAGTCAGTCTGTCTTTATGGCACTGAGTCAGTCTGTCTTTATGGCATGGAGTCAGTCTATCTTTATGGCATGGAGTCAGTCTGTCTTTATGGCACAGAGTCAGTCTGTCTTTATGGCATGGAGTCAGTCTGTCTTTGTGGCACAGAGTCAGTCTGTCTTTATGGCATGGAGTCAGTCTGTCTTTATGGCACAGAGTCAGTCTGTCTTAATGGCACGTAGTCAGTCTGTCTTTATGGCATGGAGTCAGTCTGTCTTTATGGTATGGAGTCAGTCTGTCTATATGGCACAGAGTCAGTCTGTCTTTATGGCATGGAATCAGTCTGTTTTTATTGTATGGAGTCAGTCTGCCTTAATGGCACAGAGTCAGTCTGTCTTTATGGCATGGAGTCAGTCTGTCTTTATGGCACAGAGTCAGTCTGTCTTAATGGCACGTAGTCAGTCTGTCTTTATGGCATGGAGTCAGTCTGTCTTTATGGTATGGAGTCAGTCTGTCTTTATGGTATGTAGTCAGTCTGTCTTATGGTATGGAGTCAGTCTGTCTTTATGGCACAGAGTCAGTCTGTCTTTATGGCACAGATTCAGTCTTTCTTTATGGCATGGAGTTACTCTGTCTTTATGGCACGGAGTCAGTCTGTCTTTATGGCATGGAGTCAGTCTGTCTTTATGGCACGGAGTCAGTCTGTCTTTATGGCACAGAGTCAGTCTGTCTTAATGGTACGGAGTCAGTCTGTATTCATGGCATGGAGTCAGTCTGTCTTCATGGCATGGAGTCAGTCTGTCTTTATGGCACAGAGTCAGTCTGTCTTTATGGCATGGAGTCAGTCTGTCTTTGTGGCACATAGTCAGTCTGTCTTTATGGCACGGAGTCAGTCTGTCTTTATGGCACGGAGTCAGTCTGTCTTTATGGCATGGAGTCAGTCTGTCTTTATGGCACAGAGTCAATTTGTCTTAATGGCATGTAGTCAGTCTGTCTTTATGGCATGGAATCAGTCTGTCTTTATGGTATGGAGTCAGTCTGTCTTTATGTTACAGAGTCAGTCTGTCTTAATGGCACGTAGTCAGTCTGTCTTTATGGCATGGAGTCATTCTGTCTTTATGGTATGGAGTCAGTCTGTCTTTATGGCACAGAGTCAGTCTGTCTTTATGGCATGGAATCAGTCTGTTTTTATTGTATGGAGTCAGTCTGTCTTTATGGTATGGAGTAAGTCTGTCTTTATGGCATGGAGTCAGTCTGTTTTTATGGTATGCGGTCAGTCTGTCTTTATGGTTTGGAGTCAGTCTGTTTTTATGGTATGGATTCAGTCTGTCTTTATGGCATGGAGTCAGTATGTCTTTATGGCATGGAGTCAGTCTGTCTTCATGGCATGGAGTCAGTCTGTCTTTATGGCACGGAGTCAGTCTGTCTTTATGGTATGGAGTAAGTCTGTCTTTATGGCATGGAGTCAGTCTGTTTTTATGGTATGCGGTCAGTCTGTCTTTATGGTTTGGAGTCAGTCTGTCTTAATGGCACGGAGTCAGTCTGTCTTTATGGCATGGAGTCAGTCTGTCTTTATGGTATGGAGTCAGTCTGTCTATATGGCACAGAGTCAGTCTGTCTTTATGGCATGGAATCAGTCTGTTTTTATTGTATGGAGTCAGTCTGCCTTAATGGCACAGAGTCAGTCTGTCTTTATGGCATGGAGTCAGTCTGTCTTTATGGCACAGAGTCAGTCTGTCTTAATGGCACGTAGTCAGTCTGTCTTTATGGCATGGAGTCAGTCTGTCTTTATGGTATGGAGTCAGTCTGTCTTTATGGTATGTAGTCAGTCTGTCTTATGGTATGGAGTCAGTCTGTCTTTATGGCACAGAGTCAGTCTGTCTTTATGGCACAGATTCAGTCTTTCTTTATGGCATGGAGTTACTCTGTCTTTATGGCACGGACTCAGTCTGTCTTTATGGCATGGAGTCAGTCTGTCTTTATGGCACGGAGTCAGTCTGTCTTTATGGCACAGAGTCAGTCTGTCTTAATGGTACGGAGTCAGTCTGTATTCATGGCATGGAGTCAGTCTGTCTTCATGGCATGGAGTCAGTCTGTCTTTATGGCACAGAGTCAGTCTGTCTTTATGGCATGGAGTCAGTCTGTCTTTGTGGCACATAGTCAGTCTGTCTTTATGGCACGGAGTCAGTCTGTCTTTATGGCACGGAGTCAGTCTGTCTTTATGGCATGGAGTCAGTCTGTCTTTATGGCACAGAGTCAATTTGTCTTAATGGCATGTAGTCAGTCTGTCTTTATGGCATGGAATCAGTCTGTCTTTATGGTATGGAGTCAGTCTGTCTTTATGTTACAGAGTCAGTCTGTCTTAATGGCACGTAGTCAGTCTGTCTTTATGGCATGGAGTCAGTCTGTCTTTATGGTATGGAGTCAGTCTGTCTTTATGGCACAGAGTCAGTCTGTCTTTATGGCATGGATTCAGTCTGTTTTTATTGTATGGAGTCAGTCTGTCTTTATGGTATGGAGTCAGTCTGTCTTTATGGCATGGAGTCAGTCTGTTTTTATGGTATGCGGTCAGTCTGTCTTTATGGTTTGGAGTCAGTCTGTTTTTATGGTATGGATTCAGTCTGTCTTTATGGCATGGAGTCAGTATGTCTTTATGGCATGGAGTCAGTCTGTCTTCATGGCATGGAGTCAGTCTGTCTTTATGGCACGGAGTCAGTCTGTCTTTATGGCACAGAGTCAGTCTGTCTTAATGGCACGGAGTCAGTCTGTATTCATGGCATGGAGTCAGTCTGTCTTTATGGCACAGAGTCAGTCTGTCTTCATGGCAAGGAGTCAGTCTGTCTTTGTGGCACAGAGTCAGTCTGTCTTTATGGCACGGAGTCAGTCTGTCTTTATGGCACGGAGTCAGTCTGTCTTTATGGTACGGAGTCAGTCTGTCTTTATGGCATGGAGTCAGTCTGTCTTTATGGCACAGAGTCAGTCTGTCTTAATGGCACGTAGTCAGTCTGTCTTTATGGTATTGAGTCAGTCTGTTTTTATGGTATGGACTCAGTCTGTCTTTATGGCACAGAGTCAGTCTGTCTTTATGGCATGGCATAAGTCTGTCTTAATGGCATGGAGTCAGTCTGTCTTAATGGCATGGAGTCATTCTGTTTTTATGGCATGGAATCAGTCTGTCTTTATTGTATTTTGTCAGTCTGTCTTTATGGTATGGAGTCAGTCTGTCTTTATGGCACAGAGTCAGTCTGTCTTTATGGCACGGAGTCATTCTGTTTTTATGGTATGGAGTCAGTCTGTGTTTATGGTATGGAGTCAGTCTGTCTTTATGGTATGGAGTCAGTCTGTCTTTATGGTATGGAGTCAGTCTGTCTTTATGTCATGGAGTCAGTCTGTCTTTATGGTATGGAGTCAGTCTGTTTTTATGGTATAGAGTCAGTCTGTCTTTATGGCATGGAGTCAGTCTGTCTTTATGGCATGGAGTCAGTCTGTTTTTATGGTATGGAGTCAGTCTGTCTATATGGCATGGAGTCAGTCTGTTTTTATGGTATGGAGTCAGTCTGTTTTTATGGTATGGAGTCAGTCTGTCTTTATGGTATGGAGTCAGACTGTCTTTATGGCATGGAGTCAGTCTGTTTTTATGGTATGGAGTCAATCTGTATTAATGGCACAGAATCAGTCTTTCTTAATGGCATGGAGTCAGTCTGTCTTTATGGTATGGAGTCAGTCTGTCTTTATGGCACTGAGTCAGTCTGTCTTTATGGCATGGAGTCAGTCTGTCTTTATGGTATGGAGTCAGTCTGTCTTTATGGCACAGAGTCAGTCTGTCTTTATGGTATGGAGTCAGTCTGTCTTCATGGCATGGAGTCAGTCTGTCTTTGTTGCACAGAGTCAGTCTGTCTTTATGGCACGGAGTCAGTCTGTCTTTATGGCACGGAGTCAGTCTGTCTTTATGGCACAGAGTCAGTCTGTCTTAATGGCACGTAGTCAGTCTGTCTTTATGGCATGGAGTCAGCCTGTCTTTAAGGCACAGAGTCATTCTGTTTTTATGGTATGGAGTCAGTCTGTCTTTATGGTATGGAGTCAGTCTGTCTTTATGGTATGTAGTCAGTCTGTCTTTATGGTATGGAGTCAGTCTGTCTTTATGGCACAGAGTCAGTCTGTCTTTATGGCACAGATTCAGTCTTTCTTTATGTCATGGAGTCAGTCTGTCTTCATGGCACGGAGTCAATCTGTCTTTATGGCATGGAGTCAGTCTGTCTTTATGGCACGGAGTCAGTCTGTCTTTATGGCACAGAGTCAGTCTGTCTTAATGGCATGGAGTCAGTCTGTCTTCATGGCATGGAGTCAGTCTGTCTTTATGGCACAGAGTCAGTCTGTCTTTATGGCATGGAGTCAGTCTGTCTTTATGGCATGGAGTCAGTCTGTCTTAATGGCACAGAGTCAGTCTGTCTTTATGGCACAGAGTCAGTCTGTCTTTATGGCACAGAGTCAGTCTGTCTTTATGGCATGGATTCAGTCTGTCTTTGTGGCACAGAGTCAGTCTGTCTTTATGGCACGGAGTCAGTCTGTCTTTATGGCATGGAATCAGTCTGTCTTTATGGTATGGAGTCAGTCTGTCTTTATGGCACAGAGTCAGTCTGTCTTAATGGCACGTAGTCAGTCTGTCTTTATGGCATGGAGTCAGTCTGTCTTTATGGTATGGAGTCAGTCTGTCTTTATGGCACAGAGTCAGTCTTTCTTTATGGCATGGAGTCAGTCTGTTTTTATGGTATGGAGTCAGTCTGTCTTTATGGCATGGAGTTAGTCTGTCTTTATGGTATGGAGTCAGTCTGTCTTCATGGCACGGAGTCAGTCTGTCTTTATGGCACAGAGTCAGTCTGTCTTAATGGCACGGAGTCAGTCTGTATTCATGGCATGGAGTCAGTCTGTCTTCATGGCATGGAGTCAGTCTGTCTTTATGGCACAGAGTCAGTCTGTCTCTTATGGCATGGAGTCAGTCTGTTTTTATGGTATGGAGTCAGTCTGTCTTTATGGTATGGAGTCAGTCTGTTTTTATGGTATGGAGTCAGTCTGTCTTTATGGCACAGAGTCAGTCTGTCTTTATGGCATGGAGTCAGTCTGTCTTTATGGCATGGAGTCAGTCTGTCTTAATGGCATGGAGTCATTCTGTTTTTATGGCATGGAATCAGTCTGTCTTTATTGTATTTTGTCAGTCTGTCTTTATGGTATGGAGTCAGTCTGTCTTTATGGCACAGAGTCAGTCTGTCTTTATGGCACAGAGTCAGTCTGTCTTTATGGCACAGAGTCAGTCTGTCTTTATGGTATGGAGTCAGTCTGTCTTTATGACACAGATTCAGTCTGTCTTTATGGCACGGAGTCATTCTGTTGTTATGGTATGGAGTCAGTCTGTCTTTATGGTATGGAATCAGTCTGTTTTTATGGTATGGAGTCAGTCTGTCTTTATGGCATGGAGTCAGTCTGTTTTAATGGTATGGAGTCAGTCTGTCTTTATGGTATTGAGTCAGTCTGTTTTTATGGTATGGACTCAGTCTGTCTTTATGGCACAGAGTCAGTCTGTCTTTATGGCATGGCATAAGTCTGTCTTAATGGCATGGAGTCAGTCTGTCTTAATGGCACAGAGTCAGTCTGTTTTTATGGTATGGAGTCAGTCTGTCTTTATGGCACAGAGTCAGTCTGTCTTTATGGCACGGAGTCATTCTGTTTTTATGGTATGGAGTCAGTCTGTGTTTATGGTATGGAGTCAGTCTGTCTTTATGGTATGGAGTCAGTCTGTCTTTATGGTATGGAGTCAGTCTGTCTTTATGTCATGGAGTCAGTCTGTCTTTATGGTATGGAGTCAGTCTGTTTTTATGGTATGGAGTCAGTCTGTCTTTATGGCACAGAGTCAGTCTGTCTTTATGGCATGGAGTCAGTCTGTCTTTATGGCATGGAGTCAGTCTGTTTTTATGGTATGGAGTCAGTCTGTCTATATGGCATGGAGTCAGTCTGTTTTTATGGTATGGAGTCAGTCTGTTTTTATGGTATGGAGTCAGTCTGTCTTTATGGTATGGAGTCAGTCTGTCTTTATGGCATGGAGTCAGTCTGTTTTTATGGTATGGAGTCAATCTGTCTTTATGGCACAGAATCAGTCTTTCTTAATGGCATGGAGTCAGTCTGTCTTTATGGTATGGATTCAGTCTGTCTTTATGGCACAGAGTCAGTCTGTCTTTATGGCATGGAGTCAGTCTGTCTTTATGGAACAGAGTCAGTCTGTCTTAATGGCACGTAGTCAGTCTGTCTTTATGGCATGGAGTCAGTCTGTCTTTATGGTATGGAGTCAGTCTGTCTATATGGCACAGAGTCAGTCTGTCTTTATGGCATGGAATCAGTCTGTTTTTATTGTATGGAGTCAGTCTGTCTTAATGGCACAGAGTCAGTCTGTCTTTATGGCATGGAGTCAGTCTGTCTTTATGGCACAGAGTCAGTCTGTCTTAATGGCACGTAGTCAGTCTGTCTTTATGGCATGGAGTCAGTCTGTCTTTATGGCACGGAGTCATTCTGTTTTTATGGTATGGAGTCAGTCTGTCTTTATGGTATGGAGTCAGTCTGTCTTTATGACACAGAGTCAGTCTTTCTTTATGGCATGGAGTCAGTCTGTCTTTATGGTATGGAGTCAGTCTGTCTTTATGGCACTGAGTCAGTCTGTCTTTATGGCACAGAGTCAGTCTGTCTTTATGGCACGGAGTCAGTCTGTCTTTATGGCACGGAGTCAGTCTGTCTTTATGGCACAGAGTCAGTCTGTCTTAATGGCACGTAGTCAGTCTGTCTTTATGGCATGGAGTCAGCCTGTCTTTAAGGCACAGAGTCATTCTGTTTTTATGGTATGGAGTCAGTCTGTCTTTATGGTATGGAGTCAGTCTGTCTTTATGGTATGTAGTCAGTCTGTCTTTATGGTATGGAGTCAGTCTGTCTTTATGGCACAGAGTCAGTCTGTCTTTATGGCACAGATTCAGTCTTTCTTTATGTCATGGAGTCAGTCTGTCTTCATGGCACGGAGTCAGTCTGTTTTTATGGCATGGAGTCAGTCTGTCTTCATGGCACGGAGTCAGTCTGTCTTTATGGCACAGAGTCAGTCTGTCTTAATGGCATGGAGTCAGTCTGTCTTCATGGCATGGAGT
This sequence comes from Coregonus lavaretus, assembly GCF_964263955.1. NCBI lineage: Eukaryota > Metazoa > Chordata > Actinopteri > Salmoniformes > Salmonidae > Coregonus > Coregonus lavaretus. The sequence continues at coordinate 10,555,367 of NC_140000.1, forward strand.
CAGTCTGTCTTTATGGCACAGAGTCAGTCTGTCTTTATGGCATGGAGTCAGTCTGTCTTTATGGCATGGAGTCAGTCTGTCTTAATGGCACAGAGTCAGTCTGTCTTTATGGCACAGAGTCAGTCTGTCTTTATGGCACAGAGTCAGTCTGTCTTTATGGCATGGATTCAGTCTGTCTTTGTGGCACAGAGTCAGTCTGTCTTTATGGCACGGAGTCAGTCTGTTTTATGGCATGGAATCAGTCTGTCTTTATGGTATGGAGTCAGTCTGTCTTTATGGCACAGAGTCAGTCTGTCTTAATGGCACGTAGTCAGTCTGTCTTTATGGCATGGAGTCAGTCTGTCTTTATGGTATGGAGTCAGTCTGTCTTTATGGCACAGAGTCAGTCTTTCTTTATGGCATGGAGTCAGTCTGTTTTTATGGTATGGAGTCAGTCTGTCTTTATGGCATGGAGTTAGTCTGTCTTTATGGTATGGAGTCAGTCTGTCTTTGTGTTATGGAGTCAGTCTGTTTTTATGGTATGGATTCAGTCTGTCTTTATGGCACAGAGTCAGTCTGTCTTTATGGCATGGAGTCAGTCTGTATTCATGGCATGGAGTCAGTCTGTCTTCATGGCATGGAGTCAGTCTGTCTTTATGGCACAGTCAGTCTGTCTCTTATGGCATGGAGTCAGTCTGTTTTTATGGTATGGATTCAGTCTGTCTTTATGGCACAGAGTCAGTCTCTCTTCATGGCATGGAGTCAGTCTGTCTTTATGGCATGGAGTCAGTCTGTCTTAATGGCATGGAGTCATTCTGTTTCTATGGCATGGAATCAGTCTGTCTTTATTGTATTTTGTCAGTCTGTCTTTATGGTATGGAGTCAGTCTGTCTTTATGGCACAGAGTCAGTCTGTCTTTATGGCACAGAGTCAGTCTGTCTTTATGGCACAGAGTCAGTCTGTCTTTATGGCACAGAGTCAGTCTGTCTTTATGGTATGGAGTCAGTCTGTCTTTATGGTATGGAGTCAGTCTGTCTTTATGGTATGGAGTCAGTCTGTCGTTATTGTAAGGAGTCAGTCTGTCTTTATGGTATGGAGTCAGTCTGTCTTTATGGTATGGAGTCAGTCTTTCTTAATGGCACATAGTCAGTCTGTCTTCATGTCATGGAGTCAGTCTGTTTTCATGGTATGGAGTCAGTCTGTCTTAATGGCATGGAGTCAGTCTGTTTTTATGGTATGGAGTCAGTCTGTCTTTATGGTATGGAGTCAGTCTGTTTTAATGGTATGGAGTCAGTCTGTCTTTATGGCACAGAGTCAGTCTGTCTTTATGGCACAGAGTCAGTCTGTCTTTATGGCACAGAGTCAGTCTGTTTTTATGACACAGATTCAGTCTGTCTTTATGGCACGGAGTCAGTCTGTTTTTATGGTATGGAGTCAGTCTGTCTTCATGGTATGGAGTCAGACTGTCTTTATGGTATGGAGTCAGTCTGTCTTTATGACACAGATGCAGTCTCTCTTTATGGCACGGAGTCAGTCTGTTTTTATGGTATGGAGTCAGTTTGTCTTTATGGCATGGAGTCAGTCTGTTTTTATGGTATGGAGTCAGTCTGTCTTTATGGTATGGAGTCAGTCTGTTTTTATGGTATGGAGTCAGTCTGTTTTTATGGCACAGAGTCAGTCTGTCTTTATGGCACAGAGTCAGTCTGTCTTTGTGGCACAGAGTCAGTCTGTCTTTATGGCACGGAGTAAGTCTGTCTTTATGGCACGGAGTCAGTCTGTCTTTATGGCATGGAGTCAGTCCGTCTTTATGGTATGGGGTTCAGTCTGTCTTTATGGCATTTAGTAAGTCTGTTTTTATGGCATGGAATCTGTCTGTCTTTATGGTATGGAGTCAGTCTGTCTTTATGGCACAGAGTCAGTCTGTCTTAATGGCACGTAGTCAGTCTGTCTTTATGGCATGGAGTCAGTCTGTCTTTATGGTATGGAGTCAGTCTGTCTTTATGGCACAGAGTCAGTCTGTCTTTATGGCATGGAATCAGTCTGTTTTTATTGTATGGAGTCAGTCTGTCTTTATGGCATGGAGTCAGTCTGTCTTTATGGCATGGAGTCAGTCTGTTTTTATTGTATGGAGTCAGTCTGTCTTTATGGTATGGAGTCAGTCTGTCTTTATGGCATGGAGTCAGTCTGTTTTTATGGTATGGAGTCAGTCTGTCTTTATGGTATGGAGTCAGTCTGTTTTTATGGTATGGATTCAGTCTGTCTTTATGGCATGGAGTCAGTCTGTCTTTATGGTATGGAGTCAGTCTGTCTTTATGGCATGGAGTCAGTCTGTTTTTATGGTATGGAGTCAGTCTGTCTTTATGGTATGGAGTCAGTCTGTTTTTATGGTATGGATTCAGTCTGTCTTTATGGCACAGAGTCAGTCTGTCTTAATGGCACGGAGTCAGTCTATATTCATGGCATGGAGTCAGTCTGTCTTCATGGCATGGAGGCAGTCTGTCTTTATGGCACAGAGTCAGTCTGTCTTTATGGCATGGAGTCAGTCTGTCTTTGTGGCACAGAGTCAGTCTGTCTTTATGGCACGGAGTCATTCTGTTTTTATGGTATGGAGTCAGTCTGTGTTTATGGTATGGAGTCAGTCTGTCTTTATGGTATGGAGTCAGTCTGTCTTTATGGTATGGAGTCAGTCTGTCTTTATGTCATGGAGTCAGTCTGTCTTTATGGTATGGAGTCAGTCTGTTTTTATGGTATGTAGTCAGTCTGTCTTTATGGCACAGAGTCAGTCTGTCTTTATGGCATGGAGTCAGTCTGTCTTTATGGCATGGAGTCAGTCTGTTTTTATGGTATGGAGTCAGTCTGTCTATATGGCATGGAGTCAGTCTGTTTTTATGGTATGGAGTCAGTCTGTTTTTATGGTATGGAGTCAGTCTGTCTTTATGGTATGGAGTCAGTCTGTCTTTATGGCATGGAGTCAGTCTGTTTTTATGGTATGGAGTCAATCTGTCTTTATGGCACAGAATCAGTCTTTCTTAATGGCATGGAGTCAGTCTGTCTTTATGGTATGGAGTCAGTCTGTCTTTATGGCACAGAGTCAGTCTGTCTTTATGGCATGGAGTCAGTCTGTCTTTATGGCACAGAGTCAGTCTGTCTTAATGGCACGTAGTCAGTCTGTCTTTATGGCATGGAGTCAGTCTGTCTTTATGGTATGGAGTCAGTCTGTCTATATGGCACAGAGTCAGTCTGTCTTTATGGCATGGAATCAGTCTGTTTTTATTGTATGGAGTCAGTCTGTCTTAATGGCACAGAGTCAGTCTGTCTTTATGGCATGGAGTCAGTCTGTCTTTATGGCACAGAGTCAGTCTGTCTTAATGGCACGTAGTCAGTCTGTCTTTATGGCATGGAGTCAGTCTGTCTTTATGGCACGGAGTCATTCTGTTTTTATGGTATGGAGTCAGTCTGTCTTTATGGTATGGAGTCAGTCTGTCTTTATGACACAGAGTCAGTCTTTCTTTATGGCATGGAGTCAGTCTGTCTTTATGGTATGGAGTCAGTCTGTCTTTATGGCACTGAGTCAGTCTGTCTTTATGGCACAGAGTCAGTCTGTCTTTATGGTATGGAGTCAGTCTGTCTTCATGGCATGGAGTCAGTATGTCTTTGTTGCACAGAGTCAGTCTGTCTTTATGGCACGGAGTCAGTCTGTCTTTATGGCACGGAGTCAGTCTGTCTTTATGGCACAGAGTCAGTCTGTCTTAATGGCACGTAGTCAGTCTGTCTTTATGGCATGGAGTCAGCCTGTCTTTAAGGCACAGAGTCATTCTGTTTTTATGGTATGGAGTCAGTCTGTCTTTATGGTATGGAGTCAGTCTGTCTTTATGGTATGTAGTCAGTCTGTCTTTATGGTATGGAGTCAGTCTGTCTTTATGGCACAGAGTCAGTCTGTCTTTATGGCACAGATTCAGTCTTTCTTTATGTCATGGAGTCAGTCTGTCTTCATGGCACGGAGTCAGTCTGTTTTTATGGCATGGAGTCAGTCTGTCTTTATGGCACGGAGTCAGTCTGTCTTTATGGCACAGAGTCAGTCTGTCTTAATGGCATGGAGTCAGTCTGTCTTCATGGCATGGAGTCAGTCTGTCTTTATGGCACAGAGTCAGTCTGTCTTTATGGCATGGAGTCAGTCTGTCTTTATGGCATGGAGTCAGTCTGTCTTAATGGCACAGAGTCAGTCTGTCTTTATGGCACAGAGTCAGTCTGTCTTTATGGCACAGAGTCAGTCTGTCTTTATGGCATGGATTCAGTCTGTGTTTGTGGCACAGAGTCAGTCTGTCTTTATGGCACGGAGTCAGTCTGTTTTATGGCATGGAATCAGTCTGTCTTTATGGTATGGAGTCAGTCTGTCTTTATGGCACAGAGTCAGTCTGTCTTAATGGCACGTAGTCAGTCTGTCTTTATGGCATGGAGTCAGTCTGTCTTTATGGTATGGAGTCAGTCTGTCTTTATGGCACAGAGTCAGTCTTTCTTTATGGCATGGAGTCAGTCTGTTTTTATGGTATGGAGTCAGTCTGTCTTTATGGCATGGAGTTAGTCTGTCTTTATGGTATGGAGTCAGTCTGTCTTTGTGTTATGGAGTCAGTCTGTTTTTATGGTATGGATTCAGTCTGTCTTTATGGCACAGAGTCAGTCTGTCTTCATGGCATGGAGTCAGTCTGTATTCATGGCATGGAGTCAGTCTGTCTTCATGGCATGGAGTCAGTCTGTCTTTATGGCACAGTCAGTCTGTCTCTTATGGCATGGAGTCAGTCTGTTTTTATGGTATGGATTCAGTCTGTCTTTATGGCACAGAGTCAGTCTGTCTTTATGGCATGGAGTCAGTCTGTCTTTATGGCATGGAGTCAGTCTGTCTTAATGGCATGGAGTCATTCTGTTTTTATGGCATGGAATCAGTCTGTCTTTATTGTATTTTGTCAGTCTGTCTTTATGGTATGGAGTCAGTCTGTCTTTATGGCACAGAGTCAGTCTGTCTTTATGGCACAGATTCAGTCTTTCTTTATGTCATGGAGTCAGTCTGTCTTCATGGCACGGAGTCAGTCTGTTTTTATGGCATGGAGTCAGTCTGTCTTTATGGCACGGAGTCAGTCTGTCTTTATGGCACAGAGTCAGTCTGTCTTAATGGCATGGAGTCAGTCTGTCTTCATGGCATGGAGTCAGTCTGTCTTTATGGCACAGAGTCAGTCTGTCTTTATGGCATGGAGTCAGTCTGTCTTTATGGCATGGAGTCAGTCTGTCTTAATGGCACAGAGTCAGTCTGTCTTTATGGCACAGAGTCAGTCTGTCTTTATGGCACAGAGTCAGTCTGTCTTTATGGCATGGATTCAGTCTGTGTTTGTGGCACAGAGTCAGTCTGTCTTTATGGCACGGAGTCAGTCTGTTTTATGGCATGGAATCAGTCTGTCTTTATGGTATGGAGTCAGTCTGTCTTTATGGCACAGAGTCAGTCTGTCTTAATGGCACGTAGTCAGTCTGTCTTTATGGCATGGAGTCAGTCTGTCTTTATGGTATGGAGTCAGTCTGTCTTTATGGCACAGAGTCAGTCTTTCTTTATGGCATGGAGTCAGTCTGTTTTTATGGTATGGAGTCAGTCTGTCTTTATGGCATGGAGTTAGTCTGTCTTTATGGTATGGAGTCAGTCTGTCTTTGTGTTATGGAGTCAGTCTGTTTTTATGGTATGGATTCAGTCTGTCTTTATGGCACAGAGTCAGTCTGTCTTCATGGCATGGAGTCAGTCTGTATTCATGGCATGGAGTCAGTCTGTCTTCATGGCATGGAGTCAGTCTGTCTTTATGGCACAGTCAGTCTGTCTCTTATGGCATGGAGTCAGTCTGTTTTTATGGTATGGATTCAGTCTGTCTTTATGGCACAGAGTCAGTCTGTCTTTATGGCATGGAGTCAGTCTGTCTTTATGGCATGGAGTCAGTCTGTCTTAATGGCATGGAGTCATTCTGTTTTTATGGCATGGAATCAGTCTGTCTTTATTGTATTTTGTCAGTCTGTCTTTATGGTATGGAGTCAGTCTGTCTTTATGGCACAGAGTCAGTCTGTCTTTATGGCACAGAGTCAGTCTGTCTTTATGGCACAGAGTCAGTCTGTCTTTATGGCACAGAGTCAGTCTGTCTTTATGGTATGGAGTCAGTCTGTCTTTATGACACAGATTCAGTCTGTCTTTATGGCACGGAGTCATTCTGTTGTTATGGTATGGAGTCAGTCTGTCTTTATGGTATGGAGTCAGTCTGTCTTTATGGTATGGAGTCAGTCTGTCTTTATTGTAAGGAGTCAGTCTGTCTTTATGGTATGGAGTCAGTCTGTCTTTATGGTATGGAGTCAGTCTTTCTTAATGGCACATAGTCAGTCTGTCTTCATGTCATGGAGTCAGTCTGTTTTCATGGTATGGAGTCAGTCTGTCTTAATGGCATGGAGTCAGTCTGTTTTTATGGTATGGAGTCAGTCTGTCTTTATGGTATGGAGTCAGTCTGTTTTAATGGTATGGAGTCAGTCTGTCTTTATGGCACAGAGTCAGTCTGTCTTTATGGCACAGAGTCAGTCTGTCTTTATGGCACAGAGTCAGTCTGTTTTTATGACACAGATTCAGTCTGTCTTTATGGCACGGAGTCAGTCTGTTTTTATGGTATGGAGTCAGTCTGTCTTCATGGTATGGAGTCAGACTGTCTTTATGGTATGGAGTCAGTCTGTCTTTATGACACAGATGCAGTCTCTCTTTATGGCACGGAGTCAGTCTGTTTTTATGGTATGGAGTCAGTTTGTCTTTATGGCATGGAGTCAGTCTGTTTTTATGGTATGGAGTCAGTCTGTCTTTATGGTATGGAGTCAGTCTGTTTTTATGGTATGGAGTCAGTCTGTTTTTATGGCACAGAGTCAGTCTGTCTTTATGGCACAGAGTCAGTCTGTCTTTGTGGCACAGAGTCAGTCTGTCTTTATGGCACGGAGTCAGTCTGTCTTTATGGCACAGAGTCAGTCTGTCTTTATGGCATGGAGTCAGTCCGTCTTTATGGTATGGGGTCAGTCTGTCTTTATGGCATTTAGTAAGTCTGTTTTTATGGCATGGAATCTGTCTGTCTTTATGGTATGGAGTCAGTCTGTCTTTATGGCACAGAGTCAGTCTGTCTTAATGGCACGTAGTCAGTCTGTCTTTATGGCATGGAGTCAGTCTGTCTTTATGGTATGGAGTCAGTCTGTCTTTATGGCACAGAGTCAGTCTGTCTTTATGGCATGGAATCAGTCTGTTTTTATTGTATGGAGTCAGTCTGTCTTTATGGCATGGAGTCAGTCTGTCTTTATGGCATGGAGTCAGTCTGTTTTTATTGTATGGAGTCAGTCTGTCTTTATGGTATGGAGTCAGTCTGTCTTTATGGCATGGAGTCAGTCTGTTTTTATGGTATGGAGTCAGTCTGTCTTTATGGTATGGAGTCAGTCTGTTTTTATGGTATGGATTCAGTCTGTCTTTATGGCATGGAGTCAGTCTGTCTTTATGGTATGGAGTCAGTCTGTCTTTATGGCATGGAGTCAGTCTGTTTTTATGGTATGGAGTCAGTCTGTCTTTATGGTATGGAGTCAGTCTGTTTTTATGGTATGGATTCAGTCTGTCTTTATGGCACAGAGTCAGTCTGTCTTAATGGCACGGAGTCAGTCTATATTCATGGCATGGAGTCAGTCTGTCTTCATGGCATGGAGGCAGTCTGTCTTTATGGCACAGAGTCAGTCTGTCTCTATGGCATGGAGTCAGTCTGTCTTTGTGGCACAGAGTCAGTCTGTCTTTATGGCACGGAGTCAGTCTGTCTTTATGGTATGGAGTCAGTTTGTCTTTATGGCATGGAGTCAGTCTGTTTTTATGGTATGGAGTCAGTCTGTCTTTATGGTATGGAGTCAGTCTGTTTTAATGGTATGGAGTCAGTCTGTCTTTATGGCACAGAGTCAGTATGTCTTTATGGCACAGAGTCAGTCTGTCTTTATGGCACAGAGTCAGTCTGTTTTTATGACACAGATTCAGTCTGTCTTTATGGCACGGAGTCAGTCTGTTTTTATGGTATGGAGTCAGTCTGTCTTCATGGTATGGAGTCAGACTGTCTTTATGGTATGGAGTCAGTCTGTCTTTATGACACAGATGCAGTCTCTCTTTATGGCACGGAGTCAGTCTGTTTTTATGGTATGGAGTCAGTTTGTCTTTATGGCATGGAGTCAGTCTGTTTTTATGGTATGGAGTTAGTCTGTCTTTATGGTATGGAGTCAGTTCTGTCTTTATGGCACAGAGTCAGTCTGTCTTTATGGCACAGAGTCAGTCTGTCTTTATTGCACAGAGTCAGTCTGTCTTTATGGCACAGAGTCAGTCTGTCTTTATGGTATGGAGTCAGTCTGTCTTTATGACACAGATTCAGTCTGTCTTTATGGCACGGAGTCATTCTGTTGTTATGGTATGGAGTCAGTCTGTCTTTATGGTATGGAGTCAGTCTGTCTTTATGGTATGGAGTCAGTCTGTCTTTATTGTAAGGAGTCAGTCTGTCTTTATGGTATGGAGTCAGTCTGTCTTTATGGTATGGAGTCAGTCTTTCTTAATGGCACATAGTCAGTCTGTCTTCATGTCATGGAGTCAGTCTGTTTTCATGGTATGGAGTCAGTCTGTCTTAATGGCATGGAGTCAGTCTGTTTTTATGGTATGGAGTCGGTCTGTCTTTATGGTACGGAGTCAGTCTGTTTTAATGGTATGGAGTCAGTCTGTCTTTATGGCACAGAGTCAGTCTGTCTTTATGGCACAGAGTCAGTCTGTCTTTATGGCACAGAGTCAGTCTGTTTTTATGACACAGATTCAGTCTGTCTTTATGGCACGGAGTCAATCTGTTTTTATGGTATGGAGTCAGTCTGTCTTCATGGTATGGAGTCAGACTGTCTTTATGGTATGGAGTCAGTCTGTCTTTATGACACAGATGCAGTCTCTCTTTATGGCACGGAGTCAGTCTGTTTTTATGGTATGGAGTCAGTTTGTCTTTATGGCATGGAGTCAGTCTGTTTTTATGGTATGGAGTCAGTCTGTCTTTATGGTATGGAGTCAGTCTGTTTTTATGGTATGGAGTCAGTCTGTTTTTATGGCACAGAGTCAGTCTGTCTTTATGGCACAGAGTCAGTCTGTCTTTGTGGCACAGAGTCAGTCTGTCTTTATGGCACGGAGTCAGTCTGTCTTTATGGCACGGAGTCAGTCTGTCTTTATGGCATGGAGTCAGTTCGTCTTTATGGTATGGGGTCAGTCTGTCTTTATGGCATTTAGTAAGTCTGTTTTTATGGCATGGAATCTGTCTGTCTTTATGGTATGGAGTCAGTCTGTCTTTATGGCACAGAGTCAGTCTGTCTTAATGGCACGTAGTCAGTCTGTCTTTATGGCATGGAGTCAGTCTGTCTTTATGGTATGGAGTCAGTCTGTCTTTATGGCACAGAGTCAGTCTGTCTTTATGGCATGGAATCAGTCTGTTTTTATTGTATGGAGTCAGTCTGTCTTTATGGCATGGAGTCAGTCTGTCTTTATGGTATGGAGTCAGTCTGTCTTTATGGCATGGAGTCAGTCTGTTTTTATGGTATGGAGTCAGTCTGTCTTTATGGTATGGAGTCAGTCTGTTTTTATGGTATGGATTCAGTCTGTCTTTATGGCACAGAGTCAGTCTGTCTTAATGGCACGGAGTCAGTCTATATTCATGGCATGGAGTCAGTCTGTCTTCATGGCATGGAGGCAGTCTGTCTTTATGGCACAGAGTCAGTCTGTCTTTATGGCATGGAGTCAGTCTGTCTTTGTGGCACAGAGTCAGTCTGTCTTAATGGCACGGAGTCAGTCTATATTCATGGCATGGAGTCAGTCTGTCTTCATGGCATGGAGGCAGTCTGTCTTTATGGCACAGAGTCAGTCTGTCTTCATGGCATGGAGTCAGTCTGTCTTTGTGGCACAGAGTCAGTCTGTCTTTATGGCACGGAGTCAGTCTGTCTTTATGGTATGGAGTCAGTTTGTCTTTATGGTATGGAGTCAGTCTGTTTTAATGGTATGGAGTCAGTCTGTCTTTATGGCACAGAGTCAGTATGTCTTTATGGCACAGAGTCAGTCTGTCTTTATGGCACAGAGTCAGTCTGTTTTTATGACACAGATTCAGTCTGTCTTTATGGCACGGAGTCAGTCTGTTTTTATGGTATGGAGTCAGTCTGTCTTCATGGTATGGAGTCAGACTGTCTTTATGGTATGGAGTCAGTCTGTCTTTATGACACAGATGCAGTCTCTCTTTATGGCACGGAGTCAGTCTGTTTTTATGGTATGGAGTCAGTTTGTCTTTATGGCATGGAGTCAGTCTGTTTTTATGGTATGGAGTCAGTCTGTCTTTATGGTATGGAGTCAGTCTGTCTTTATGGCACAGAGTCAGTCTGTCTTTATGGCACAGAGTCAGTCTGTCTTTATGGCACAGAGTCAGTCTGTCTTTATGGCACAGAGTCAGTCTGTCTTTATGGTATGGAGTCAGTCTGTCTTTATGACACAGATTCAGTCTGTCTTTATGGCACGGAGTCATTCTGTTGTTATGGTATGGAGTCAGTCTGTCTTTATGGTATGGAGTCAGTCTGTCTTTATGGTATGGAGTCAGTCTGTCTTTATTGTAAGGAGTCAGTCTGTCTTTATGGTATGGAGTCAGTCTGTCTTTATGGTATGGAGTCAGTCTTTCTTAATGGCACATAGTCAGTCTGTCTTCATGTCATGGAGTCAGTCTGTTTTCATGGTATGGAGTCAGTCTGTCTTAATGGCATGGAGTCAGTCTGTTTTTATGGTATGGAGTCAGTCTGTCTTTATGGTATGGAGTCAGTCTGTTTTAATGGTATGGAGTCAGTCTGTCTTTATGGCACAGAGTCAGTCTGTCTTTATGGCACAGAGTCAGTCTGTCTTTATGGCACAGAGTCAGTCTGTTTTTATGACACAGATTCAGTCTGTCTTTATGGCACGGAGTCAGTCTGTTTTTATGGTATGGAGTCAGTCTGTCTTCATGGTATGGAGTCAGACTGTCTTTATGGTATGGAGTCAGTCTGTCTTTATGACACAGATGCAGTCTCTCTTTATGGCACGGAGTCAGTCTGTTTTTATGGTATGGAGTCAGTTTGTCTTTATGGCATGGAGTCAGTCTGTTTTTATGGTATGGAGTCAGTCTGTCTTTATGGTATGGAGTCAGTCTGTTTTTATGGTATGGAGTCAGTCTGTTTTTATGGCACAGAGTCAGTCTGTCTTTATGGCACAGAGTCAGTCTGTCTTTGTGGCACAGAGTCAGTCTGTCTTTATGGCACGGAGTCAGTCTGTCTTTATGGCACGGAGTCAGTCTGTCTTTATGGCATGGAGTCAGTCCGTCTTTATGGTATGGGGTCAGTCTGTCTTTATGGCATTTAGTAAGTCTGTTTTTATGGCATGGAATCTGTCTGTCTTTATGGTATGGAGTCAGTCTGTCTTTATGGCACAGAGTCAGTCTGTCTTAATGGCACGTAGTCAGTCTGTCTTTATGGCATGGAGTCAGTCTGTCTTTATGGTATGGAGTCAGTCTGTCTTTATGGCACAGAGTCAGTCTGTCTTTATGGCATGGAATCAGTCTGTTTTTATTGTATGGAGTCAGTCTGTCTTTATGGCATGGAGTCAGTCTGTCTTTATGGTATGGAGTCAGTCTGTCTTTATGGCATGGAGTCAGTCTGTTTTTATGGTATGGAGTCAGTCTGTCTTTATGGTATGGAGTCAGTCTGTTTTTATGGTATGGATTCAGTCTGTCTTTATGGCACAGAGTCAGTCTGTCTTAATGGCACGGAGTCAGTCTATATTCATGGCATGGAGTCAGTCTGTCTTCATGGTATGGAGGCAGTCTGTCTTTATGGCACAGAGTCAGTCTGTCTTTATGGCATGGAGTCAGTCTGTCTTTGTGGCACAGAGTCAGTCTGTCTTTATGGCACGGAGTCAGTCTGTCTTTATGGTATGGAGTCAGTTTGTCTTTATGGCATGGAGTCAGTCTGTTTTTATGGTATGGAGTCAGTCTGTCTTTATGGTATGGAGTCAGTCTGTTTTAATGGTATGGAGTCAGTCTGTCTTTATGGCACAGAGTCAGTATGTCTTTATGGCACAGAGTCAGTCTGTCTTTATGGCACAGAGTCAGTCTGTTTTTATGACACAGATTCAGTCTGTCTTTATGGCACGGAGTCAGTCTGTTTTTATGGTATGGAGTCAGTCTGTCTTCATGGTATGGAGTCAGACTGTCTTTATGGTATGGAGTCAGTCTGTCTTTATGACACAGATGCAGTCTCTCTTTATGGCATGGAGTCAGTCTGTTTTTATGGTATGGAGTCAGTTTGTCTTTATGGCATGGAGTCAGTCTGTTTTTATGGTATGGAGTCAGTCTGTCTTTATGGTATGGAGTCAGTCTGTTTTTATGGTATGGAGTCAGTCTGTTTTTATGGCACAGAGTCAGTCTGTCTTTATGGCACAGAGTCAGTCTGTCTTTGTGGCACAGAGTCAGTCTGTCTTTATGGCACGGAGTCAGTCTGTCTTTATGGCACGGAGTCAGTCTGTCTTTATGGCATGGAGTCAGTCCGTCTTTATGGTATGGGGTCAGTCTGTCTTTATGACATTTAGTAAGTCTGTTTTTATGGCATGGAATCAGTCTGTCTTTATGGTAAGGAGTCAGTCTGTCTTTATGGCACAGAGTCAGTCTGTCTTAATGGCACGTAGTCAGTCTGTCTTTATGGCATGGAGTCAGTCTGTCTTTATGGTATGGAGTCAGTCTGTCTTTATGGCACAGAGTCAGTCTGTCTTTATGGCATGGAATCAGTCTGTTTTTATTGTATGGAGTCAGTCTGTCTTTATGGCATGGAGTCAGTCTGTCTTTATGGTATGGAGTCAGTCTGTCTTTATGGCATGGAGTCAGTCTGTTTTTATGGTATGGAGTCAGTCTGTCTTTATGGTATGGAGTCAGTCTGTTTTTATGGTATGGATTCAGTCTGTCTTTATGGCACAGAGTCAGTCTGTCTTAATGGCACGGAGTCAGTCTATATTCATGGCATGGAGTCAGTCTGTCTTCATGGCATGGAGGCAGTCTGTCTTTATGGCACAGAGTCAGTCTGTCTTTATGGCATGGAGTCAGTCTGTCTTTGTGGCACAGAGTCAGTCTGTCTTTATGGTATGGAGTCAGTCTGTTTTTATGGTATGGAGTCAGTCTGTCTTTATGGTATGGAGTCAGTCTGTTTTTATGGTATGGAGTCAGTCTGTCTTTATGGCACAGAGTCAGTCTGTCTTTATGGCACGCAGTCAGTCTGTCTTTATGGCACGGAGTCAGTCTGTCTTTATGGCATGGAGTCAGTCCGTATTTATGGTATGGAGTCAGTCTGTCTTTATGGCACAGAGTCAGTCTGTCTTTATGGCATGGAATCAGTCTGTCTTTCTGGTATGGAGTCAGTCTGTCTTTATGGCACAGAGTCAGTCTGTCTTAATGGCACGTAGTCAGTCTGTCTTTATGGCATGGAGTCAGTCTGTCTTTATGGTATGGAGTCAGTCTGTCTTCATGGCACAGAGTCATTCTGTCTTTATGGCATGGAATCAGTCTGTTTTTATTGTATGGAGTCAGTCTGTCTTTATGGCATGGAGTCAGTCTGTCTTTATGGTATGGAGTCAGTCTGTCTTTATGGCATGGAGTCAGTCTGTTTTTATGGTATGGAGTCAGTCTGTCTTTATGGTATGGAGTCAGTCTGTTTTTATGGTATGGAGTCAGTCTGTCTTTATGGTATGGAGTCAGTCTGTTTTAATGGTATGGAGTCAGTCTGTCTTTATGGCACAGAGTCAGTCTGTCTTTATGGCACAGAGTCAGTCTGTCTTTATGGCACAGAGTCAGTCTGTTTTTATGACACAGATTCAGTCTGTCTTTATGGCACGGAGTCAGTCTGTTTTTATGGTATGGAGTCAGTCTGTCTTCATGGTATGGAGTCAGACTGTCTTTATGGTATGGAGTCAGTCTGTCTTTATGACACAGATGCAGTCTCTCTTTATGGCACGGAGTCAGTCTGTTTTTATGGTATGGAGTCAGTTTGTCTTTATGGCATGGAGTCAGTCTGTTTTTATGGTATGGAGTCAGTCTGTCTTTATGGTATGGAGTCAGTCTGTTTTTATGGTATGGAGTCAGTCTGTTTTTATGGCACAGAGTCAGTCTGTCTTTATGGCACAGAGTCAGTCTGTCTTTGTGGCACAGAGTCAGTCTGTCTTTATGGCACGGAGTCAGTCTGTCTTTATGGCACGGAGTCAGTCTGTCTTTATGGCATGGAGTCAGTCCGTCTTTATGGTATGGGGTCAGTCTGTCTTTATGGCATTTAGTAAGTCTGTTTTTATGGCATGGAATCTGTCTGTCTTTATGGTATGGAGTCAGTCTGTCTTTATGGCACAGAGTCAGTCTGTCTTAATGGCACGTAGTCAGTCTGTCTTTATGGCATGGAGTCAGTCTGTCTTTATGGTATGGAGTCAGTCTGTCTTTATGGCACAGAGTCAGTCTGTCTTTATGGCATGGAATCAGTCTGTTTTTATTGTATGGAGTCAGTCTGTCTTTATGGCATGGAGTCAGTCTGTCTTTATGGTATGGAGTCAGTCTGTCTTTATGGCATGGAGTCAGTCTGTTTTTATGGTATGGAGTCAGTCTGTCTTTATGGTATGGAGTCAGTCTGTTTTTATGGTATGGATTCAGTCTGTCTTTATGGCACAGAGTCAGTCTGTCTTAATGGCACGGAGTCAGTCTATATTCATGGCATGGAGTCAGTCTGTCTTCATGGCATGGAGGCAGTCTGTCTTTATGGCACAGAGTCAGTCTGTCTTTATGGCATGGAGTCAGTCTGTCTTTGTGGCACAGAGTCAGTCTGTCTTAATGGCACGGAGTCAGTCTATATTCATGGCATGGAGTCAGTCTGTCTTCATGGCATGGAGGCAGTCTGTCTTTATGGCACAGAGTCAGTCTGTCTTTATGGCACAGAGTCAGTCTGTTTTTATGACACAGATTCAGTCTGTCTTTATGGCACGGAGTCAGTCTGTTTTTATGGTATGGAGTCAGTCTGTCTTCATGGTATGGAGTCAGACTGTCTTTATGGTATGGAGTCAGTCTGTCTTTATGACACAGATGCAGTCTCTCTTTATGGCATGGAGTCAGTCTGTCTTTATGGCACAGAGTCAGTTTGTCTTTATGGCATGGAGTCAGTCTGTTTTTATGGTATGGAGTCAGTCTGTCTTTATGGTATGGAGTCAGTCTGTTTTTATGGTATGGAGTCAGTCTGTTTTTATGGCACAGAGTCAGTCTGTCTTTATGGCACAGAGTCAGTCTGTCTTTGTGGCACAGAGTCAGTCTGTCTTTATGGCACGGAGTCAGTCTGTCTTTATGGCACGGAGTCAGTCTGTCTTTATGGCATGGAGTCAGTCCGTCTTTATGGTATGGGGTCAGTCTGTCTTTATGGCATTTAGTAAGTCTGTTTTTATGGCATGGAATCTGTCTGTCTTTATGGTATGGAGTCAGTCTGTCTTTATGGCACAGAGTCAGTCTGTCTTAATGGCACGTAGTCAGTCTGTCTTTATGGCATGGAGTCAGTCTGTCTTTATGGTATGGAGTCAGTCTGTCTTTATGGCACAGAGTCAGTCTGTCTTTATGGCATGGAATCAGTCTGTTTTTATTGTATGGAGTCAGTCTGTCTTTATGGCATGGAGTCAGTCTGTCTTTATGGTATGGAGTCAGTCTGTCTTTATGGCATGGAGTCAGTCTGTTTTTATGGTATGGAGTCAGTCTGTCTTTATGGTATGGAGTCAGTCTGTTTTTATGGTATGGATTCAGTCTGTCTTTATGGCACAGAGTCAGTCTGTCTTAATGGCATGGAGTCAGTCTATATTCATGGCATGGAGTCAGTCTGTCTTCATGGCATGGAGGCAGTCTGTCTTTATGGCACAGAGTCAGTCTGTCTTTATGGCATGGAGTCAGTCTGTCTTTGTGGCACAGAGTCAGTCTGTCTTAATGGCACGGAGTCAGTCTATATTCATGGCATGGAGTCAGTCTGTCTTCATGGCATGGAGGCAGTCTGTCTTTATGGCACAGAGTCAGTCTGTCTTTATGGCATGGAGTCAGTCTGTCTTTGTGGCACAGAGTCAGTCTGTCTTTATGGCACGGAGTCAGTCTGTCTTTATGGTATGGAGTCAGTTTGTCTTTATGGCATGGAGTCAGTCTGTTTTTATGGTATGGAGTCAGTCTGTCTTTATGGTATGGAGTCAGTCTGTTTTAATGGTATGGAGTCAGTCTGTCTTTATGGCACAGAGTCAGTATGTCTTTATGGCACAGAGTCAGTCTGTCTTTATGGCACAGAGTCAGTCTGTTTTTATGACACAGATTCAGTCTGTCTTTATGGCACGGAGTCAGTCTGTATTCATGGCATGGAGTCAGTCTGTCTTTATGGTATGGAGTCAGTCTGTCTTCATGGTATGGAGTCAGACTGTCTTTATGGTATGGAGTCAGTCTGTCTTTATGACACAGATGCAGTCTCTCTTTATGGCACGGAGTCAGTCTGTTTTTATGGTATGGAGTCAGTTTGTCTTTATGGCATGGAGTCAGTCTGTTTTTATGGTATGGAGTCAGTCTGTCTTTATGGTATGGAGTCAGTCTGTCTTTATGGCACAGAGTCAGTCTGTCTTTATGGCACAGAGTCAGTCTGTCTTTATGGCACAGAGTCAGTCTGTCTTTATGGCACAGAGTCAGTCTGTCTTTATGGTATGGAGTCAGTCTGTCTTTATGACACAGATTCAGTCTGTCTTTATGGCACAGAGTCATTCTGTTGTTATGGTATGGAGTCAGTCTGTCTTTATGGTATGGAGTCAGTCTGTCTTTATTGTAAGGAGTCAGTCTGTCTTTATGGTATGGAGTCAGTCTGTCTTTATGGTATGGAGTCAGTCTTTCTTAATGGCACATAGTCAGTCTGTCTTCATGTCATGGAGTCAGTCTGTTTTCATGGTATGGAGTCAGTCTGTCTTAATGGCATGGAGTCAGTCTGTTTTTATGGTATGGAGTCAGTCTGTCTTTATGGTATGGAGTCAGTCTGTTTTAATGGTATGGAGTCAGTCTGTCTTCATGGCATGGAGTCAGTCTGTCTTTGTGGCACAGAGTCAGTCTGTCTTTATGGCACGGAGTCAGTCTGTCTTTATGGTATGGAGTCAGTTTGTCTTTATGGCATGGAGTCAGTCTGTTTTTATGGTATGGAGTCAGTCTTTCTTAATGGCACATAGTCAGTCTGTCTTCATGTCATGGAGTCAGTCTGTTTTCATGGTATGGAGTCAGTCTGTCTTAATGGCATGGAGTCAGTCTGTTTTTATGGTATGGAGTCAGTCTGTCTTTATGGTATGGAGTCAGTCTGTTTTAATGGTATGGAGTCATTCTGTCTTTATGGCACAGAGTCAGTCTGTCTTTATGGCACAGAGTCAGTCTGTCTTTATGGCACAGAGTCAGTCTGTTTTTATGACACAGATTCAGTCTGTCTTTATGGCACGGAGTCAGTCTGTTTTTATGGTATGGAGTCAGTCTGTCTTCATGGTATGGAGTCAGACTGTCTTTATGGTATGGAGTCAGTCTGTCTTTATGACACAGATGCAGTCTCTCTTTATGGCACAGAGTCAGTCTGTCTTTATGGCACGGAGTCAGTCTGTCTTTATGGCACGGAGTCAGTCTGTCTTTATGGCATGGAGTCAGTCCGTCTTTATGGTATGGAGTCAGTCTGTTTTTATGGTATGGAGTCAGTCTGTTTTTATGGCACAGAGTCAGTCTGTCTTTATGGCACAGAGTCAGTCTGTCTTTGTGGCACAGAGTCAGTCTGTCTTTATGGCACGGAGTCAGTCTGTCTTTATGGCACGGAGTCAGTCTGTCTTTATGGCATGGAGTCAGTCCGTCTTTATGGTATGGGGTCAGTCTGTCTTTATGGCATTTAGTAAGTCTGTTTTTATGGCATGGAATCTGTCTGTCTTTATGGTATGGAGTCAGTCTGTCTTTATGGCACAGAGTCAGTCTGTCTTAATGGCACGTAGTCAGTCTGTCTTTATGGCATGGAGTCAGTCTGTCTTTATGGTATGGAGTCAGTCTGTCTTTATGGCACAGAGTCAGTCTGTCTTTATGGCATGGAATCAGTCTGTTTTTATTGTATGGAGTCAGTCTGTCTTTATGGCATGGAGTCAGTCTGTCTTTATGGTATGGAGTCAGTCTGTCTTTATGGCATGGAGTCAGTCTGTTTTTATGGTATGGAGTCAGTCTGTCTTTATGGTATGGAGTCAGTCTGTTTTTATGGTATGGATTCAGTCTGTCTTTATGGCACAGAGTCAGTCTGTCTTAATGGCACGGAGTCAGTCTATATTCATGGCATGGAGTCAGTCTGTCTTCATGGCATGGAGGCAGTCTGTCTTTATGGCACAGAGTCAGTCTGTCTTTATGGCATGGAGTCAGTCTGTCTTTGTGGCACAGAGTCAGTCTGTCTTTATGGCACGGAGTCAGTCTGTCTTTATGGTATGGAGTCAGTTTGTCTTTATGGCATGGAGTCAGTCTGTTTTTATGGTATGGAGTCAGTCTGTCTTTATGGTATGGAGTCAGTCTGTTTTAATGGAATGGAGTCAGTCTGTCTTTATGGCACAGAGTCAGTATGTCTTTATGGCACAGAGTCAGTCTGTCTTTATGGCACAGAGTCAGTCTGTTTTTATGACACAGATTCAGTCTGTCTTTATGGCACGGAGTCAGTCTGTTTTTATGGTATGGAGTCAGTCTGTCTTCATGGTATGGAGTCAGACTGTCTTTATGGTATGGAGTCAGTCTGTCTTTATGACACAGATGCAGTCTCTCTTTATGGCACGGAGTCAGTCTGTTTTTATGGTATGGAGTCAGTTTGTCTTTATGTTATGGAGTCAGTCTGTTTTTATGGTATGGAGTCAGTCTGTCTTTATGGTATGGAGTCAGTCTGTTTTTATGGTATGGAGTCAGTCTGTTTTTATGGCACAGAGTCAGTCTGTCTTTATGGCACAGAGTCAGTCTGTCTTTGTGGCACAGAGTCAGTCTGTCTTTATGGCACGGAGTCAGTCTGTCTTTATGGCACGGAGTCAGTCTGTCTTTATGGCATGGAGTCAGTCCGTCTTTATGGTATGGGGTCAGTCTGTCTTTATGGCATTTAGTAAGTCTGTTTTTATGGCATGGAATCAGTCTGTCCTTATGGTATGGAGTCAGTCTGTCTTTATGGCACAGAGTCAGTCTGTCTTAATGGCACGTAGTCAGTCTGTCTTTATGGCATGGAGTCAGTCTGTCTTTATGGTATGGAGTCAGTCTGTCTTTATGGCACAGAGTCAGTCTGTCTTTATGGCATGGAATCAGTCTGTTTTTATTGTATGGAGTCAGTCTGTCTTTATGGCATGGAGTCAGTCTGTCTTTATGGTATGGAGTCAGTCTGTCTTTATGGCATGGAGTCAGTCTGTTTTTATGGTATGGAGTCAGTCTGTCTTTATGGAATGGAGTCAGTCTGTTTTTATGGTATGGATTCAGTCTGTCTTTATGGCACAGAGTCAGTCTGTCTTAATGGCACGGAGTCAGTCTATATTCATGGCATGGAGTCAGTCTGTCTTCATGGCATGGAGGCAGTCTGTCTTTATGGCACAGAGTCAGTCTGTCTTTATGGCATGGAGTCAGTCTGTCTTTGTGGCACAGAGTCAGTCTGTCTTTATGGCACGGAGTCAGTCTGTCTTTATGGTATGGAGTCAGTTTGTCTTTATGGCATGGAGTCAGTCTGTTTTTATGGTATGGAGTCAGTCTGTCTTTATGGTATGGAGTCAGTCTGTTTTTATGGTATGGAGTCAGTCTGTCTTTATGGCACAGAGTCAGTATGTCTTTATGGCACAGAGTCAGTCTGTCTTTGTGGCACAGAGTCAGTCTGTCTTTATGGCACGCAGTCAGTCTGTCTTTATGGCACGGAGTCAGTCTGTCTTTATGGCATGGAGTCAGTCCGTATTTATGGTATGATGTCAGTCTGTCTTTATGGCATTTAGTAAGTCTGTTTTTATGGCATGGAATCAGTCTGTCTTTATGGTATGGAGTCAGTCTGTCTTTATGGCACAGAGTCAGTCTGTCTTAATGGCACGTAGTCAGTCTGTCTTTATGGCATGGAGTCAGTCTGTCTTTATGGTATGGAGTCAGTCTGTCTTCATGGCACAGAGTCATTCTGTCTTTATGGCATGGAATCAGTCTGTTTTTATTGTATGGAGTCAGTCTGTCTTTATGGCATGTAGTCAGTCTGTCTTTATGGTATGGAGTCAGTCTGTCTTTATGGCATGGAGTCAGTCTGTTTTTATGGTATGGAGTCAGTCTGTCTTTATGGTATGGAGTCAGTCTGTTTTTATGGTATGGATTCAGTCTGTCTTTATGGCACAGAGTCAGTCTGTCTTAATGGCACGGAGTCAGTCTGTATTCATGGCATGGAGTCAGTCTGTCTTCATGGCATGGAGGCAGTCTGTCTTTATGGCACAGAGTCAGTCTGTCTTTATGGCATGGAGTCAGTCTGTCTTTGTGGCACAGAGTCAGTCTGTCTTTATGGCACAGAGTCAGTCTGTCTTTATGGCAAAGAGTCAGTCTGTCTTTATGGCACAGAGTCAGTCTGTTTTTATGACACAGATTCAGTCTGTCTTTATGGCACGGAGTCAGTCTGTTTTTATGGTATGGAGTCAGTCTGTCTTCATGGTATGGAGTCAGACTGTCTTTATGGTATGGAGTCAGTCTGTCTTTATGACACAGATGCAGTCTCTCTTTATGGCACGGAGTCAGTCTGTTTTTATGGTATGGAGTCAGTTTGTCTTTATGGCATGGAGTCAGTCTGTTTTTATGGTATGGAGTCAGTCTGTCTTTATGGTATGGAGTCAGTCTGTTTTTATGGTATGGAGTCAGTCTGTTTTTATGGCACAGAGTCAGTCTGTCTTTATGGCACAGAGTCAGTCTGTCTTTGTGGCACAGAGTCAGTCTGTCTTTATGGCACGGAGTCAGTCTGTCTTTATGGCACGGAGTCAGTCTGTCTTTATGGCATGGAGTCAGTCCGTCTTTATGGTATGGGGTCAGTCTGTCTTTATGGCATTTAGTAAGTCTGTTTTTATGGCATGGAATCTGTCTGTCTTTATGGTATGGAGTTGGTCTGTCTTTATGGCACAGAGTCAGTCTGTCTTAATGGCACGTAGTCAGTCTGTCTTTATGGCATGGAGTCAGTCTGTCTTTATGGTATGGAGTCAGTCTGTCTTTATGGCACAGAGTCAGTCTGTCTTTATGGCATGGAATCAGTCTGTTTTTATTGTATGGAGTCTGTCTGTCTTTATGGCATGGAGTCAGTCTGTCTTTATGGTATGGAGTCAGTCTGTCTTTATGGCATGGAGTCAGTCTGTTTTTATGGTATGGAGTCAGTCTGTCTTTATGGTATGGAGTCAGTCTGTTTTTATGGTATGGATTCAGTCTGTCTTTATGGCACAGAGTCAGTCTGTCTTAATGGCACGGAGTCAGTCTATATTCATGGCATGGAGTCAGTCTGTCTTCATGGCATGGAGGCAGTCTGTCTTTATGGCACAGAGTCAGTCTGTCTTTATGGCATGGAGTCAGTCTGTCTTTGTGGCACAGAGTCAGTCTGTCTTAATGGCACGGAGTCAGTCTATATTCATGGCATGGAGTCAGTCTGTCTTCATGGCATGGAGGCAGTCTGTCTTTATGGCACAGAGTCAGTCTGTCTTTATGGCATGGAGTCAGTCTGTCTTTGTGGCACAGAGTCAGTCTGTTTTTATGGCACGGAGTCAGTCTGTCTTTATGGTATGGAGTCAGTTTGTCTTTATGGCATGGAGTCAGTCTGTTTTTATGGTATGGAGTCAGTCTGTCTTTATGGTATGGAGTCAGTCTGTTTTAATGGTATGGAGTCAGTCTGTCTTTATGGCACAGAGTCAGTATGTCTTTATGGCACAGAGTCAGTCTGTCTTTATGGCACAGAGTCAGTCTGTTTTTATGACACAGATTCAGTCTGTCTTTATGGCACGGAGTCAGTCTGTATTCATGGCATGGAGTCAGTCTGTCTTTATGGTATGGAGTCAGTCTGTCTTCATGGTATGGAGTCAGACTGTCTTTATGGTATGGAGTCAGTCTGTCTTTATGACACAGATGCAGTCTCTCTTTATGGCACGGCGTCAGTCTGTTTTTATGGTATGGAGTCAGTTTGTCTTTATGGCATGGAGTCAGTCTGTTTTTATGGTATGGAGTCAGTCTGTCTTTATGGTATGGAGTCAGTCTGTCTTTATGGCACAGAGTCAGTCTGTCTTTATGGCACAGAGTCAGTCTGTCTTTATGGCACAGAGTCAGTCTGTCTTTATGGCACAGAGTCAGTCTGTCTTTATGGTATGGAGTCAGTCTGTCTTTATGACACAGATTCAGTCTGTCTTTATGGCACGGAGTCATTCTGTTGTTATGGTATGGAGTCAGTCTGTCTTTATGGTATGGAGTCAGTCTGTCTTTATTGTAAGGAGTCAGTCTGTCTTTATGGTATGGAGTCAGTCTGTCTTTATGGTATGGAGTCAGTCTTTCTTAATGGCACATAGTCAGTCTGTCTTCATGTCATGGAGTCAGTCTGTTTTCATGGTATGGAGTCAGTCTGTCTTAATGGCATGGAGTCAGTCTGTTTTTATGGTATGGAGTCAGTCTGTCTTTATGGTATGGAGTCAGTCTGTTTTAATGGTATGGAGTCAGTCTGTCTTTATGGCACAGAGTCAGTCTGTCTTTATGGCACAGAGTCAGTCTGTCTTTATGGCACAGAGTCAGTCTGTTTTTATGACACAGATTCAGTCTGTCTTTATGGCACGGAGTCAGTCTGTTTTTATGGTATGGAGTCAGTCTGTCTTCATGGTATGGAGTCAGACTGTCTTTATGGTATGGAGTCAGTCTGTCTTTATGACACAGATGCAGTCTCTCTTTATGGCACGGAGTCAGTCTGTTTTTATGGTATGGAGTCAGTTTGTCTTTATGGCATGGAGTCAGTCTGTTTTTATGGTATGGAGTCAGTCTGTCTTTATGGTATGGAGTCAGTCTGTTTTTATGGTATGGAGTCAGTCTGTTTTTATGGCACAGAGTCAGTCTGTCTTTATGGCACAGAGTCAGTCTGTCTTTGTGGCACAGAGTCAGTCTGTCTTTATGGCACGGAGTCAGTCTGTCTTTATGGCACGGAGTCAGTCTGTCTTTATGGCATGGAGTCAGTCCGTCTTTATGGTATGGGGTCAGTCTGTCTTTATGGCATTTAGTAAGTCTGTTTTTATGGCATGGAATCTGTCTGTCTTTATGGTATGGAGTCAGTCTGTCTTTATGGCACAGAGTCAGTCTGTCTTAATGGCACGTAGTCAGTCTGTCTTTATGGCATGGAGTCAGTCTGTCTTTATGGTATGGAGTCAGTCTGTCTTTATGGCACAGAGTCAGTCTGTCTTTATGGCATGGAATCAGTCTGTTTTTATTGTATGGAGTCAGTCTGTCTTTATGGCATGGAGTCAGTCTGTCTTTATGGTATGGAGTCAGTCTGTCTTTATGGCATGGAGTCAGTCTGTTTTTATGGTATGGAGTCAGTCTGTCTTTATGGTATGGAGTCAGTCTGTTTTTATGGTATGGATTCAGTCTGTCTTTATGGCACAGAGTCAGTCTGTCTTAATGGCACGGAGTCAGTCTATATTCATGGCATGGAGTCAGTCTGTCTTCATGGCATGGAGGCAGTCTGTCTTTATGGCACAGAGTCAGTCTGTCTTTATGGCATGGAGTCAGTCTGTCTTTGTGGCACAGAGTCAGTCTGTCTTTATGGCACGGAGTCAGTCTGTCTTTATGGTATGGAGTCAGTTTGTCTTTATGGCATGGAGTCAGTCTGTTTTTATGGTATGGAGTCAGTCTGTCTTTATGATATGGAGTCAGTCTGTTTTAATGGTATGGAGTCAGTCTGTCTTTATGGCACAGAGTCAGTATGTCTTTATGGCACAGAGTCAGTCTGTCTTTATGGCACAGAGTCAGTCTGTTTTTATGACACAGATTCAGTCTGTCTTTATGGCACGGAGTCAGTCTGTATTCATGGCATGGAGTCAGTCTGTCTTTATGGTATGGAGTCAGTCTGTCTTCATGGTATGGAGTCAGACTGTCTTTATGGTATGGAGTCAGTCTGTCTTTATGACACAGATGCAGTCTCTCTTTATGGCACGGAGTCAGTCTGTTTTTATGGTATGGAGTCAGTTTGTCTTTATGGCATGGAGTCAGTCTGTTTTTATGGTATGGAGTCAGTCTGTCTTTATGGTATGGAGTCAGTCTGTCTTTATGGCACAGAGTCAGTCTGTCTTTATGGCACAGAGTCAGTCTGTCTTTATGGCACAGAGTCAGTCTGTCTTTATGGCACAGAGTCAGTCTGTCTTTATGGTATGGAGTCAGTCTGTCTTTATGACACAGATTCAGTCTGTCTTTATGGCACGGAGTCATTCTGTTGTTATGGTATGGAGTCAGTCTGTCTTTATGGTATGGAGTCAGTCTGTCTTTATTGTAAGGAGTCAGTCTGTCTTTATGGTATGGAGTCAGTCTGTCTTTATGGTATGGAGTCAGTCTTTCTTAATGGCACATAGTCAGTCTGTCTTCATGTCATGGAGTCAGTCTGTTTTCATGGTATGGAGTCAGTCTGTCTTAATGGCATGTAGTCAGTCTGTTTTTATGGTATGGAGTCAGTCTGTCTTTATGGTATGGAGTCAGTCTGTTTTAATGGTATGGAGTCAGTCTGTCTTTATGGCACAGAGTCAGTCTGTCTTCATGGCACAGAGTCAGTCTGTCTTTATGGCACAGAGTCAGTCTGTTTTTATGACACAGATTCAGTCTGTCTTTATGGCACGGAGTCAGTCTGTTTTTATGGTATGGAGTCAGTCTGTCTTCATGGTATGGAGTCAGACTGTCTTTATGGTATGGAGTCAGTCTGTCTTTATGACACAGATGCAGTCTCTCTTTATGGCACGGCGTCAGTCTGTTTTTATGGTATGGAGTCAGTTTGTCTTTATGGCATGGAGTCAGTCTGTTTTTATGGTATGGAGTCAGTCTGTCTTTATGGTATGGAGTCAGTCTGTCTTTATGGCACAGAGTCAGTCTGTCTTTATGGCACAGAGTCAGTCTGTCTTTATGGCACAGAGTCAGTCTGTCTTTATGGCACAGAGTCAGTCTGTCTTTATGGTATGGAGTCAGTCTGTCTTTATGACACAGATTCAGTCTGTCTTTATGGCACGGAGTCATTCTGTTGTTATGGTATGGAGTCAGTCTGTCTTTATGGTATGGAGTCAGTCTGTCTTTATTGTAAGGAGTCAGTCTGTCTTTATGGTATGGAGTCAGTCTGTCTTTATGGTATGGAGTCAGTCTTTCTTAATGGCACATAGTCAGTCTGTCTTCATGTCATGGAGTCAGTCTGTTTTCATGGTATGGAGTCAGTCTGTCTTAATGGCATGGAGTCAGTCTGTTTTTATGGTATGGAGTCAGTCTGTCTTTATGGTATGGAGTCAGTCTGTTTTAATGGTATGGAGTCAGTCTGTCTTTATGGCACAGAGTCAGTCTGTCTTTATGGCACAGAGTCAGTCTGTCTTTATGGCACAGAGTCAGTCTGTTTTTATGACACAGATTCAGTCTGTCTTTATGGCACGGAGTCAGTCTGTTTTTATGGTATGGAGTCAGTCTGTCTTCATGGTATGGAGTCAGACTGTCTTTATGGTATGGAGTCAGTCTGTCTTTATGACACAGATGCAGTCTCTCTTTATGGCACGGAGTCAGTCTGTTTTTATGGTATGGAGTCAGTTTGTCTTTATGGCATGGAGTCAGTCTGTTTTTATGGTATGGAGTCAGTCTGTCTTTATGGTATGGAGTCAGTCTGTTTTTATGGTATGGAGTCAGTCTGTTTTTATGGCACAGAGTCAGTCTGTCTTTATGGCACAGAGTCAGTCTGTCTTTGTGGCACAGAGTCAGTCTGTCTTTATGGCACGGAGTCAGTCTGTCTTTATGGCACGGAGTCAGTCTGTCTTTATGGCATGGAGTCAGTCCGTCTTTATGGTATGGGGTCAGTCTGTCTTTATGGCATTTAGTAAGTCTGTTTTTATGGCATGGAATCTGTCTGTCTTTATGGTATGGAGTCAGTCTGTCTTTATGGCACAGAGTCAGTCTGTCTTAATGGCACGTAGTCAGTCTGTCTTTATGGCATGGAGTCAGTCTGTCTTTATGGTATGGAGTCAGTCTGTCTTTATGGCACAGAGTCAGTCTGTCTTTATGGCATGGAATCAGTCTGTTTTTATTGTATGGAGTCAGTCTGTCTTTATGGCATGGAGTCAGTCTGTCTTTATGGTATGGAGTCAGTCTGTCTTTATGGCATGGAGTCAGTCTGTTTTTATGGTATGGAGTCAGTCTGTCTTTATGGTATGGAGTCAGTCTGTTTTTATGGTATGGATTCAGTCTGTCTTTATGGCACAGAGTCAGTCTGTCTTAATGGCACGGAGTCAGTCTATATTCATGGCATGGAGTCAGTCTGTCTTCATGGCATGGAGGCAGTCTGTCTTTATGGCACAGAGTCAGTCTGTCTTTATGGCATGGAGTCAGTCTGTCTTTGTGGCACAGAGTCAGTCTGTCTTTATGGCACGGAGTCAGTCTGTCTTTATGGTATGGAGTCAGTTTGTCTTTATGGCATGGAGTCAGTCTGTTTTTATGGTATGGAGTCAGTCTGTCTTTATGATATGGAGTCAGTCTGTTTTAATGGTATGGAGTCAGTCTGTCTTTATGGCACAGAGTCAGTATGTCTTTATGGCACAGAGTCAGTCTGTCTTTATGGCACAGAGTCAGTCTGTTTTTATGACACAGATTCAGTCTGTCTTTATGGCACGGAGTCAGTCTGTATTCATGGCATGGAGTCAGTCTGTCTTTATGGTATGGAGTCAGTCTGTCTTCATGGTATGGAGTCAGACTGTCTTTATGGTATGGAGTCAGTCTGTCTTTATGACACAGATGCAGTCTCTCTTTATGGCACGGAGTCAGTCTGTTTTTATGGTATGGAGTCAGTTTGTCTTTATGGCATGGAGTCAGTCTGTTTTTATGGTATGGAGTCAGTCTGTCTTTATGGTATGGAGTCAGTCTGTCTTTATGGCACAGAGTCAGTCTGTCTTTATGGCACAGAGTCAGTCTGTCTTTATGGCACAGAGTCAGTCTGTCTTTATGGCACAGAGTCAGTCTGTCTTTATGGTATGGAGTCAGTCTGTCTTTATGACACAGATTCAGTCTGTCTTTATGGCACGGAGTCATTCTGTTGTTATGGTATGGAGTCAGTCTGTCTTTATGGTATGGAGTCAGTCTGTCTTTATTGTAAGGAGTCAGTCTGTCTTTATGGTATGGAGTCAGTCTGTCTTTATGGTATGGAGTCAGTCTTTCTTAATGGCACATAGTCAGTCTGTCTTCATGTCATGGAGTCAGTCTGTTTTCATGGTATGGAGTCAGTCTGTCTTAATGGCATGTAGTCAGTCTGTTTTTATGGTATGGAGTCAGTCTGTCTTTATGGTATGGAGTCAGTCTGTTTTAATGGTATGGAGTCAGTCTGTCTTTATGGCACAGAGTCAGTCTGTCTTCATGGCACAGAGTCAGTCTGTCTTTATGGCACAGAGTCAGTCTGTTTTTATGACACAGATTCAGTCTGTCTTTATGGCACGGAGTCAGTCTGTTTTTATGGTATGGAGTCAGTCTGTCTTCATGGTATGGAGTCAGACTGTCTTTATGGTATGGAGTCAGTCTGTCTTTATGACACAGATGCAGTCTCTCTTTATGGCACGGAGTCAGTCTGTTTTTATGGTATGGAGTCAGTTTGTCTTTATGGCATGGAGTCAGTCTGTTTTTATGGTATGGAGTCAGTCTGTCTTTATGGTATGGAGTCAGTCTGTTTTTATGGTATGGAGTCAGTCTGTTTTTATGGCACAGAGTCAGTCTGTCTTTATGGCACAGAGTCAGTCTGTCTTTGTGGCACAGAGTCAGTCTGTCTTTATGGTACGGAGTCAGTCTGTCTTTATGGCACGGAGTCAGTCTGTCTTTATGGCATGGAGTCAGTCCGTCTTTATGGTATGGGGTCAGTCTGTCTTTATGGCATTTAGTAAGTCTGTTTTTATGGCATGGAATCTGTCTGTCTTTATGGTATGGAGTCAGTCTGTCTTTATGGCACAGAGTCAGTCTGTCTTAATGGCACGTAGTCAGTCTGTCTTTATGGCATGGAGTCAGTCTGTCTTTATGGTATGGAGTCAGTCTGTCTTTATGGCACAGAGTCAGTCTGTCTTTATGGCATGGAATCAGTCTGTTTTTATTGTATGGAGTCAGTCTGTCTTTATGGCATGGAGTCAGTCTGTCTTTATGGTATGGAGTCAGTCTGTCTTTATGGCATGGAGTCAGTCTGTTTTTATGGTATGGAGTCAGTCTGTCTTTATGGTATGGAGTCAGTCTGTTTTTATGGTATGGATTCAGTCTGTCTTTATGGCACAGAGTCAGTCTGTCTTAATGGCACGGAGTCAGTCTATATTCATGGCATGGAGTCAGTCTGTCTTCATGGCATGGAGGCAGTCTGTCTTTATGGCACAGAGTCAGTCTGTCTTTATGGCATGGAGTCAGTCTGTCTTTGTGGCACAGAGTCAGTCTGTCTTTATGGCACGGAGTCAGTCTGTCTTTATGGTATGGAGTCAGTTTGTCTTTATGGCATGGAGTCAGTCTGTTTTTATGGTATGGAGTCAGTCTGTCTTTATGGTATGGAGTCAGTCTGTTTTAATGGAATGGAGTCAGTCTGTCTTTATGGCACAGAGTCAGTATGTCTTTATGGCACAGAGTCAGTCTGTCTTTATGGCACAGAGTCAGTCTGTTTTTATGACACAGATTCAGTCTGTCTTTATGGCACGGAGTCAGTCTGTTTTTATGGTATGGAGTCAGTCTGTCTTCATGGTAGGGAGTCAGACTGTCTTTATGGTATGGAGTCAGTCTGTCTTTATGACACAGATGCAGTCTCTCTTTATGGCACGGAGTCAGTCTGTTTTTATGGTATGGAGTCAGTTTGTCTTTATGGCATGGAGTCAGTCTGTTTTTATGGTATGGAGTCAGTCTGTCTTTATGGTATGGAGTCAGTCTGTTTTTATGGTATGGAGTCAGTCTGTTTTTATGGCACAGAGTCAGTCTGTCTTTATGGCACAGAGTCAGTCTGTCTTTGTGGCACAGAGTCAGTCTGTCTTTATGGCACGGAGTCAGTCTGTCTTTATGGCACGGAGTCAGTCTGTCTTTATGGCATGGAGTCAGTCCATCTTTATGGTATGGGGTCAGTCTGTCTTTATGGCATTTAGTAAGTCTGTTTTTATGGCATGGAATCAGTCTGTCTTTATGGTATGGAGTCAGTCTGTCTTTATGGCACAGAGTCAGTCTGTCTTAATGGCACGTAGTCAGTCTGTCTTTATGGCATGGAGTCAGTCTGTCTTTATGGTATGGAGTCAGTCTGTCTTTATGGCACATAGTCAGTCTGTCTTTATGGCATGGAATCAGTCTGTTTTTATTGTATGGAGTCAGTCTGTCTTTATGGCATGGAGTCAGTCTGTCTTTATGGTATGGAGTCAGTCTGTCTTTATGGCATGGAGTCAGTCTGTTTTTATGGTATGGAGTCAGTCTGTCTTTATGGAATGGAGTCAGTCTGTTTTTATGGTATGGATTCAGTCTGTCTTTATGGCACAGAGTCAGTCTGTCTTAATGGCACGGAGTCAGTCTATATTCATGGCATGGAGTCAGTCTGTCTTCATGGCATGGAGGCAGTCTGTCTTTATGGCACAGAGTCAGTCTGTCTTTATGGCATGGAGTCAGTCTGTCTTTGTGGCACAGAGTCAGTCTGTCTTTATGGCACGGAGTCAGTCTGTCTTTATGGTATGGAGTCAGTTTGTCTTTATGGCATGGAGTCAGTCTGTTTTTATGGTATGGAGTCAGTCTGTCTTTATGGTATGGAGTCAGTCTGTTTTTATGGTATGGAGTCAGTCTGTCTTTATGGCACAGAGTCAGTCTGTCTTTATGGCACAGAGTCAGTCTGTCTTTGTGGCACAGAGTCAGTCTGTCTTTATGGCACGCAGTCAGTCTGTCTTTATGGCACGGAGTCAGTCTGTCTTTATGGCATGGAGTCAGTCCGTATTTATGGTATGATGTCAGTCTGTCTTTATGGCATTTAGTAAGTCTGTTTTTATGGCATGGAATCAGTCTGTCTTTATGGTATGGAGTCAGTCTGTCTTTATGGCACAGAGTCAGTCTGTCTTAATGGCACGTAGTCAGTCTGTCTTTATGGCATGGAGTCAGTCTGTCTTTATGGTATGGAGTCAGTCTGTCTTCATGGCACAGAGTCATTCTGTCTTTATGGCATGGAATCAGTCTGTTTTTATTGTATGGAGTCAGTCTGTCTTTATGGCATGGAGTCAGTCTGTCTTTATGGTATGGAGTCAGTCTGTCTTTATGGCATGGAGTCAGTCTGTTTTTATGGTATGGAGTCAGTCTGTCTTTATGGTATGGAGTCAGTCTGTTTTTATGGTATGGATTCAGTCTGTCTTTATGGCACAGAGTCAGTCTGTCTTAATGGCACGGAGTCAGTCTGTATTCATGGCATGGAGTCAGTCTGTCTTCATGGCATGGAGGCAGTCTGTCTTTATGGCACAGAGTCAGTCTGTCTTTATGGCATGGAGTCAGTCTGTCTTTGTGGCACAGAGTCAGTCTGTCTTTATGGCACGGAGTCAGTCTGTCTTTATGGTATGGAGTCAGTCTGTCTTTATGGCACTGAGTCAGTCTGTCTTTATGGCACAGAGTCAGTCTGTCTTTATGGTATGGAGTCAGTCTGTCTTTATGGTATGGAGTCAGTCTTTCTTAATGGCACAGAGTCAGTCTGTCTTCATGTCATTGAGTCAGTCTGTTTTCATGGTATGGAGTCAGTCTGTCTTAATGGCATGGAGTCAGTCTGTTTTTATGGTATGGAGTCAGTCTGTCTTTATGGTATGGAGTCAGTCTGTTTTTATGGTATGGAGTCAGTCTGTCTTTATGGCACAGAGTCAGTCTGTCTTTATGGCACAGAGTCAGTCTGTCTTTATGGCACAGAGTCAGTCTGTTTTTATGACACAGATTCAGTCTGTCTTTATGGCACGGAGTCAGTCTGTTTTTATGGTATGGAGTCAGTCTGTCTTCATGGTATGGAGTCAGACTGTCTTTATGATATGGAGTCAGTCTGTCTTTATGACACAGATGCAGTCTGTCTTCATGGCATGGAGTCAGTCTGTCTTCATGGCACAGAGTCAGTCTGTCTTTAGTGTATGGAGTCAGTCTGTCTTTATGGTATGGAGTCAGTCTTTCTTAATGGCACAGAGTCAGTCTGTCTTCATGTCATGGAGTCAGTCTGTTTTTATGGTATGGAGTCAGTCTGTCTTTATGGCATGGAGTCAGTCTGTTTTTATGGTATGGAGTCAGTCTGTCTTTATGGTATGGAGTCAGTCTGTTTTTATGGTATGGAGTCAGTCTGTCTTTATGGCACTGAGTCAGTCTGTCTTCGTGTCATGGAGTCAGTCTGTTTTTATGGTATGGAGTCAGTCTGTCTTTATGGCATGGAGTCAGTCTGTCTTTATGGTATGGAGTCAGTCTGTCTTTATGACATGGAGTCAGTCTGTCTTTATGGCACAGAGTCAGTCTGTCTTTATGGTATGGAGTCAGTCTGTCTTTATGGTATGGAGTCAGTCTTTCTTAATGGCACAGAGTCAGTCTGTCTTAATGGCACAGAGTCAGTCTGTCTTCATGTCATGGAGTCAGTCTGTTTTTATGGTATGGAGTCAGTCTGTCTATATGGCATGGAGTCAGTCTGTTTTTATGGTATGGAGTCAGTCTGTCTTTATGGTATGGAGTCAGTCTGTCTTTATGGTATGGAGTCAGTCTGTCTTTATGGTATGGAGTCAGTCTGTCTTTATGGCACAGAGTCAGTCTGTCTTTATGGCATGGAATCAGTCTGTTTTTATTGTATGGAGTCAGTCTGTCTTTGTGGCATGGAGTCAGTCTGTCTTTATGGTATGGAGTCAGTCTGTCTTTATGGCATGGAGTCAGTCTGTTTTTATGGTATGGAGTCAGTCTGTCTTTATGGTATGGAGTCAGTCTGTTTTTATGGTATGGATTCAGTCTGTCTTTATGGCACAGAGTCAGTCTGTCTTAATGGCACGGAGTCAGTCTGTATTCATGGCATGGAGTCAGTCTGTCTTCATGGCATGGAGGCAGTCTGTCTTTATGGCACAGAGTCAGTCTGTCTTTATGGCATGGAGTCAGTCTGTCTTTGTGGCACAGAGTCAGTCTGTCTTTATGGCACGGAGTCAGTCTGTCTTTATGGTATGGAGTCAGTTTGTCTTTATGGCACTGAGTCAGTCTGTTTTTATGGTATGGAGTCAGTCTGTCTTTATGGTATGGAGTCAGTCTGTTTTTATGGTATGGAGTCAGTCTGTCTTTATGGCACGGAGCCAGTCTGTCTTTATGTCACAGAGTCAGTCTGTCTTTGTGGCACAGAGTCAGTCTGTCTTTATGGCACGGAGTCAGTCTGTCTTTATGGCACGGAGTCAGTCTGTCTTTATGGCATGGAGTCAGTCCGTCTTTATGGTATGATGTCAGTCTGTCTTTATGGCATTTAGTAAGTCTGTTTTTATGGCATGGAATCAGTCTGTCTTTATGGTATGGAGTCAGTCTGTCTTTATGGCACAGAGTCAGTCTGTCTTAATGGCACGTAGTCAGTCTGTCTTTATGGCATGGAGTCAGTCTGTCTTTATGGTATGGAGTCAGTCTGTCTTTATGGCACAGAGTCAGTCTGTCTTTATGGCATGGAATCAGTCTGTTTTTATTGTATGGAGTCAGTCTGTCTTTATGGCATGGAGTCAGTCTGTCTTTATGGTATGGAGTCAGTCTGTCTTTATGGCATGGAGTCAGTCTGTTTTTATGGTATGGAGTCAGTCTGCCTTTATGGTATGGAGTCAGTCTGTTTTTATGGTATGGATTCAGTCTGTCTTTATGGCACAGAGTCAGTCTGTCTTAATGGCACGGAGTCAGTCTGTATTCATGGCATGGAGTCAGTCTGTCTTCATGGCATGGAGGCAGTCTGTCTTTATGGCACAGAGTCAGTCTGTCTTTATGGCATGGAGTCAGTCTGTCTTTGTGGCACAGAGTCAGTCTGTCTTTATGGCACGGAGTCAGTCTGTCTTTATGGTATGGAGTCAGTCTGTCTTTATGGCACTGAGTCAGTCTGTCTTTATGGCACAGAGTCAGTCTGTCTTTATGGCACTGAGTCAGTCTGTCTTTATGGCACAGAGTCAGTCTGTCTTTATGGCATGGAGTCAGTCTGTCTTTATGGCACGGAGTCAGTCTGTCTTTATGGTATGGAGTCAGTCTGTCTTTATGGCACTGAGTCAGTCTGTCTTTATGGCACAGAGTCAGTCTGTCTTTATGGTATGGAGTCAGTCTGTCTTTATGGTATGGAGTCAGTCTTTCTTAATGGCACAGAGTCAGTCTGTCTTCATGTCATTGAGTCAGTCTGTTTTCATGGTATGGAGTCAGTCTGTCTTAATGGCATGGAGTCAGTCTGTTTTTATGGTATGGAGTCAGTCTGTCTTTATGGTATGGAGTCAGTCTGTTTTTATGGTATGGAGTCAGTCTGTCTTTATGGCACAGAGTCAGTCTGTCTTTATGGCACAGAGTCAGTCTGTCTTTATGGCACAGAGTCAGTCTGTTTTTATGACACAGATTCAGTCTGTCTTTATGGCACGGAGTCAGTCTGTTTTTATGGTATGGAGTCAGTCTGTCTTCATGGTATGGAGTCAGACTGTCTTTATGATATGGAGTCAGTCTGTCTTTATGACACAGATGCAGTCTGTCTTCATGGCATGGAGTCAGTCTGTCTTCATGGCACAGAGTCAGTCTGTCTTTAGTGTATGGAGTCAGTCTGTCTTTATGGTATGGAGTCAGTCTTTCTTAATGGCACAGAGTCAGTCTGTCTTCATGTCATGGAGTCAGTCTGTTTTTATGGTATGGAGTCAGTCTGTCTTTATGGCATGGAGTCAGTCTGTTTTTATGGTATGGAGTCAGTCTGTCTTTATGGTATGGAGTCAATCTGTTTTTATGGTATGGAGTCAGTCTGTCTTTATGGCACTGAGTCAGTCTGTCTTCGTGTCATGGAGTCAGTCTGTTTTTATGGTATGGAGTCAGTCTGTCTTTATGGCATGGAGTCAGTCTGTCTTTATGGTATGGAGTCAGTCTGTCTTTATGACATGGAGTCAGTCTGTCTTTATGGCACAGAGTCAGTCTGTCTTTATGGTATGGAGTCAGTCCGTCTTTATGGTATGGAGTCAGTCTTTCTTAATGGCACAGAGTCAGTCTGTCTTAATGGCACAGAGTCAGTCTGTCTTCATGTCATGGAGTCAGTCTGTTTTTATGGTATGGAGTCAGTCTGTCTATATGGCATGGAGTCAGTCTGTTTTTATGGTATGGAGTCAGTCTGTCTTTATGGTATGGAGTCAGTCTGTCTTTATGGTATGGAGTCAGTCTGTCTTTATGGTATGGAGTCAGTCTGTCTTTATGGCACAGAGTCAGTCTGTCTTTATGGCATGGAATCAGTCAGTTTTTATTGTATGGAGTCAGTCTGTCTTTATGGCATGGAGTCAGTCTGTCTTTATGGTATGGAGTCAGTCTGTCTTTATGGCATGGAGTCAGTCTGTTTTTATGGTATGGAGTCAGTCTGTCTTTATGGTATGGAGTCAGTCTGTTTTTATGGTATGGATTCAGTCTGTCTTTATGGCACAGAGTCAGTCTGTCTTAATGGCACGGAGTCAGTCTGTCTTTATGGCACAGAGTCAGTCTGTCTTTATGGCATGGAGTCAGTCTGTCTTTGTGGCACAGAGTCAGTCTGTCTTTATGGCACGGAGTCAGTCTATCTTTATGGTATGGAGTCAGTTTGTCTTTATGGCATGGAGTCAGTCTGTTTTTATGGTATGGAGTCAGTCTGTCTTTATGGTATGGAGTCAGTCTGTTTTTATGGTATGGAGTCAGTCTGTCTTTATGGCACAGAGTCAGTCTGTCTTTATGTCACAGAGTCAGTCTGTCTTTGTGGCACAGAGTCAGTCTGTCTTTATGGCACGGAGTCAGTCTATCTTTATGGCACGGAGTCAGTCTGTCTTTATGGCATGGAGTCAGTCCGTCTTTATGGTATGATGTCAGTCTGTCTTTATGGCATTTAGTAAGTCTGTTTTTATGGCATGGAATCAGTCTGTCTTTATGGTATGGAGTCAGTCTGTCTTTATGGCACAGAGTCAGTCTGTCTTAATGGCACGTAGTCAGTCTGTCTTTATGGCATGGAGTCAGTCTGTCTTTATGGTATGGAGTCAGTCTGTCTTTATGGCACAGAGTCAGTCTGTCTTTATGGCATGGAATCAGTCTGTTTTTATTGTATGGAGTCAGTCTGTCTTTATGGCATGGAGTCAGTCTGTCTTTATGGTATGGAGTCAGTCTGTCTTTATGGCATGGAGTCAGTCTGTTTTTATGGTATGGAGTCAGTCTGTCTTTATGGTATGGAGTCAGTCTGTTTTTATGGTATGGATTCAGTCTGTCTTTATGGCACAGAGTCAGTCTGTCTTAATGGCACGGAGTCAGTCTGTATTCATGGCATGGAGTCAGTCTGTCTTCATGGCATGGAGGCAGTCTGTCTTTATGGCACAGAGTCAGTCTGTCTTTATGGCATGGAGTCAGTCTGTCTTTGTGGCACAGAGTCAGTCTGTCTTTATGGCACGGAGTCAGTCTGTCTTTATGGTATGGAGTCAGTCTGTCTTTATGGCACTGAGTCAGTCTGTCTTTATGGCACAGAGTCAGTCTGTCTTTATGGTATGGAGTCAGTCTGTCTTTATGGTATGGAGTCAGTCTTTCTTAATGGCACAGAGTCAGTCTGTCTTCATGTCATTGAGTCAGTCTGTTTTCATGGTATGGAGTCAGTCTGTCTTAATGGCATGGAGTCAGTCTGATTTTATGGTATGGAGTCAGTCTGTCTTTATGGTATGGAGTCAGTCTGTTTTTATGGTATGGAGTCAGTCTGTCTTTATGGCACAGAGTCAGTCTGTCTTTATGGCACAGAGTCAGTCTGTCTTTATGGCACAGAGTCAGTCTGTTTTTATGACACAGATTCAGTCTGTCTTTATGGCACGGAGTCAGTCTGTTTTTATGGTATGGAGTCAGTCTGTCTTCATGGTATGGAGTCAGACTGTCTTTATGATATGGAGTCAGTCTGTCTTTATGACACAGATGCAGTCTGTCTTCATGGCATGGAGTCAGTCTGTCTTCATGGCACAGAGTCAGTCTGTCTTTATGGTATGGAGTCAGTCTGTCTTTATGGTATGGAGTCAGTCTTTCTTAATGGCACAGAGTCAGTCTGTCTTAATGTCATGGAGTCAGTCTGTTTTTATGGTATGGAGTCAGTCTGTCTTTATGGCATGGATTCAGTCTGTTTTTATGGTATGGAGTCAGTCTGTCTTTATGGTATGGAGTCAGTCTGTTTTTATGGTATGGAGTCAGTCTGTCTTTATGGCACTGAGTCAGTCTGTCTTCATGTCATGGAGTCAGTCTGTTTTTATGGTATGGAGTCAGTCTGTCTATATGGCATGGAGTCAGTCTGTTTTTATGGTATGGAGTCAGTCTGTCTTTATGGTATGGAGTCAGTCTGTCTTTATGGTATGGAGTCAGTCTGTCTTTATGGTATGGAGTCAGTCTGTCTTTATGGCACAGAGTCAGTCTGTCTTTATGGCATGGAATCAGTCTGTTTTTATTGTATGGAGTCAGTCTGTCTTTGTGGCATGGAGTCAGTCTGTCTTTATGGTATGGAGTCAGTCTGTCTTTATGGCATGGAGTCAGTCTGTTTTTATGGTATGGAGTCAGTCTGTCTTTATGGTATGGAGTCAGTCTGTTTTTATGGTATGGATTCAGTCTGTCTTTATGGCACAGAGTCAGTCTGTCTTAATGGCACGGAGTCAGTCTGTATTCATGGCATGGAGTCAGTCTGTCTTCATGGCATGGAGGCAGTCTGTCTTTATGGCACAGAGTCAGTCTGTCTTTATGGCATGGAGTCAGTCTGTCTTTGTGGCACAGAGTCAGTCTGTCTTTATGGCACGGAGTCAGTCTGTCTTTATGGTATGGAGTCAGTTTGTCTTTATGGCACTGAGTCAGTCTGTTTTTATGGTATGGAGTCAGTCTGTCTTTATGGTATGGAGTCAGTCTGTTTTTATGGTATGGAGTCAGTCTGTCTTTATGGCACGGAGCCAGTCTGTCTTTATGTCACAGAGTCAGTCTGTCTTTGTGGCACAGAGTCAGTCTGTCTTTATGGCACGGAGTCAGTCTGTCTTTATGGCACGGAGTCAGTCTGTCTTTATGGCATGGAGTCAGTCCGTCTTTATGGTATGATGTCAGTCTGTCTTTATGGCATTTAGTAAGTCTGTTTTTATGGCATGGAATCAGTCTGTCTTTATGGTATGGAGTCAGTCTGTCTTTATGGCACAGAGTCAGTCTGTCTTAATGGCACGTAGTCAGTCTGTCTTTATGGCATGGAGTCAGTCTGTCTTTATGGTATGGAGTCAGTCTGTCTTTATGGCACAGAGTCAGTCTGTCTTTATGGCATGGAATCAGTCTGTTTTTATTGTATGGAGTCAGTCTGTCTTTATGGCATGGAGTCAGTCTGTCTTTATGGTATGGAGTCAGTCTGTCTTTATGGCATGGAGTCAGTCTGTTTTTATGGTATGGAGTCAGTCTGCCTTTATGGTATGGAGTCAGTCTGTTTTTATGGTATGGATTCAGTCTGTCTTTATGGCACAGAGTCAGTCTGTCTTAATGGCACGGAGTCAGTCTGTATTCATGGCATGGAGTCAGTCTGTCTTCATGGCATGGAGGCAGTCTGTCTTTATGGCACAGAGTCAGTCTGTCTTTATGGCATGGAGTCAGTCTGTCTTTGTGGCACAGAGTCAGTCTGTCTTTATGGCACGGAGTCAGTCTGTCTTTATGGTATGGAGTCAGTCTGTCTTTATGGCACTGAGTCAGTCTGTCTTTATGGCACAGAGTCAGTCTGTCTTTATGGCACTGAGTCAGTCTGTCTTTATGGCACAGAGTCA
This sequence comes from Coregonus lavaretus, assembly GCF_964263955.1. Taxonomy (NCBI): domain Eukaryota; kingdom Metazoa; phylum Chordata; class Actinopteri; order Salmoniformes; family Salmonidae; genus Coregonus; species Coregonus lavaretus. Next base: position 10,593,669 of record NC_140000.1, read on the forward strand.
GTCTGTCTTTATGGCATGGAGTCAGTCTGTCTTTATGGCACGGAGTCAGTCTGTCTTTATGGTATGGAGTCAGTCTGTCTTTATGGCACTGAGTCAGTCTGTCTTTATGGCACAGAGTCAGTCTGTCTTTATGGTATGGAGTCAGTCTGTCTTTATGGTATGGAGTCAGTCTTTCTTAATGGCACAGAGTCAGTCTGTCTTCATGTCATTGAGTCAGTCTGTTTTCATGGTATGGAGTCAGTCTGTCTTAATGGCATGGAGTCAGTCTGTTTTTATGGTATGGAGTCAGTCTGTCTTTATGGTATGGAGTCAGTCTGTTTTTATGGTATGGAGTCAGTCTGTCTTTATGGCACAGAGTCAGTCTGTCTTTATGGCACAGAGTCAGTCTGTCTTTATGGCACAGAGTCAGTCTGTTTTTATGACACAGATTCAGTCTGTCTTTATGGCACGGAGTCAGTCTGTTTTTATGGTATGGAGTCAGTCTGTCTTCATGGTATGGAGTCAGACTGTCTTTATGATATGGAGTCAGTCTGTCTTTATGACACAGATGCAGTCTGTCTTCATGGCATGGAGTCAGTCTGTCTTCATGGCACAGAGTCAGTCTGTCTTTAGTGTATGGAGTCAGTCTGTCTTTATGGTATGGAGTCAGTCTTTCTTAATGGCACAGAGTCAGTCTGTCTTCATGTCATGGAGTCAGTCTGTTTTTATGGTATGGAGTCAGTCTGTCTTTATGGCATGGAGTCAGTCTGTTTTTATGGTATGGAGTCAGTCTGTCTTTATGGTATGGAGTCAATCTGTTTTTATGGTATGGAGTCAGTCTGTCTTTATGGCACTGAGTCAGTCTGTCTTCGTGTCATGGAGTCAGTCTGTTTTTATGGTATGGAGTCAGTCTGTCTTTATGGCATGGAGTCAGTCTGTCTTTATGGTATGGAGTCAGTCTGTCTTTATGACATGGAGTCAGTCTGTCTTTATGGCACAGAGTCAGTCTGTCTTTATGGTATGGAGTCAGTCCGTCTTTATGGTATGGAGTCAGTCTTTCTTAATGGCACAGAGTCAGTCTGTCTTAATGGCACAGAGTCAGTCTGTCTTCATGTCATGGAGTCAGTCTGTTTTTATGGTATGGAGTCAGTCTGTCTATATGGCATGGAGTCAGTCTGTTTTTATGGTATGGAGTCAGTCTGTCTTTATGGTATGGAGTCAGTCTGTCTTTATGGTATGGAGTCAGTCTGTCTTTATGGTATGGAGTCAGTCTGTCTTTATGGCACAGAGTCAGTCTGTCTTTATGGCATGGAATCAGTCAGTTTTTATTGTATGGAGTCAGTCTGTCTTTATGGCATGGAGTCAGTCTGTCTTTATGGTATGGAGTCAGTCTGTCTTTATGGCATGGAGTCAGTCTGTTTTTATGGTATGGAGTCAGTCTGTCTTTATGGTATGGAGTCAGTCTGTTTTTATGGTATGGATTCAGTCTGTCTTTATGGCACAGAGTCAGTCTGTCTTAATGGCACGGAGTCAGTCTGTCTTTATGGCACAGAGTCAGTCTGTCTTTATGGCATGGAGTCAGTCTGTCTTTGTGGCACAGAGTCAGTCTGTCTTTATGGCACGGAGTCAGTCTATCTTTATGGTATGGAGTCAGTTTGTCTTTATGGCATGGAGTCAGTCTGTTTTTATGGTATGGAGTCAGTCTGTCTTTATGGTATGGAGTCAGTCTGTTTTTATGGTATGGAGTCAGTCTGTCTTTATGGCACAGAGTCAGTCTGTCTTTATGTCACAGAGTCAGTCTGTCTTTGTGGCACAGAGTCAGTCTGTCTTTATGGCACGGAGTCAGTCTATCTTTATGGCACGGAGTCAGTCTGTCTTTATGGCATGGAGTCAGTCCGTCTTTATGGTATGATGTCAGTCTGTCTTTATGGCATTTAGTAAGTCTGTTTTTATGGCATGGAATCAGTCTGTCTTTATGGTATGGAGTCAGTCTGTCTTTATGGCACAGAGTCAGTCTGTCTTAATGGCACGTAGTCAGTCTGTCTTTATGGCATGGAGTCAGTCTGTCTTTATGGTATGGAGTCAGTCTGTCTTTATGGCACAGAGTCAGTCTGTCTTTATGGCATGGAATCAGTCTGTTTTTATTGTATGGAGTCAGTCTGTCTTTATGGCATGGAGTCAGTCTGTCTTTATGGTATGGAGTCAGTCTGTCTTTATGGCATGGAGTCAGTCTGTTTTTATGGTATGGAGTCAGTCTGTCTTTATGGTATGGAGTCAGTCTGTTTTTATGGTATGGATTCAGTCTGTCTTTATGGCACAGAGTCAGTCTGTCTTAATGGCACGGAGTCAGTCTGTATTCATGGCATGGAGTCAGTCTGTCTTCATGGCATGGAGGCAGTCTGTCTTTATGGCACAGAGTCAGTCTGTCTTTATGGCATGGAGTCAGTCTGTCTTTGTGGCACAGAGTCAGTCTGTCTTTATGGCACGGAGTCAGTCTGTCTTTATGGTATGGAGTCAGTCTGTCTTTATGGCACTGAGTCAGTCTGTCTTTATGGCACAGAGTCAGTCTGTCTTTATGGTATGGAGTCAGTCTGTCTTTATGGTATGGAGTCAGTCTTTCTTAATGGCACAGAGTCAGTCTGTCTTCATGTCATTGAGTCAGTCTGTTTTCATGGTATGGAGTCAGTCTGTCTTAATGGCATGGAGTCAGTCTGATTTTATGGTATGGAGTCAGTCTGTCTTTATGTTATGGAGTCAGTCTGTTTTTATGGTATGGAGTCAGTCTGTCTTTATGGCACAGAGTCAGTCTGTCTTTATGGCACAGAGTCAGTCTGTCTTTATGGCACAGAGTCAGTCTGTTTTTATGACACAGATTCAGTCTGTCTTTATGGCACGGAGTCAGTCTGTTTTTATGGTATGGAGTCAGTCTGTCTTCATGGTATGGAGTCAGACTGTCTTTATGATATGGAGTCAGTCTGTCTTTATGACACAGATGCAGTCTGTCTTCATGGCATGGAGTCAGTCTGTCTTCATGGCACAGAGTCAGTCTGTCTTTATGGTATGGAGTCAGTCTGTCTTTATGGTATGGAGTCAGTCTTTCTTAATGGCACAGAGTCAGTCTGTCTTAATGTCATGGAGTCAGTCTGTTTTTATGGTATGGAGTCAGTCTGTCTTTATGGCATGGATTCAGTCTGTTTTTATGGTATGGAGTCAGTCTGTCTTTATGGTATGGAGTCAGTCTGTTTTTATGGTATGGAGTCAGTCTGTCTTTATGGCACTGAGTCAGTCTGTCTTCGTGTCATGGAGTCAGTCTGTTTTTATGGTATGGAGTCAGTCTGTCTTTATGGCATGGAGTCAGTCTGTCTTTATGACATGGAGTCAGTCTGTCTTTATGGCACAGAGTCAGTCTGTCTTTATGGTATGGAGTCAGTCTGTTTTTATGGTATGGATTCAGTCTGTCTTTATGGCACAGAGTCAGTCTGTCTTAATGGCACGGAGTCAGTCTGTATTCATGGCATGGAGTCAGTCTGTCTTCATGGCATGGAGGCAGTCTGTCTTTATGGCACAGAGTCAGTCTGTCTTTATGGCATGGAGTCAGTCTGTCTTTGTGGCACAGAGTCAGTCTGTCTTTATGGCACGGAGTCAGTCTGTCTTTATGGTATGGAGTCAGTCTGTCTTTATGGGACTGAGTCAGTCTGTCTTTATGGCACAGAGTCAGTCTGTCTTTATGGTATGGAGTCAGTCTGTCTTTATGGTATGGAGTCAGTCTTTCTTAATGGCACAGAGTCAGTCTGTCTTCATGTCATTGAGTCAGTCTGTTTTCATGGTATGGAGTCAGTCTGTCTTAATGGCATGGAGTCAGTCTGTTTTTATGGTATGGAGTCAGTCTGTCTTTATGGTATGGAGTCAGTCTGTTTTTATGGTATGGAGTCAGTCTGTCTTTATGGCACAGAGTCAGTCTGTCTTTATGGCACAGAGTCAGTCTGTCTTTATGGCACAGAGTCAGTCTGTTTTTATGACACAGATTCAGTCTGTCTTTATGGCACGGAGTCAGTCTGTTTTTATGGTATGGAGTCAGTCTGTCTTCATGGTATGGAGTCAGACTGTCTTTATGATATGGAGTCAGTCTGTCTTTATGACACAGATGCAGTCTGTCTTCATGGCATGGAGTCAGTCTGTCTTCATGGCACAGAGTCAGTCTGTCTTTATGGTATGGAGTCAGTCTGTCTTTATGGTATGGAGTCAGTCTTTCTTAATGGCACAGAGTCAGTCTGTCTTCATGTCATGGAGTCAGTCTGTTTTTATGGTAAGGAGTCAGTCTGTCTTCATGGCATGGAGTCAGTCTGTTTTTATGGCACTGAGTCAGTCTGTCTTCGTGTCATGGAGTCAGTCTGTTTTTATGGTATGGAGTCAGTCTGTCTTTATGGCATGGAGTCAGTCTGTCTTTATGGTATGGAGTCAGTCTGTCTTTATGACATGGAGTCAGTCTGTCTTTATGGCACAGAGTCAGTCTGTCTTTATGGTATGGAGTCAGTCTGTCTTTATGGTATGGAGTCAGTCTTTCTTAATGGCACAGAGTCAGTCTGTCTTCATGTCATGGAGTCAGTCTGTTTTTATGGTATGGAGTCAGTCTGTCTATATGGCATGGAGTTAGTCTGTTTTTATGGTATGGAGTCAGTCTTTCTTAATGGCACGGAGTCAGTCTGTATTCATGGCATGGAGTCAGTCTGTCTTCATGGCATGGAGGCAGTCTGTCTTTATGGCACAGAGTCAGTCTGTCTTTATGGCATGGAGTCAGTCTGTCTTTGTGGCACAGAGTCAGTCTGTCTTTATGGCACGGAGTCAGTCTGTCTTTATGGTATGGAGTCAGTTTGTCTTTATGGCATGGAGTCAGTCTGTTTTTATGGTATGGAGTCAGTCTGTCTTTATGGTATGGAGTCAGTCTGTTTTTATGGTATGGAGTCAGTCTGTCTTTATGGCACAGAGTCAGTATGTCTTTATGGCACAGAGTCAGTCTGTCTTTGTGGCACAGAGTCAGTCTGTCTTTATGGCACGGAGTCAGTCTGTCTTTATGGCACGGAGTCAGTCTGTCTTTATGGCATGGAGTCAGTCCGTCTTTATGGTATGATGTCAGTCTGTCTTTATGGCATTTAGTAAGTCTGTTTTTATGGCATGGAATCAGTCTGTCTTTATGGTATGGAGTCAGTCTGTCTTTATGGCACAGAGTCAGTCTGTCTTAATGGCACGTAGTCAGTCTGTCTTTATGGCATGGAGTCAGTCTGTCTTTATGGTATGGAGTCAGTCTGTCTTCATGGCACAGAGTCAGTCTGTCTTTATGGCATGGAATCAGTCTGTTTTTATTGTATGGAGTCAGTCTGTCTTTATGGCATGGAGTCAGTCTGTCTTTATTTTATGGAGTCAGTCTGTCTTTATGGCATGGAGTCAGTCTGTTTTTATGGTATGGAGTCAGTCTGTCTTTATGGTATGGAGTCAGTCTGTTTTTATGGTATGGATTCAGTCTGTCTTTATGGCACAGAGTCAGTCTGTCTTAATGGCACGGAGTCAGTCTGTATTCATGGCATGGAGTCAGTCTGTCTTCATGGCATGGAGGCAGTCTGTCTTTATGGCACAGAGTCAGTCTGTCTTTATGGCATGGAGTCAGTCTGTCTTTGTGGCACAGAGTCAGTCTGTCTTTATGGCACGGAGTCAGTCTGTATTTATGGTATGGAGTCAGTCTGTCTTTATGGCACTGAGTCAGTCTGTCTTTATGGCACAGAGTCAGTCTGTCTTTATGGTATGGAGTCAGTCTGTCTTTATGGTATGGAGTCAGTCTTTCTTAATGGCACAGAGTCAGTCTGTCTTCATGTCATTGAGTCAGTCTGTTTTCATGGTATGGAGTCAGTCTGTCTTAATGGCATGGAGTCAGTCTGTTTTTATGACACAGATTCAGTCTGTCTTTATGGCACGGAGTCAGTCTGTTTTTATGGTATGGAGTCAGTCTGTCTTCATGGTATGGAGTCAGACTGTCTTTATGATATGGAGTCAGTCTGTCTTTATGACACAGAGTCAGTCTGTCTTTATGGTATGGAGTCAGTCTGTCTTTATGGTATGGAGTCAGTCTTTCTTAATGGCACAGAGTCAGTCTGTCTTCATGTCATGGAGTCAGTCTGTTTTTATGGTATGGAGTCAGTCTGTCCTTATGGCATGGAGTCAGTCTGTTTTTATGGTATGGAGTCAGTCTGTCTTTATGGTATGGAGTCAGTCTGTTTTTATGGTATGGAGTCAGTCTGTCTTTATGGCACTGAGTCAGTCTGTCTTCGTGTCATGGAGTCAGTCTGTTTTTATGGTATGGAGTCAGTCTGTCTTTATGGCATGGAGTCAGTCTGTCTTTATGGTATGGAGTCAGTCTGTCTTTATTACATGGAGTCAGTCTGTCTTTATGGCACAGAGTCAGTCTGTCTTTATGGTATGGAGTCAGTCTGTCTTTATGGTATGGAGTCAGTCTTTCTTAATGGCACAGAGTCAGTCTGTCTTCATGTCATGGAGTCAGTCTGTTTTTATGGTATGGAGTCAGTCTGTCTTTATGGCATGGAGTCAGTCTGTTTTTATGTTATGGAGTCAGTCTGTCTTTATGGTATGGAGTCAGTCTGTTTTTATGGTATGGAGTCAGTCTGTCTTTATGGCACTGAGTCAGTCTGTCTTCATGTCATGGAGTCAGTCTGTTTTTATGGTATGGAGTCAGTCTGTCTTTATGGCATGGAGTCAGTCTGTTTTTATGGTATGGAGTCAGTCTGTCTTTATGGTATGGAGTCAGTCTGTTTTTATGGTATGGAGTCAGTCTGTATTTATGGCACAGAGTCAGTCTGTCTTTATGGCACAGAGTCAGTCTGTCTTTATGGCACAGAGTCAGTCTGTTTTTATGACACAGATTCAGTCTGTCTTTATAGCACGGAGTCAGTCTGTTTTTATGGTATGGAGTCAGTCTGTCTTCATGGTATGGAGTCAGACTGTCTTCATGGTATGGAGTCAGACTGTCTTTATGATATGGAGTCAGTCTGTCTTTATGACACAGATGCAGTCTGTCTTCATGGCATGGAGTCAGTCTGTCTTCATGGCACAGAGTCAGTCTGTCTTTATGGTATGGAGTCAGTCTGTCTTCATGGTATGGAGTCAGTCTTTCTTAATGGCACAGAGTCAGTCTGTCTTCATATCATGGAGTCAGTCTGTTTTTATGGTATGGAGTCAGTCTGTCTTTATGGCATGGAGTCAGTCTGTTTTTATGGTATGGAGTCAGTCTGTCTTTATGGTATGGAGTCAGTCTGTTTTTATTGTATGGAGTCAGTCTGTCTTTATGGCACAGAGTCAGTCTGTCTTTATGGCACAGAGTCAGTCTGTCTTTATGGCACAGAGTCAGTCTGTTTTTATGACACAGATTCAGTCTGTCTTTATGGCACACAGTCAGTCTGTTTTTATTGTATGGAGTCAGTCTGTCTTCATGGTATGGAGTCAGACTGTCTTTATGGTATGGAGTCAGTCTGTCTTTATGGTATGGAGTCAGTCTGTCTTTATGGTATGGAGTCAGTCTGTCTTTATGGAATGGAGTCAGTCTGTCTTTATGGCACAGAGTCAGTCTGTCTTTATGGCACGGAGTCAGTCTGTCTTTATGGCACGGAGTCAGTCTGTCTTTATGGCATGGAGTCAGTCTGTCTTTATGGCACGGAGTCAGTCTGTCTTAATGGCACGTAGTCAGTCTGTCTTTATGGCATGGAGTCAGTCTGTCTTTATGGTATGGAGTCAGTCTGTCTTTATGGCATGGAGTCAGTCTGTCTTTATGGTATGGAGTCATTCTGTTTTTATGGTATGGAGTCAGTCTGTCTTTATGGTATGGAGTCAGTCTGTCTTAATGGCATGGAGTCAGTCCGTCTTTATGGCATGGAGTCAGTCTGTTTTTATGGTATGGAGTCAGTCTGTCTTTATGGCACTGAGTCAGTCTGTCTTCATGTCATGGAGTCAGTCTGTTTTTATGGTATGGAGTCAGTCTGTCTTTATGGCATGGAGTCAGTCTGTTTTTATGGTATGGAGTCAGTCTGTCTTAATGGTATGGAGTCAGTCTGTTTTTATGGTATGGAGTCAGTCTGTCTTTATGGCACAGAGTCAGTCTGTCTTTATGGCACAGAGTCAGTCTGTCGTTATGGCACAGAGTCAGTCTGTTTTTATGACACAGATTCAGTCTTTCTTTATAGCACGGAGTCAGTCTGTTTTTATGGTATGGAGTCAGTCTCTCTTCATGGTATGGAGTCAGACTGTCTTTATGATATGGAGTCAGTCTGTCTTTATGACACAGATGCAGTCTGTCTTCATGGCATGGAGTCAGTCTGTCTTCATGGCACAGAGTCAGTCTGTCTTTATGGTATGGAGTCAGTCTGTCTTCATGGCATGGAGTCAGTCTGTCTTCATGGCACAGAGTCAGTCTGTCTTTATGGTATGGAGTCAGACTGTCTTTATGGTATGGAGTCAGTCTGTCTTTATGGTATGGAGTCAGTCTGTCTTTATGGTATGGAGTCAGTCTGTCTTTATGGCATGGAGTCAGTCTGTTTTTATGGTATGGAGTCAATCTTTCTTTATGACACAGAATCAGTCTTTCTTAATGGCATGGAGTCAGTCTGTCTTTATGGTATGGAGTCAGTCTGTCTTTATGGCACTGAGTCAGTCTGTCTTTATGGCACAGAGTCAGTCTGTTTTTATGGCATGGAATCAGTCTGTCTTTATGGTATGTAGTCAGTCTGTCTTTATGGTATGGAGTCAGTCTGTCTTAATGGCACAGAGTCAGTCTGTCTTTATGGCACAGAGTCAGTCTTTCTTTATGGCATGGTGTCAGTCTGTCTTTATGGCACGGAGTCAGTCTGTCTTTATGGCATTGATTCAGTCTGTCTTTGTGGCACAGAGTCAGTCTGTCTTTATGGCACAGAGTCAGTCTGTCTTTATGGCACGGAGTCAGTCTGTCTTTATGGCACGGAGTCAGTCTGTCTTTATGGCATGGAGTCAGTCTGTCTTTATGGCACGGAGTCAGTCTGTCTTAATGGCACGTAGTCAGTCTGTCTTTATGGCATGGAGTCAGTCTGTCTTTATGGTATGGAGTCAGTCTGTCTTTATGGCATGGAGTCAGTCTGTCTTTATGGTATGGAGTCATTCTGTTTTTATGGTATGTAGTCAGTCTGTCTTTATGGTATGGAGTCAGTCTGTCTTAATGGCACAGAGTCAGTCTGTCTTTATGGCACAGAGTCAGTCTTTCTTTATGGCATTGAGTCAGTCTGTCTTTATGGCACGGAGTCAGTCTGTCTTTATGGCATGGAGTCAGTCTGTCTTTATGGCACGGAGTCAGTCTGTCTTTATGGCACAGAGTCAGTCTGTCTTAATGGCACGGAGTCAGTCTGTATTCATGGCATGGAGTCAGTCTGTCTTTATGGCATGGAGTCAGTCTGTCTTTATGGCACAGAGTCAGTCTGTCTTTATGGCATTGATTCAGTCTGTCTTTGTGGCACAGAGTCAGTCTGTCTTTATGGCACAGAGTCAGTCTGTCTTTATGGCACGGAGTCAGTCTGTCTTTATGGCACGGAGTCAGTCTGTCTTTATGGTATGGAGTCATTCTGTTTTTATGGTATGGAGTCAGTCTGTCTTTATGGTATGGAGTCAGTCTGTCTTAATGGCATGGAGTCAGTCCGTCTTTATGGCACGGAGTCAGTCTGTCTTTATGGCACGGAGTCAGTCTGTCTTTATAGTATGGAGTCAGACTTTATGTCATCAGAGGTGTGTAAAATGCTGTAGCTGCTGTTTACATTGTGGTGATGGTGACGGGACTTCTGTTTGCTCTGCTGCCAAGATAAGATTTGAACATACACACACAGAGACTATAGACCTACCTAATGGTCATTCTCCCTGACCGCTCTTCCAAGATGAGAACTGAGAACATGCAGACTCAGCACAAACACACACACACACACACATACACACACAACCTCATCACACTCATTTAAACAGCCTCAAAACACAAACACACTAATAAAGATGCTCATGGTAAAATACCTGTCTTTGCATAAATGCACTTACATACAGCACAATACGTTTTCATTCTGTGTAACAGCAAGACAAACAGTTCTACATTTCCCAACACAAATCTGTCGCCCCCTGAACTCTAGTGTCGCATTGGGATAATTTCCACCCCGGGGCAGATTCTTTATTTCGTTGCTTCCGATTGTTTCTATCCCTGTAAAGCGCTGGTTGCTTTGCTGAAATACTGCAGTGTTTATTACGGCTCCCCGTCTCTCATCCTCTCTTCCCCCTTCTCTCTCCTCTGTCTCCCTTCTCTCTCCTCCTTCTCCTCGTCTCTCCCCCATTTTGTCTCCTCTCTTCCCCCATCTCTTTCTGCTCTCCCCCTCTCTGTTTTGTCCAACGACACTGCCCTCTCCTCTCCCATCTCCTCCTCCTCCCTCTCCCCCTTCTTTCTCCCATTCCCTGGTTCCCATGTGGATAAGTTAGGTTAGGGGGGGCTGGCTGGAGCAGCAGCCTGGGCCAATGACGTGGTGCGACATGTAACCGTGGCGCTGGAGAGGAAATCAATAACTGAAACGATGAGGGCCGCTGGGCTGGGCTGGATTAACGTCAGGGGGCCAAGCAGGCCAGGGGGGTTTGGGGGGGTGCTGTGGGGGCCTTGGACTGGAGATGGGGGTTTGGGGGGATCTATGGGAGGAGTTGGGGAGGGGGGAGGCAAATGGGGCAAGATGTACAGTCCTCAGCCTCAAGTCCTCAGACCAGGTCCCAATGTACACCGTGCCTCTCTCTGTGCTTTTCCTTTAGTTGGAAAAACGGTGTATCACCACCAGGACCGACTACACAGATGAACTGCAGGTCCCATATAGGCCAATAGAGAAGTGCTACTGTATCTGGTTGGGCTAGAAACAGCTAGTGAACTACTAATAGCTCCCTGCCTTCTCTGTCTAATTTTGCCCCAGAGAGGACAGTGTGTGTGGAGTCTGAGAGTGAGAGTGTGTGTGAAGTCTGAGAAAGAGAGTGTGTGGAGTCTGAGAAGAGAGAGAGAGTGAGTATGTAAGTCAGCGGCAGGGTGTGGCCCTCAGTACTGCCAAGATCCAGATAATAAATATCTGTAATAAATATCATTATTATTGGGCCAATCTCCCACGATAACGCAGCCTCAGTGAAAGATGACACCGGGGACTTGGCTGGATATTGGCAATATATCAGCATTGATTATTGAAAGTGCTGACAGAGGGAGGGAGGCAAAGTTAATAAAAACGAATAAAAAAAGACAAGGAAAACAGGAAGAACAAGGGCTTTAGATGGACTGGCTGCTTATTCACTATAGAAGGAGGAGGGGAGACAGACATGGGATCATGTGTGTGTGTGTGTGTGTGTGTGTGTGTGTGTGTGTGTGTGTGTGTGTGTGTGTGTGTGTGTGTGTGTGTGTGTGTGTACTTTCATGCTTGTGTATGTCTCTACATGGAGAATGTAAGTCTGCTGTATGTTCACACAATATTTATTTCCCAGTGTTTGCTTTGTCTTCAGTTCGGCGTAGTACAGTAACGCTAGATACTGTAGATCAGCACACACACACACACACACACACACACACACACACACACACACACACACACACACACACACTATATAACACCATGCATCATGTCCATATTATCTTGACTAATCTATACATCAGGTCAGCATATGGATTCGTGTGAATTTTGCATCTTCTCTCTGTTATTGTATGTCCTACACAGTGGAGTGATAGACGACGTGAGAGGTCTGGGTTGGTGCTAGGTGGTATTGGAGTGACACAGTGGAGTGATAGACGACGTGAGAGGTCTGGGTTGGTGCTAGGTGGTATTGGAGTGACACAGTGGAGTGATAGAGGATGTGAGAGGTCTGGGTTGGTGCTAGGTGGTATTGGAGTGACACAGTGGAGTGATAGAGGTTGTGAGAGGTCTGGGTTGGTGCTAGGTGGTATTGGAGTGACACAGTGGAGTGATAGACGATGTGAGAGGTCTGGGTTGGTGCTAGGTGGTATTGGAGTGACACAGTGGAGTGATAGAGGACGTGAGAGGTCTGGGTTGGTGCTAGGTGGTATTGGAGTGACACAGTGGAGTGATAGACGATGTGAGAGGTCTGGGTTGGTGCTAGGCGGTATTGGAGTGACACAGTGGAGTGATAGACAATGTGAGAGGTCTGGATTGGTGGTATTGGAGTGACGCTGTGGAGTGATAGACGATGTGAGAGGTCTGGGTTGGTGCTAGGTGGTATTGGAGGGACACAGTGGAGTGATATAGGATGTGAGAGGTCTGGGTTGGTGCTAGGTGGTATTGGAGGGACACAGTGGAGTGATATAGGATGTGAGAGGTCTGGGTTGGTGCTAGGTGGTATTGGAGGGACACAGTGGAGTGATATAGGATGTGAGAGGTCTGGGTTGGTGCTAGGTGGTATTGGGTTGAGACTTGGCAGTGTCACAGTGAGAGAGTATTGTTCATTGTAATGTGGTCTTGTTACCACTCTGATGGAGGCAGTAACACAACTGTTGCCTGATATTGATTTGGGGGCATGGGTGTTATTGATGAGTGAGAATTGAATTCAACCAGCTCATTTGTCAATGTGACATCACCATTTAACAATAACCATGACATAGTATGCACATGGACAGTATACACAGACAAGTACGTAGTCAAACACACACATCATGCACACATGCAGTACACACTCACACACAGCTCGTACATAGTTACACACTTTTTTTGGAAGGCTCAGGGGTTCTTTCCACCAAGCTTCCTGTTCCTTATTTCTGCCATAATTGCCAGAGCATTTTTTCGTGCCTTGTTTGAAGATTAAAGTGACATCCTATTACTACAAGCACAGTAATATACTAGACTAGAGGATAGACGGGGCAGGATGACCAGACTATATGTGCTGAATGTGTAACCGTTACGTCTAAGTGAATATGATTAAAATATACTGTGATATTTCAAGATGGATATACGAATATGACATTTTTAGGAACATTCTGCATTGTATGAATGACATTGGTGATTGATTGAATTTGCTGTCAATTTTGTTGGATGTTATTTGTTTTTCCTGTATGCATAGATGAAGCTTTTATTTATTGTTTAAAAAAATCTCTTTTATTTTTAGTAAATCAAAATCCCGATTATAAATAGCAATATATCGTTCTACAGAGAAAATGCCAAATGAAATAACCGTTAATGAAAACATGTTATCACACACAAAGTATGCAACATTTATTAAAAAACAACAACCTTGTAATCAGCCTGGGCATTTCTTTTCTATCCATTACTGCCAATTTAAATGGAGAGAAAATTATAGAGTTTTGCACAAATTAAACAATCAAATCCATGTATTTGTAATAACAGTGTCATACAATTGTAATGAAATAAAACATATCTAAGATCCCATTTTTACCACAATGGGGCCAATAATAATGTAATCCCCAATATTGAAATTGGCTTCAGATGGTGAAACGTGTAACAGGAATACTGCCAATAAATGTACAGACAGGTTTGGAATAACCATAAGAAAGTGTGCTAATACTATTGTTTTATATATAGTACATTAATCTAAAATGAACTATACCTCAAAAGATGCAACATATCATGTTAGGGGAAAATATGCCAATTTGATGTAATTATCTTCAGATTATGAGTGAAATTCTTTCTTTATTCATGATCAAAGTATCAAGCATCCATATAGCCATTACCATACAGTACCATGCATTAACATCACAGTACAGAATAATAACACTGACAATGACTCCATTCCATTTCGATCTCAGAGGTACACTGGCGGGTAGGATCGTTGGACCAGTAACTAAAAGGTTGCTGGATCGAATCCCCGAATCCCCTTGAGCAAGGCAGTTAACCCACTGTTCCGGGCGCCGATGACGTGGATGTCGATTAAGGCAGCCCCCGCTGTTGGGTTAAATGCGGAAGACACATTTCAGTTGAATGCATTCAGCTGTACAACGGACTAGCTATCCCCCTTTCCTTCTTCATTAAAACAAGAGAAAATAAAGAGAGAATGAGAAGTGCCTCTCTCTTTTCTCTGTGTGACGACGAATCAGTCCTATCAGTGGACAATCTGTCCCAGGCCGTCCGGGCCCTGGTGAGAATGGTCCAGAGCAGAAGGGGTTATTGGATGGTGAGCCCCCCCATGGGTATTCTCTCTGGGCTCTAGGGGTCCATGGAGGCCCCTTGGTAGGGGAGGTCTGGAGCAGCCTCCCTGCCTGGGCACTATCACATAGAGAGAGAGGAGGCACAAGGACTTACAGAGAGAGAAGCTTTGTATTTGGGCCAGGTGTAGTCCCGTGTAGCTCAGTTGGTAGAGCATGGCGTTTGCAACGCCAGGGTTGTGGGTTCGTTTTCCACGGGGGGCCTGTATGAAAAAAAAAAGAAAAAAAAACATGTATGCACTCACTAACTGTAAGTCGCTCTGGATAAGAGCGTTTGCTAAATGACTAAAATGTAAATGTAAGGCCTGAGGCTCGACTACTGTTTGCCATGGCAAGAACAATACACAGTATAGTTCTTAGATGCATTGCAAAGTATGAAATAAGTCTGTCTGGCTGGCTACTTGCGTTTGTATAATTGTTTTGCAAAAGTTTGTTTGCAGGTAAATACTGAACAAGCAAGTGCCCAAATGTAATGAGAGAAATGTTTTAGTAAGGTGCATATGGGAGTGGGTATTTTGGGTACAGCTTTGGGTAGGACACAGAGTTTATTTTGTTGGGTGTCAGCTCCACATATGACAGATGACATCTGATGACATTTCCAGATAAAGGAAAGAGAAGAGTTGGATGGAGGAGTGCCAGGAGGAGGATTGGGGGATGCTGAAGGTGTTAGGCCCCCCCTCATCCTCCCATCCCCTCCAACACCATCTTATTTTCCCCTCCTTCAATCTCACACACCCTACCTCTATCCCTCTCTCCCACAGACGCGCACAACCACACTACATTCTACAAGAAATAATTGCTTTTGTCTGGAAGGAGTTCGGGGAGGAGGAGGGATCGGGGCGCGCGCGGCTACCTCTGTTCGAAAAGGGGGTGCGTGAAGGACAACTAGTCGCTTCTCTCTCCTTCCCTCCATCCTCTTCTCTACCACATCCCTACTTCCTCTCGTTGGACTTGCGGATGTCATCTGTCATACGTGGAGCAGAGGGAGAAGGACAATAAACCTTGTTGTATTGTGGTGTATTCGGAGGTAGAGATGACGGCTGGAAAGAGGACACATTTCTCATAGTTAGAAACTAGCACATATCCCTGGCCTGCCGTGAAACCAAAAGGGTGAAGGAATAATCATCATCATAATAATCATCATAATAATAAAAATAGTAATTGTAGTAATATTAATATTAATAATAAACATATTTTATGACTATATCGATAGGCCTATGTTTTTTTAAATTAATCAGTCATAAAGTTTAACATTTCATATTTAACTGGTAACAAGATGCCTATAGACTGTGAGGTGTGTGGGGGTCTTACTCAATGCTATTGATTTGCCCGTATTGACTTAGATGTTTGAATAGATTTTTCTGTTTAAAAATCTATATCGACAATAATCTAGTGCATAGCGTGGTAATTGGCAACGTGTTAAATATCGGTTTGGCATGAGGGAGGTGAGGCGATGAAATAGAGAAAGAGGGCGCGCGCTACGTGCACGGCAATACTCAAAGATGTTGTGGGGAGGCCTGCGGGAGGTGAGATGTTGGTTGAACCGGTGCTCTTCCGCGTGCAGCCGGTAGCTAAACGGCCTCTGCTGGCCTTACCGGAGTGGGATTTTACTCATGGTCAAACACCTTACCTGTAGCAGATGACGTTTCTCCACATAGAATAGTCGCGTCTTCTGAGTCACAGGAATGATGTTGATTAAGTTAGATCATGACACGTCAGTAATTTTGAAGTTGAATAAATTGTATTAGCCGAATGGAAGCCTTTTAAGAAGGACCTGTGCGTAATGGTCATGGTCATGGCTGCAGGGAGGAATTTAAGCAGCCATGCTTTGTTATAAATGCTTATAGCTGGTCTCACAATGCCTTTGCCTAAACGTATAGGCTAGATGCATATTTATTAGATGCATATGACTGTTATAATGATTGTAGAACATTGTATATGGGTGACAGAAAGCACCAAGAAAGCATTTATATTGCATTAGCCAACGAAGGTGGTTCTTAACAAGTGTTAACTGTCTGAATTTTTAAGGCTGAAAGATTCCTTAATGAAAAGATTCCCTCACGCAATTCCATGAGAGAAAAATAAACATTTCAAACATGATTTGATTAAAATATAAATATTTATCATAGGTCTTATCATTCTAAACAAAATGCATTTCAATAGTTAACATTTGCAGTAATGGGAAAAAATTGTAGGCTATCAACTTTTGTCGTATTATACACCGAACAAAAATATAAACGCAACATATAAAGTGTTGGTCCCATGTTTCATGAGCTGAAATAAAAGATCCCAGAGATGTTCCATACGCACAAAAAGCTTATTTCTCTCAAATGTTGTGCACAAATTTGTTTACATCCCTGTAAGTGAGCATTTCTCCTTTGCCAAGATAATCAATCCACCTGACAGGTGTGGCATATGAAGAAGCTGATTAAACCGCATGATCATTACACAGGTGCACCTCTAACATGTGCAGCTTTGTCACACAACACAATGCCACAGATGTCTCAAGCTTTGAGGGAGCGTGCAATTGGCATGCTGACTACTGGAATGTCCACCAGAGCTGTTGCCAGAGAATTGAATGTTCAACCGGCCTTACAACCGCAGACCATGTGTTTGGTGTTATGTGGGCGAGCGGTTTGCTGATGTCAACGTTGTGAACAGAGTCCACCATGGCGGTGGTAGGGTTATGGTACGGGCAGGCATAAATTACGGACAACGAACACAATTGCATTTTATCGATGGCAATTTGAATGCTCAAAAATACCGTGACGAGATCCTGAGGCCCATTGTGAGGCCCATTTTTTAAAGGTATCAGTCATGTGAAATCCATAGATTAGGGCCTAATTTATTTATTTCAGTTGACTGATTTCCTCATATGAACTGTAACTCAGTAAACTCTTTGAAATTGTTGCATGTTGCGTTTATATTTTTGTTCAGTATAATAACATACTGTATGTGCCTGTTGGTTGGCTTCTCCAGTTATCTGTGATCTCAGTCTCCCAGACAAGCAGTAATGTAATGATCACCATTCGCATCATTATAGCATGGTCTTATTGAGAGGAAAAAAGTCAGAAATCAATACAGGATACCTTTAGCAGCGGTGGTGAAAACGAGTGAGAGGCGGTTGGGAGGAAGGATGGAGCGAGGGAGCAGAGACAGAGAGAGAGCGTGAGGGAGGAGGGAGGGAGGGGGGGGGGGGGGGGGGGGATGTGTGAGTAGCGGGTGCTCTCTCGCTTCAATGTTGCAGCCAGCGTAGTAGCAGATCGCTAGAATACTGGAGGGAGCTGGGTCGAGTGAGCTATTGGGGTTCCCAAATATCTGGGACAAACAGGCAGACAGAAAGACACACAGGCGGATGGACAGAAAGATAGGCAAGTGCTCCGACAAGAACGAGAAACGTAACGGATATTCAGATTTATTTTTATGTTGTTTCCGTTCTTTATTTATTTATTTGGCTTTATTTATTTCTTTATCGATTGATTGCGTTTTAATTACTTCCTTGTGACAGGGAGTGAGGGAGGAGGAGCGTAGGCCAAGCGCGCACGTTAGGTAGCCTTTCCAAATGTTTATTTATTTCAGTTGATTAGCGTAATGCAGCTATTTTACATGCATTTTAAACACGCTTCGCTGCGTTGTAGCCTGCGTATGGGTGAATGTGTGTGTATATAGCCTACATGTGAGGGGCAGTGAGAGAGTGCGATCAGCTATAAACCAAATAAAGTAGATTAACCAAAAATAACAAATCCAAATAGACCACAATAATTTTTGGCCTTTACACCAGCGTGGCTCGGGTTTCGTCTGTTTTTATTGTAATATTATCCATTTTATTTACCAGCGCAAACCAAAGCTAACCCCAGTGAGTGATGCTAAGAAACTAGCGACTGTTACGGTGTCTGTTCTCACGCCTGTCGATAGGAAAACAGTGGGCTAACATTGAGAGTATGCTAATATAAACGCATATATGAGAAATAGAACGATTAGGCTATTGTATGGTTACTTACAGTTGTCACGGCATACGAGAGAGACAGGAGCAAAAATCTGGACATAACCACAGGCTTATAATAAAAGTATTATTACTATATTAGTCCTGATAGTTTTCTTCTGATATAGTAGTGGGAGTTCAGTTGTGGTTCTATCCGTCTGTGTGTTGGGTCTGGGCTGTTTCCTTAGCCTGAGTGCTGCACACTCAAGGGAGCACCATATATATATATATATATATATATATGTATATGTTCTATGCACATCCAAAAATGTAAATAGAGCTATCCAGCATAGCCTACATGTGTACCCGCCATCAACTGGTAAGCCAAACAACGAATGTTCTAAGTGTTCGATACCAAATATATTTCAAACGGACGAAGATACACAGAAGAGGAAACATCTTGTCACAATATTACTGAAAAATTATATTAAACAAAACCAGAAGACGGAGGAAGATCATGTTTGTTCCCTTGCCGGTGCCGTTCATGTTTCAGAGAACTGCCCCTGACCTCAACGCCTGGCGTCTCAAGTCCCCGTTGGCTCTACGTTCCGACTCCGGTAAGACATTTTCCGTTATTCTTGCCATGTCGGTGAGGCTCAGTCATGCATACACGCCCCATCTTAACGACTCCCATGTAGCGCGCTTTTCGGTGCCGATTATCCACTTGGAACTGGAATGTGCTCTGGGAACTTCTGTGTTGAAGGCTGGAATACACTCCTCTTCTCTCCTGGTTTAAATGTGTAAATAAACAGACACATAAGTCCATAGTTTAAAATTAGACTGGAAATAATTGCGCGCAGACGTCCTTTTCTCCGTTAACTTGAAAGAACACGTGTGCGTAATGCGCGACGGTTCCATCTTGTGTTTATTTACGTTCCTTTTCCCCCGGTGATGTATCCCTCTTCCCAGTGTGTTTTCTGTCCCCTCTCTCCATCCTTTCCCTCTCCTCGGCGCGGTACGCCTGTGCCTCAGCCTCCTTCTCTCCCGAACTACCCTCTCGGCAGGCAGGGAATATTCATGCAAACTTATCGATCCTGCGGAGATCGATTCCTGGGCCGGTGGAAACAGGGAGAGGGGAGTGAGAGGCAAAAATACGGTGAAAGGAGAAGGACCGTGAACGAGGAGACGGAAGAATGCTGTCTTTATTTCGTTTTATTTCACTCATTTTCGACAGGCTGTGTGTTTATCTGTGTTGTGATTTAGACATTTGACTGGCATTCGTCGAATAGCCCTCCTCTGTCTCAATTCCATACAATGGTTATGTGTGTATGGATAACGCCTTTATTTCAGTAGCCTAAACATGACAGACATTGATTTCTCAGGATCACGTTTGTCTGTCCCGATGCTTGTCTACGTGCGGTGTCAGCGTGGCTGGTCGCTAAACCCGGCAGGGGAAGGCGGGACCATTGAGGCTGGGCTGGGGAAGGGGAGGGCGGCTGGGGCGCCGTCTGCGTTTCATCTGCGCTGAAGCGGAATAAAAGGACGCATGGTGGGAGCAGCCAGCCCGGCTTCCGTGTGTCACTGCCGGTGTGTCACTGTGGCTTCCTCTAGCTCTGGAATTAGGCAGCCGCCCAGACGTGAAACAACAGCGGTATACAGCTTTTCTCTTCTCCTCAGTAGGGAGGGGAAGTATGCGTAATGTCCCTGATCTCGGTGTGTATGTGTGTGTGTAGGCAATAGGGAGGGGGTTGGTGGAAAATACCATATGACTGCACTGTGCGTTTATGTTTCACCTCCCCGCTGTATTAAAACTATTCAGAATGCATACACATAATGCCTGTCACGGTTTAATGGTGCATAAATACAGCTTGGTGTGCACCTTGGACGGTGGCTGCTTTCTTAAAGAGACAGGCACCCATTTATCTGTATAAGACTATATTTTTCTCTCTTTTTCCAATGTGTAATTTTCAGATCAGTTCAAATCCATTTGATTTTAGAAAGGCGAGTTTCTCTCCACCTTCATTTACTATCTGTCACTAGAAGAGTGTTTATACACCATGATGTAGAGATGAGGGGATGTGAGAGAGAGGGCAGAGGGCAGAGGGGAGCGTAGAGGGATGAGAGCGACCTGTTACCTAGGTGTATCTCTAGAGATAGCACACAGAGGAGAGGGTGGGGGAGGAGAGGAAAGGAAGGACAGAGAAGCGAGATAGGGAGCGGGTACTGGGAGGAGGAGTTTTCGAGCTCCACACATTGAAAAATGGCGAATCTTAGAGTGAGATAAAACATTTTGAGAAAGTGGGAGAGAGAAGCCGTTGAAAGTAAAAGCAGATGACAGAGTGAAAAATGAGGCTGGAGAGGAAAACCCAGTTTGAGACGGAGAGGTGAGGGTAAACTGTACCAGAGCCATTATGGTAAAAAAAAAAAAAAAAAAAAAAAAAAAAAAAATGGTAGTACTCATGTGTTGTGTACAGTTTGTTGGCCTATAGGAGTCAATGTGACAATAGTGATGGATGATATGTTGCTAATTCTGCGCTCTCCCTCATATTTAGTTTATTCTCTATCGTATACAATTCAACATAACCTATTGCCACACACACACGCCTGTACTTTTCATGTTCTTCCCACACTACATAGGCCCCATCTCAGAGCCTCTGGGGCTTACCTACCAACACAACAAGTCACGTAGCACACTAACCATCATGTAACATATTACTCATGTATTGGACTGTTTTCCAGCTGGGTAGCCATTCATTCCCAGTGATAGTGGTTTTGTTCTATATTTAATGGCATTGTGTCTGGGACAGGAGTGTATAGTGGGAAAGGGGATACTTAGTCAGTTGTACAACTGAATGCATTCAACTGAAATGTGTCATTTAACCCAACCCCTGTGAATCAGAGCAGTGCAGGGGGCTGCCTTAATTAACATCATCGGCACCCAGGGAGCTGTTGTTGGGGATTAATTGCCTCGGGAATTCGAACCAGCGACATTTCACTTACTGGTCCAACGCTCTTAACCGCCTTGCTACCTGCCACCCCTGTGTAGCGTAGTACAGAGTAAAGTGGTTTGTTAGGCCATCACCATTAACCGCTGCATTACATTTTAATGTGACCTGCACAAGGACTGGCAGGTTTGCTCTAGTAGGAATGGGCTTGATATGATGGAACAGGACTGAAACTGTAGCCTTACTTTAGTTTCCTTTACACACACACACACGCACACACACTTAATTCCACTATTTTAGCTTCATACGCTTTGTGGCTGTAGAGCCATTAAGCCACGGGGACACTGATACTGCTGTAGTCAATATCTACTGTCTATGCTATGGTGTGTATGCATTTCTGTTTCATATGATGTATGTCAATAAACAAGCTATAGTTTTACATTTACATTTTACATTTTAGTCATTTAGCAGACGCTCTTATCCAGAAATGATTTGATTGTGCATGTAGACCGGTGCATATGCTTACATGTGTTTTTGTGTGTCTGTGTCCGAACCTGCACGTGTGTGTGTATAGATCGGAGCGTGGTGGGGAGTGTGTGAGCCCCAGTGTTAACATGATTGCGAATGACAAAATGTCAACCTGGGTTTGTTAGGAACATAATGGGGAATCAATAGACACAAGAAAGATGTCAATACTACATGCTATATAGCATTAAGGCTACTGCCCCCCCCCCCCCCCCTCTCTCTCTCTACTGCTTCCTTCCACAGTATAGTTCTCTCACTCTCTCTCCCTATCTTTTCTTCCCTCCCTCCCTCCATCTCTTCCTCTATCTGTCTGTGTGTGTGTGTATCTGTGTGTGTGTGTGTACGTGTGTGTTCCGTTATTAGATTGCAGTATGATGGGCCCACAGTCAGTCGTCAGTAATGCAGTGCTCTAGTCTGGTCTGGTGGCAGAATGCTGCTAGTCATAATGAAAACAGACATGTGGATGTTACAGAGCTCTCTATTATGGCATCACACAGATGCTCTTGACATGGATAACCTCCCTCACTGTCCTCAGTAGAGGATGTCTGAGTCAAGAGCTCTGTTCACGTGAAGAAAATGTGCAGTACACCATACACAGGGAATGCAGTGTGTGTGCTTGTAGACTGAGACTAATATAGTACCAATGCTGATGAAGTCCCCCATTAGCAGCAGTGAGTGGTATTGAGTTTCTCCCGCACACACACACACACACACACACACACACCCACACCCACACCCATATGCATGCCACCCCACACACACACAGCGAGGTATTCTATGTATGGTGGGTCAGTGAGTGTGTCCAGTGAAATACATCCCAGCATTAGTTCTAATCAGAGACAGGGTGAGCAGGCCACTTAATCAGACATATCCCCCTGGGACCAGGGGAGAGAAGGGGGAGGCAGGGTGGAGAGAGGGGGGGTCCAGGCTCTTAATCAACACATCACCAGGAATACCCTCATACATGCTGCTTTTACACCTCTCTCTCTCTCTCTCAGATTGAGGGTTGAGTGTGTGTGTTTCTGTGTGTTTGTGTGCGTGTGTGCGTTATGTGTGTGGTCGCGCGTCGTGTGTGTGTTGGTCAACCTCTGATAAGTGTGTGAGGTGAAGGAGAGGCATACACCACATGAGTCCAATTACACAAATCAGAGAAGTCCAGAAACTATTGGAAATCAATTTTCAGCGTGTTGACTTGATTGTATGTGGAACACACAGATTTGTTGACTGTTGCCTCTTTAAAAGAAGTAGAAAAAGGAAGAAAGTCATACTAGAGCTGGCCTGTCCCTTATTCTCCCAAATAAATATTTACCCTGAATGAGATTTAGCCGGTTAGATGGATAAATGCAATCATTTTTAATTTTTAAAAATCAATAAGGCCCACCGAGATGACTGAACAAAGATATTGCTGTTTTTCCACTCCGCTGTCTGTTTTGTTGTTGATTGCTGGTGGTTTTCTCTCCTGCCACTGGCCCGTGTGCCGGTGCATTTAGATAATAAAAATACCAATAAAGTCCGGAGTTTTGATTGGGTCCCACCCCCCAGCCCGGCACGGTCTAAATCAGGGGTCCTCCTCTCCATTTCATTTAGCTGATAAGATTTATGATTATGAAGAGGTCCTATTAACCTCTGCGGTTCGTCTGCTGTCCTTCAGTCTATCTGCCTGTGTGTGTGTGTGTGTTGGGGGATACTGCTATGTAAGAATGTGTGAGGTGTTGTGGGAAAATTACATTGCTGTATCAGAGAGAGAGATGTTCATCAACCATCACCAGCCAATGTTGGGCCTTCTCTCACACGCATACACACACGCACACACACAAACCTACATCCACACCCACACTGAATATACCAATCGTTTACAAAAAGGGAAAATTCTCCTATTTTTTTCTCTCAACATTTCCTTCTCTCCTTTATCCCCTCTGTCCTTCCTCTCCTCTGTCCTTCTCCCGGCGGGAGTGCGCTGTCCTTTAATTAATCTGTTGTACGCTTCCCTCCTTTCTTTCGTTCTCTCTCTTTTTCCCCTCTCAAACTGTTGTAAGCCTTCCTTCTTCCCCCTCTCATGTCCTCCTAATAGAACATTATCTCCTACATGCTTTCTCTATTGTCCTCATTTTCCTCTACCTATATTTCTGTCTTTCTCTCTCTCAGTTATGGGGAGAGTTGTGGTATTCAGCCTATAGTAGATTCAAAACAGGTTTTTGGACTGGCCACACTTACATTCACCAGTTGGTTGCCAAGATTAGGAAGGAAAAAATGGGTGAGACCCCTCCTTTTTCTGTACAAGGGGTGCACCCCTTGGTCCCTTTGTCTGTTTGTGAAGTGGGGCTGAGTCGCCGTGCATGGCACCATCTTTTTCACCCTTCTCAATGTCTGTCTCTCATCTCGATCTCTCTCTCTCTCTCTCTCATCTCGATCGATATCTCTCTCTCTCTCTCTCTCTCTCTCTCTCTCTCTCTCTCTCTCTCTCTCTCTCTCTCTCTCTCTCTCCCTCTCTCTCTCATCCCCCCTCACTCTTCTGTGGTGTGGGGAGCGACAGCCTGGTTGCCAAAGTGACTGCAGGACACATTAAGGCCTATAAAAGTACGGGCAGCGGTCGCACTCTTAACCGTGAGTCAGAGGTAGTGTATAAAAGTGTGTTTAAATGGTTCTGTGATTACACAGGGACAGCCAGCGAGAGAGGTAAATAGCCAGGAAAGAGAGAGAGAGCGAGAGAGAGAGGGGGGGGGGCTCCATCTTTTCTCTAATAAGAGTGGAAGAAAGAAATAATAAAAGAAACGGAACAGATTTGAACACAAAAATGGACTAAACAAAAATATCCCTTTCCACCACACCCCACAGGCCCCTCCCCTCTCTTTCACCCCTAGTTCCTAATTGGCCACATGCTGCCTTGAGTGACAGGTGTAATCATCAGTCAAATTATGATGGAGGGAGAGAGGGGTGGAGGCCGGGGGAGGAAGGAGGGAGAAGTGGAGGGAGAGGAGAGGAGATTGAATGGAAGGTTCTTTGATCAGACGAAAGGAGGAACGGAGGAGAGGAGCAGAGGAAAAGAGGGGGAGACCAGAGGAACAGATGGAGTTACATGGAGACCTGCTGTCTACACCTGTTGCTCCCTTAGACTGCCACACTAGCACATTCTACACAATAGTATGACACTTCATTAACCAGAAACTAGCACTACGATTCAATAGAGACTACAGCCATTATACACTAACAGCAAACACAGAGTTGTACCACCACTACTCAAACACGGCGCTGTACAATGTCACCATAGAAATCCACAATAGGAACCTGTAGTACATATCAAGCTTTGGCGTGGCGATACAGTATACCCAAACTCTTTGATTTCCATCAACCAAGTTAAATTAAAGCTGTCAGAGTATTTCAGTAGTCTTAGTGAGCCCCAACCTGAGCTCATCCTAATGAGGTTTACAGTAATTAGGAGTTGTAGTGAGAGAGGACTTTGATCCCTGCTCTGTGCAGTGGTATTAGCGGTACTCATTAGCAGCTTATGAGCTAGTGTGGCCATGCTCTCTCTCTCTCTCTCTCTCTCTCTCTCTCTCTCTCTCTCTCTCTCTCTCTCTCTCTCTCTCTCTCTCTCTCTCTCTCTCTCTCTCTCTCTCTCTCTCTCTCTCTCTCTCTCGCTCTCTTGCTCTCTCTGTCCTCTCTCTCTAGTCAGATCCTATTAGGCAGCTGAACATACACGCTGAATTGGGAACAGGGAGATTAGGAAACTACACACACACATAATATTTTTTCTTCTGAGAAAATATTCCTCTAACTCTAACATTATCGCTGTAAATACCCCTCTCTCTCTCTTTCTTTAATTCTCTCTACATAACACTTCCTCTTCCCCTCTCTTCCTCCGTTTCTCCCTGTCTTCTCCTCTCTCTCTCCCACGATGGAGTGATTATTGAGAAGATGTTGCAGTGTTCAGCGCTCGTTGATGAAGTCTGCCTTTGTCTGTCTGTATTGCCCTGTCGCAACCAGGACACTGCTTATAGCAAAATCAATACACAGAGTAGGAGAGAGAGAGCGAGAGAGAGCGAGAGAGAGAGACAGATAGAAAGTGAACGATTGATGGAGAGAGAACCCCCCTCACCTCCCATTATCCCACACATTGTTAGTATCAGTAGTCTACCATCAATTAGTACATCGAATAGAAAATCACTGTCAGTAGCACTGTTTTTATGGTCAATGTAATGTTAGCCTCTTGTGTCTAGATCAGTGTGTGTGTTACATACAGTTGAATTCATTAAAACTAGTTTTTCAACCACTCCACAAATTTCTTGTTAACAAACTATAGTTTTGGCAAGTCGTTTAGGACATCTACTTTGTGCATTACACAATACATTTTTCCAACAATTGTTTACAGACAGATTATTTCACTTATCATTCACTGTATCACAATTCCAGTTGGTCAGAAGTTTACATACACTAAGTTGACTGTAACTTTAAACAGCTTGGAAAATTCCAGAAAATGATGTCATGGCTTTAGAAGCTTCTGATAGGCTAATTGACATAATTTGAGTCAATTGGAGGTGTACCTGTGGATATATTTCAAGGCCTACCTTCAAACCCAGTGCCTCTTTGCTTGACATCATGGGAAAATCAAAAGAAATCAGCCAAGACCTCAGAAAGAAAATTGTAGACCTCCACAAGTCTGGTTCATCCTTGGGAGCAATTTCCAAATGCCTGAAGGTACCACGTTCATCTGTACACACAATAGTACGTAAGTATAAACACCATGGGACCACGCAGCCGTCATACCGTTCAGGAAGGAGACACATTCTGTCTCCTAGAGATTAACGTACTTTGGTGCGAAAAGTGCAAATCCATCCCAGAACAACAGCAAAGGACCTTGTGAAGATGCTTGAGGAAACAGGTACAAAAGTATCTATATCCACAGTAAAACAAGTCCTATATCGACATAACATGTAAGGCCGCTCAGCAAGGAAGAAGCCAATGCTCCACAACCGGCATAAAAAAGCCAGACTACTGTTTGCAACTGCACATGGGGACAAAGATCGTACTTTTTGGAGAAATGTCCTCTGGTCTGATGAAACAAAAATAGAACTGTTTGGCTATAATGACCACCGTTATGTTTGGAGGAAAAGGGGGTTGCTTGCAAGCCGAAGAACACCATCCCAACTGTGAAGCACAGGGGGTGGCAGCATCATTGTCACGGTTTCGGCCGAGGCTGCTCCTCCTCCTGGTTCGGGCAGGCTTCGGCGTTCGCCGTCCCCGGAGTACTAGCTGCCACCGCTCTATGTTTCTGTGTTTGATTGCTTTTGTCTGTCTGTCACACCTGTGTCTGTTTGGGAGTTGATTACGTGTCTTATAAGTTCCGTGTTGTGATCTAGGGTAGTTGTGTGTTGTTATTCTGTTGCCACTGTGTCTATGATACGTGTTTGTTTTCCGTGTCATTTTTTCATGTTTAGTGTTTTACGCGTGTGCATAATTCTCCCTCGCCACTTCGTGTTTTCGAGGTCGGGGTTTTGTTCTCGTGTTATTGAGACTATTAAAAGTCTTGTTGGACTAAACCTCTGTTTCCTGCGCTTGACTCCTCCACCACATCCACGACGGAATAGTGACAGAACAACACACCATCATGGAGTCAGCAGGAACAGCGGCGGCACCCGAATCCCTGCTGGACCGGATCAACTTCCAGGACGCCATGATCCGGCAACTCGGGACCGCCATGGACGAGGTGCCCAACACTCTGCGCAGATTGGTGAACCCTGAGGTGGCCAAGGACCCTTACAACATCGCATCACCAACGGCCAGTCCTCCTCTCTCAGCACCGGAACCCAGTGGCATTCGGCTCTCACTCCCGAGGGCATATGACGGTTCTGCAGCCGGGTGTCAGGGATTCCTCCTGCAGGTAGAACTTTACCTTGCCACCATACACCCGGCGCCCTCGGGATACGAGAGCGTCTCCGCCCTCATCTCCTGTCTCTCCGGCAAGGCGTTGGAGTGGGCCAACGCCGAATGGAGGGGAATAGACGCCGCAACCATCACCTACGCGGAGTTCTCCCGCCGCTTCAGGGCTGTCTTCGATCATCCCCCTGAGGGGAAAGCGGCGGGAGAGCGTCTATTCCACCTCCGACAGGGGAAGAGGAGCGCACAGGAGTTCGCACTGGAGTTCCGGACACTAGCGGCGGATGCGGGGTGGAATGAGAGGGCCCTCATCGACCAGTACCGGTGTAGTCTACGAGAGGACGTTCGTCGGGAGCTGGCCTGCAGGGACACCAACCTGTCGTTTGACCAGTTGGTGGACATTTCCATCCGTCTGGATACCCTGCTGGCTACCCGCGGACGTCCCGAGTGGGGGTCGTCCAGTCCACCCTCCAGCACCCCCGAGCCGATTCCCATGGAGCTGGGGGGTGCTGGCGCTAGAGAGAGGAGGAGAGGGAACCCGAGGGGGGCCATCCCCTGCACCACCTGCGGTCGTGGAGGACACACTGCGGCCAGGTGCTGGGGAGGGTCTCCTGGGAGAGGTGACAACAGGCCACGCACTGGGGAGTCATTTCAGGTGAGTAGGCGCCCCACTCACCCAGAGCTCTCTGTTGGTCACATGAGTATTCCTGTGAGGTTTCCACAGGTGGCACCTCATTCCCAGCATAAGGCGCTAGTAGATTCAGGCGCAGCTGGGAACTTTATTGATCGGGCATTTTGTAGTAGGTTAGGGATTCCCCTTCGGCCGGTAGACGATCCATTTCCTGTCCACGCATTAGACAGCCGGCCGTTGGGGTCGGGCCTGATCAGGGAGGTCACAGCACCACTGACGATGACGACGCAGGGGGGTCATGAGGAGATCATTCAGTTTTATCTGATTGACTCTCCTGCGTACCCCGTGGTGTTGGGCCTTCCCTGGTTAAGCACCCATGATCCTACCATAGCGTGGCAACAGAGGGCTCTTATGGAGTGGTCTGCTCAGTGTGTAGGGAGATGTCTAGGTGTTTCCGTAGGGGTGACCTCGGTAGAGAGTCCGAACCAAGTGCCCGCACTGCGCATTCCCCCCGAGTATGAGGATTTAGCACTCGTGTTTAGCAAATCGAGGGCAACACGGCTACCTCCTCATAGACAGGGGGACTGTGCGATAAATCTCCAAACAGGAGCGGCTCTTCCACGGAGTCATGTGTATCCCCTGTCTCAAGAGGAGACAGCGGCTATGGAGACATACATAGCCGAGTCCTTGGCACAGGGATACATACGGTCCTCTACTTCCCCAGTCTCCTCGAGTTTCTTCTTTGTGAAGAAGAAGGACGGGGGATTGCGCCCGTGTATTGATTATCGTAGTCTCAATCAGATCACAGTTAAATACAGCTACCCACTTCCACTGATTGCGACGATGACGGAATCATTACGCGGAGCGCGGTTCTTCACAAAGTTGGATCTCAGGAGCGCGTACAATCTGGTGCGCATTAGGGAGGGGGATGAATGGAAGACAGCATTTAGCACCACTTCGGGTCATTACGAGTATCTCGTCATGCCATACGGGTTAATGAATGCTCCGTCAGTCTTCCAATCCTTTGTTGACGAGATTTTCCGGGACATGCATGGGCAGGGGGTAGTAGTTTACATCGACGACATCCTAGTGTACTCTGCTACTCGAGCCGAGCATGTAGCCCAGGTGCGCCGAGTGTTGAGAAGACTGTTGGAGCATGACTTGTATGTCAAGGCAGAGAAATGCCTGTTCTTCCAGGAGTCCGTCTCCATTTGGGTTATCGGTTGTCCGCGTCTGGTGTGGAGATAGAGGTAGACCGGGTATCGGCCGTGCGTAATTGGCAAACTCCAACCACTGTAAAAGAGGTGCAGTAGTTCTTGGGTTTTGCTAATTACTACCGGAGGTTTATTCGGGGTTTTGGACAGGTTGCAGCTCCCATTACGTCCCTGCTAAAGGGGGGTCCGGTTCGTTTGCGGTGGTCGGCTGAAGCGGACAGGGCATTTGTCAAACGTAAGAACCTGTTCACCTCGGCTCCGGTGCTGGCGCATCCGGATCCCTCTTTACCATTCCAGGTTGAGGTAGACGCGTCCGAGACCGGTATTGGGGCAGTCCTGTCACAACGGTCCGGCGCGCCACCTAAACTCCGCCCCTGTGCTTTCTACTCAAAGAAGCTCAGCTCGGCGGAGCGCAACTATGATGTTGGGGACAGGGAGCTGTTAGCCGTAGTCCAAGCCCTAAAGGTGTGGAGGCATTGGCTTGAGGGGGCTCAACACCCTTTCCTCATTCTGACTGATCACCGTAACCTGGAGTACATCCGGGCAGCTAGGAGATTGAACCCTCGTCAGGCTAGGTGGAATATGTTCCTAACCCGGTTTGTTTTTAAGATCACATACATCCCAGGGTCCCAGAATGGTAAGGCAGACGCCCTGTCCCGGCGGTATGACACGGAGGAGAGGTCCAACGAGCCTACTTCCATATTGCCGGAATCTTGTTTGGTGGCTCCGGTAGTATGGGAGGTCGATACGGAAATCGAGCGGGCACTGCGTACCGACCCTACTCCCCCCGAATGTCCTGTGGGGCGGACGTATGTTCCGCTCGAGATCCGTGATCGTCTTATTTATTGGGCTCATACATCACCCTCCTCTGGACATCCAGGTATTGGCCGGACCGTGCACTGTCTTAGCATGAAATACTGGTGGCCAACGTTAGCTAGGGATGTGAGGGTTTATGTCTCCTCCTGCTCGGTGTGTGCCCAGTGTAAGGCGCCTAGACATTTGCCCAGGGGTAAGCTACATCCCCTGCCCGTTCCACAACGACCATGGTCCCACCTATCGGTGGATTTCGTAACTGACCTACCCCCCTCCCAGGGGAATACCACCATATTGGTCGTTGTGGATCGGTTTTCCAAGGCCTGTCGTCTCCTTCCCATGCCGGGTCTCCCTACTGCCCTACAAACCGCTGAGGCCCTATTTACCCATGTGTTCCGGCACTATGGGGTCCCCGAGGATATTGTGTCTGACCGAGGTCCCCAGTTCACTTCCAGAGTTTGGGGAGCGTTCATGGAACGGTTGGGGGTCTCGGTAAGCCTTACCTCGGGGTACCACCCAGAGAGTAATGGGCAGGTGGAACGTGTCAACCAGGATGTGGGTAGGTTTTTGAGGTCCTATTGCCGGGACCGGCCGGAGGAGTGGTCGAGGTTCATCCCCTGGGCAGAGATGGCCCAGAACTCTCTCCGCCACTCCTCCACCAACTTAACACCTTTCCAGTGTGTTTTAGGTTATCAGCCGGTCCTGGCACCGTGGCACGAGAGCCAGATCGAGGCCCCTGCGGTGGACGAGTGGATTCGGCGCTCGGAAGAGACGTGGGACGCTGCCCATGTCCATCTGCAGTGTGCCATCCGTCAACAAAAGGCGAGCGCCGATCGCCACCGCAGTGAGGGACCGGTGTACGCACCGGGAGATCGAGTCTGGCTCTCGACTCGAAACCTGCCCCTCCGCCTGCCCTGCCGGAAGCTGGGTCGGCGGTTTGTGGGGCCCTTCAAAGTCCTGAGAAGATTGAACGAGGTGTGTTACAGGTTACAACTGCCAATTGAGTATAAAAATATTAACCCCTCGTTCCATGTGTCTCTTCTCAGGCTGGTGGTAGCTGGCCCACTCCAAGAAGATGAGATAGGAGAGACCCCTCCGCCCCCTTTGGACATCGAGGGGGTCCCGGCGTACAGGGTCCGGACCATCTTGGACTCGAGGCGCCGGAGGAGTGGTCTCCAGTATCTCGTGGAGTGGGAGGGGTACGGTCCGGAGGAACGGTGCTGGGTGCCCAGGAGGGACATACTCGATCCATCCCTCCTGACTGAGTTTCACCATGGGCATCCCACGCGCCCGGGTCCGCGTCCTCCTGGCCGTCCCCGAGGCCGGGGTCGGCGCGCGGCTGGAGCCGCGCGTCAAGGGGGGGGTACTGTCACGGTTTCGGCCGAGGCTGCTCCTCCTCCTGGTTCGGGCAGGCTTCGGCGTTCGCCGTCCCCGGAGTACTAGCTGCCACCGCTCTATGTTTCTGTGTTTGATTGCTTTTGTCTGTCTGTCACACCTGTGTCTGTTTGGGAGTTGATTACGTGTCTTATAAGTTCCGTGTTGTGATCTAGGGTAGTTGTGTGTTGTTATTCTGTTGCCACTGTGTCTATGATACGTGTTTGTTTTCCGTGTCATTTTTTCATGTTTAGTGTTTTACGCGTGTGCGTAATTCTCCCTCGCCACTTCGTGTTTTCGAGGTCGGGGTTTTGTTCTCGTGTTATTGAGACTATTAAAAGTCTTGTTGGACTAAACCTCTGTTTCCTGCGCTTGACTCCTCCACCACATCCACGACGGAATAGTGACAATCATGCTGTGGGAGTGCTTTGCTGCAGGAGGGACTGGTGCACTTCACAAAATAGATGGCATCATGAGGAAGGAAAATTATGTGGATATATTGAAGCAACATCTCAAGACATCAGTCAGGAAGTTAAAGCTTGGTGGCAAATGGGTCTTCCAAATGGACAATGACCCCAAGCATACTTCCAAAGTTGTGGCAAAATGGCTTAAAGACAACAAAGTCAATGTATTGGAGTGACCATCACAAAGCCCTGACCTCAATTCTATAGAAAATGTGTGGGCAGAACTGAAAAAGCGTGTGCGAGCAAGGAGGCCTACAAACCTGACTCAGTTACACCAGCTCTTTCAGGAGGAATGGGCCAAAATTAACCCAACTTATTGTGGGAAGCTTGTGGACGCCTACCCGAAACGTTTGACCCAAGTTAAACAATTTAAAGGCAATGCTACCAAATACTAATTGAGTGTATGTCAACTTCTGACCCACAGGGAATGTGATGAAAGAAATAAAAGCTGAAATAAATAATTCTCTCTACTATTATTCTGATATTTCACATTCTTAAAATAAAGTGGTGATCCTAACTGACCTAAGCCAAGGAATTTTTACTAGGATTAAATGTCAGGAATTGTGAAAAACTGAGTTTAAATGTATTTGGCTAAGGTGTATGGAAACTTCCGACTTCAACTGTATCTGTCCAGTGTGGCCTTGGTGTTGTGGTGGTGTGGATGCTAGGAGGACAGGACTCTATCAGTGGGATGATCTGCCATGTGTATGTATGAGCTCACCTCTCCCTGCCTCCACTCCCCAGTGGGACCAAGTGTGCGGGGAGGAGGAGGGGAAGGAGGAATGGGGAGCATGGAGAGGAGGGGGCTATTGTGTGAGAGAGGCACAGCTGGGAAATTAGAAATGCCCCCCCCCCCCCCCCCACACACCTTAACTCACACATACGATACACGCACACAAACATACACATTCCTGATCCCCATCTCTTTATCCTCCCCTCAGGAAGAAGAAGGGAGAGGGGGATGAAGGGAAGGGAGGGAGAAGGGACAGATACGGGCATTAAAATTCATGGCTTTTTTTTTTTTCCTGCTGAAAATCAATAGTGTTTACTATGAATGAGAGGAACAGTGGACAACAGCAGTGCCCGGGGTAGAGGGAGGGAGAAGGAAAATGAGGAGGAGGAAGGGGGGATAGAGGGAGAGGTAGGGAGGAGGAGGGGTGACTTTATTACTATAAGCAGAGTCACCAAGGGCCAAGGTTAAAGACCGGTGTGCGCAGGGAGAGGGAGAGATAGAGGGATAGAGAGAGAGAGAGAGAGAGAGAGAGAGAGCGAGGGAGAGAGGGAGAGAGAGAAAGGCATTGACTATAAATATGGATACAGAGAGAGATACTCTAATACATATTTACAGTGTTCTCTCACTAACTCACTCAATCAAAAATATGTCACACAATTCTAAAGTGACTTCTGATTCAGTCGGTCTCCCACTTTCTTTTCAACATTTTTCTCCCTCTTGAATGCTTCTTCTCCCCTATTTTTTAGCCTGCACATTTCTCAAATCAAATCAAATTGTATTTGTCACATGTGCCGAATATAACGGGTGTAGACTTTACCCTGAAATGCTTGCTTAGGAGCTCTTCCCACTGATGGCGAACAGGGAAACTGGACATGTTTTGCTGAATGAAAGATTTGTGTTGGGTGGTTGCACATTGTGTTTTTTTGTGTTGTGCTGGGTAGGTGCTCTGCACGGGGATAGGGTGTGCGTGCATGCATGAGTGTGATGAAATAATGTTGAGTAAATTCATGCATTATGGAGGGAGCAGGCGGGCGACAGAGAGCGGCTGAATGTGAATGGCTGCCTGCCATGCACTAAGAGTTCAGGGCCAATCTCACCATGCTGCTCTGACATTACCATAGATCTACATTACCACAGATCTACATTACCATATATCTACATTACCATAGATCTACATTACCAGTCTCACCCTGAAAGGCAATATATGTATTATTCAGCATTTGATATTGATCAGATATTATATTATGCATACCAAATATATATTGCTTACATATACAGTAGGCAGGCTATTTGATAGGTACAGTATATGATGGAGCTTTGATAGTGTGTTGCTTTGTTTTGAAGGTGGAGGGAGTTGGAGTTTTAGAGAGTTGGAGACTTCATAAGTGTGGGTACAGATATGGGTGAAAAGAGTTGTGTATGTCTACGTCTGAACTGGCAGGGTGAACTGAAGTTTACTCAGGTCACAAAGGCACACAGTACTTGTCTGTGTGCATGACTGGATGTCAGCAGCTCTGTGTGTGTGTGTGTGTGTGTTTGGCCTCGCTCCAGTGCATCAATAAACCAGAGCGTAGTTTGAGAGCCAGTGAGTGATGTTTAACTACCGTTCCTCAAGGAACCTCGCAGCACTTTCAGGCGCCACAAGAGGGCCACAGGCCAGGGGGATCTGGGGAGACAGTGACCAGTACAGGGGAGGGAGGGCCAGCACTCAGGAGAGACCAGTATTTGGGTACATAGAGGTATACAGGTATGCTTTATTTCCCCTCTCCTCTCCCACGTTCTCTGTTCTCTCTTTCTTCTTTATTCATGTATTTCACCCTGCCCTCTATTCATATGCCAACTTTCCATTTCCCTCTTTCTTCCGCTCTTGAATTTTTCGCCTCCCCTTTTTTCTTTGCCCTCTCCACTTCTTACTAATTTATCCTACTCTCTCTCTCTCTCCCCCTCTCTCTCTCTCTCTCTCTCTCTCTCTCTCTCTCTCTCTCTCTCAGTAGTCTGTTCCCTTAGCGACCGTTTCCAAGGTGCCCATTCCCAAGGGCTGTGGGAGGGGTTCTGTGATGTCAGGCATGCATAACTATACACCTGTAATCCCTGCAGCTCTCTCTCCTCCTTTCTCTCTATTCTACCATTCTTCTTCTTTCTTTCTTTCTTTCTTTCTTTCTTTCTTTCTTTCTTTCTTTCTTTCTTTCTTTCTTTCTTTCTTTCTTTCTTTCTTTCTTTCTTTCTTTCTTTCTTTCTTTCTTTCTTTCTTACAGTATTATTATTTACCACTACTTCAATCTACCCTTTTTGAACTGTCTTGACAGAATGGAATTAAATTGCCAGTAGGAAAATCCCTCCAATGTGTCTGAAAATACAATGTTGCTTTATTGTTACAACCAGACTTGTAATGTTTTTACAATATCTTTTCAATAGCTATTGGGAGGGAGGACAGTTGAAATGGCTTCTATTCACAATGTACAGAACCCCTACATCTGCACCATGTTTAAAAGGTCATTTGTCAAACCTGACATTTTGTGCCCTTACCTAAAGGTCGGCTCAATAATCCTTCTCGCTTTCTGACCCATTGTTTTATCTATGTGTGTTTTTGTGTTTTAGTATAAAGTTGGCTGATAACTTGTTTTCAGTAGTAAGTGATCTGGCAAAAGCACTCTTCTCCAACCTCAGTCAGTGTATCACTTAAAAATGTTGAAGGACAGATGCCTCATCCAAACCAAGCCCGTTGCATTTCAACTTGCATGTCTGTGTGCGTGTGGGTTGGTGAGCATACTTCTGACGCCATGCCGAGGGTCGGGGTTGCCTGGTGATGGGGTCGGCGTCTGTAGAAATGTGAGGGTTAACAGGAAGTGTGTGCATGTGTGTAGTAGGAAGATGTGTGTGGTAGGAGGAGGTTTTCACTCAGTGTTTGTTGTCGCCCCTCTGTTCTCCTTTTGTTCCTCTGACATTCCTCCATTTTGTTTTTGTGTCACGGAGGATTGAACCAAAAGAGGCCCCACAGCAACACCCCCACTTCCACACCCCCTGTCATGTTCAAATCTCTCTCTCTTTCTCTCTCTCTCTCTCTCTCTCTCTCTCTCTCTCTCTCTCTCTCTCGCTCTGTCATACTTTCTCTCAGGGAAGGTGACCAAAAGCTTGCTCAATTAACTTAGAGGGACATTTTTGTAGCCTTGACTTTCTGAACCTACCCCCCCCCCCCCCCTCTCTGTCTCTATTGATCTAGTCATAGTTTTCTCAGACTCTCTCAGTACTGGCCCCGCTCTAATCAATACAGATAATTGTCTGCTCTCTCTCTCTCTCGATGCCAAACATAGACCGCTCCCTCCTCCTCTCTCTCTCTCTCTTTTTTATCAATGAACCCTGGTCTTCCCTCGTTCCCACCCCCCCCAGTCGGGGATTCCCTCCCCTAATAACAGGAGATAACCTGCTTTCTTAACCGATTTTCACCACCCTCCCTCCCTCCCTCTCCCTCTTTCATCGATTACCGTGAGAGTTTGCCCTGCCCGCCCCGCCTGCCCTACAGATGTTAGCACACTATACAGTGGTGTTGTGGTTTTAGTTCTGTTCGATCCATTTCCACCGCGCCTGTGTGGGTGGGGTTGTTCACCATGGTTCTCTGGTGGGTCTCAGTCAGGAATCCACTTTATACACAACAGGAAGACCAGTGACCCCTGTAACAACCACACAATCTGCAATGTTCTACCCAGGCCTGCCCAGGCCTATTGATGATGATAGTCACCTAGGAGAGATCTTATTCAGTAGCTTCATGCACTCAGGCCATACCTTAGAGCCGGGTTGTCAAACTCATTTTGCCCGGTGGCCGTATCGTTCTTCAACGAGGTCCGGGGGGGCCGCACTGAACATTTGTTATATATCCTCGCAGTCAAAATGTGCAAAATATTTTCTTCTATCCATAGTTTTTTGCTCCCTGACTGTCTAGCTTCCATTTCGGTGATTATCACACAGTCAAGTGTGAATGTAGGTCCATTATCATTTCTACACAGTTTCGATTTGGTTTTAGTCATTTAAAATTATATTGAGTTCTTAAAAAAACATAATACTCAAACCACCCACGGGCCAGATTGGACCCCCTCGGGCCGTATGTTTGACACACCCCTGCCTTAGAGGTTCCCATGGCCAGAGTTTGGTGCTATAATAATAACATTACTATAATGCTATAACATTGGATTGTCCTTTGTAGCGGTCTTCTGGTGCCAACACAGAACCCCTTTAAAAATCTAACTCTCAAACCAACATTTAAATTTCAGCTTCAGGAATTTTACTTTCAAAATGTTGCCTTCCCAACCAGTGAATTTATCTTGACTTGAGCACATGCAGGGAAGTCACTACTAACTGATTAATCATTCACAGATACAAGTGAAAAAGAGTTGGACTTGGTGCTGCATATATTCTCACCCCCCCCCACACACAGAATAGACTAGTGTATGTTCAATAAAACATCCAGTCACCAGACAGACACCAGAGAAGGGCTGTATTAGGTCTAGGTCTACATGTGTGAATGTATTCATGTCAGTAGCAGACATCTACTCCCCTAGTGTGTGTGTGCTTGTGTGTGTGTGTGTGGATACTCTTATCACTGAACACAAAGACATGCATCCACCACACAGCTAGGACTTAATATAAAACCTGGAGGAAATCTAGGCTTACTGTTTATTCAAATAGCATATATATCTTTTCATATTTTCCACACAGAGATTGCTCAGGTGATAGTGTGTGTTGGTCATGTCAACCAAGCAGCAAGTGTGATGATGAATTTGAACTGGATGAAAACACTGCAGACTTCTTCACATTGTAAAACTAAAAACAGTTATATTGTGAGAATAGTGAATAGAAGGCGGTAGCTAGCTAAGTTGATTGACAGTGATTATACTGTACCATTTCAAACAGTTCCATTAAGTCTGGAGGCTAGGCTCAGGTTTACATATGTGTGTGTGATCAGTCAGCCTAAGTAGGGCTTAGAGAGAGCCAGCAGGACAGGAGAGGTGAGGAGCATCGCTCTGGGGGGAGACAACAGAGGACTCTCCCCCCCGGGGAATAGTGGACCCTCACCCCCTCACCCTCCAGCCCTCTGGTCATGGACTTGAACCCGGTGGCCCTAAAGGCAATCTGTTCCGCTCCTTAGTGACATGTGAAGCGCCACGCATGTCCTTAATGGATAAACAGACTGGAGCTGTTCCTCTGTTTGACAGGTTGGTTCTGACCGGTTGGTTCTGACCGGTTGGTTCTGACCAGTTGGTTCTGACCGGTTGGTTCTGACCAGTTGGTTCTGACCAGTTGGTTCTGACCGGTTGGTTGGTTCTTTCCATACGTAGGAAAGAAAATAGGGATTTGGAATCTGTTGGTTTATATAATCGTATTCTGGAGTTGAATTGTAGAAGGATACTGCATGAAAATGAATAAAGCATCTACATGGGCTTTAGAGAAACATACCGTACCCAGGGTCATTATGTAGTTTCTGTGTGTGTGTGTGTGTGTGTGTGTGTGTGTGTGTGTGTGTGTGTGTGTGTGTGTGTGTGTGTGTATGTGTGTGTGTGTGTGTGTGTCTGTGTGTGTGTGTGTGTGTGTGTGAATTATGCATGTTAGGGCATGCTCATTCTTCACTTTTGAAATAAATAATTCTCACCTGCCTCAGAGAGAAATAAAGGTATTGAAGGAGTATGGAAACATGGAGAGGAGAGGAGAGGAGAGGAGGAGGCAAGGACCATTATATAAAAAGATTGAGGAGAGGAGGAAGGGATGGGTGGGTGATATATTCTCCTGTCTTTTTAAAAATATTTATGCATCTTTCTTTTGGTTGTTTGTGTTTGTGGAAGATGACTTATCAGATTGAAGCTCCATTCAGGCCTTCAGTCAGCCAGGGGAAGCAGGCAGACGCCTTTCTCTCCTACCCTTTGGAGAATAGGAGCCTTGAATTTGAATTTCAGAGTCAGGGAGCGAGAGAGAGGGAGGAGGGGGTTGAGGTGGGATTTGAAGCAGGCGTCGTTGAGAAAGGGCCAGAAGTGTGCGTCCCTCCCCCTCCCCCCTACTAGGGGCCCCGATCGATACCAACTCAGAGCAATAAAGCTTTCCCCCTGTCATCTCAGCAGAATACAAAGCAGAATGGAGAGAGAGGGAGAGAGAGAGAGGGAGTGAGCGAAAGAGGGAGTGAGGGAGGGAGAGAGAGAGGGGTGAAAAGCTGTTCCGCTAGCCAGACCAATTTCCTACCCCCCTCAACCCACAACCACCACTCCCGCCCTCCTTCGTTCAATCGCTCTTTCTCTCCTCTCCCAAATGCACACCATGTCCCTGTGCTCAGACTGTAGAAGGCTGATATCTCTCCATTATAACTAGAACAGAATATATCAAGACTACAATGAGACACATTATTCCTCTGATTATCACAGGGAGAGATGGAGAGATGGAGGGAAAGGAGAGGTAAAACATCCAGAGAATTGGATGGATGAATGGTGAGTAAAGAACATGATAGTGGTAGGATAAAGGGAGGGAGAAAAGATGGGACAGAAGGTAAAGGAAGAGGGGAATAGGGGATGGGGATACATGAGGAAGATTACACTGAGAGAAAGATGGATGTACTGATAGAGGTAGAGGGGGAAAGAGGAATATTGATGAGGAAAAGCAGAATAGAGAGAGGAAGACGGAAAAGGTGAGAGAAAGACAGAGAGAGCACAAAGCATAGAGCGCTAGGCAGAAAGAGAGGGAGAGAGGGGCGGGGGGGTCAAACAGCAATCCCTTGAATTGAGAGCCAATTACAGTAATTGTAATTTAGATTCAAAGCAGACAGCTACAGCAGTGACACACACACACACACACACACACACACACACACACACACACACACACACACACACATACACACTACACATATTGTGTAGACACTTAGGCAGACAGACAAAAGACAGGTAGAATGCGTTCTGTTTCCGTATACCTCCGTTGTGTGGATGCTTGTGTGTGAGAGAGGGTCGAGGTGTAAGTGTATTGTTTGTATACCTGTGAATGTGTGTGTGTGTGGCTGTGTTTTCAGTGCGGCACATTCTCTCTCTATTCTTCTCCATTGAATGGCAGCACAGGAGTCAGCCGCCAATCAGCCCTTGTGCTGCAGACAATTTAATAACATTTCTATATGCTGACCCCTACAACGCTACTGCGTGTGTGTGTGTGTTTCACCTCAATCCGGCACTCAACGCCCCTCTCTCGCCCCCTCTACCTTTCCCTCTTTATTTTCCCCTCTGTCTCATTCTCTCCTTTATTGGAAGAACATAGTGTAAATCCTTCATCTCTCGTCTGTTTCTCTACCTTTATTGTCCCCTCTCTCCATCTCCTCCTCTCTGTCTCGCTGCACTCGTTCACCGGGATACCTGCTCTTCTTTCTGTCCTCTTCTCTTTCAGCCCTCTTCTCTGCTAGAACTCACCACTCAATCTATATGTTCTTACATCCCTCTACCATCCTCCCTTCTTCTCTGCTTCCTGTTTGTTTTCGTCTTCCTTTTTCTAGACCATTTCTTTACCTCATTTATTTTCCTCCTCTCTCTCTCTCGCTCTCTCTCTCTCTCTCTCTCTCTCTCTCTCTCTCTCTCTCTCTCTCTCTCTCTCTCTCTCTCTCACTCTCTCTCTCTCTCTCTCTCTCTCTCTCTCTCTCTCTCTCTCTCTCTGTCTCTGTCTCTGTCTCTGTCTCTGTCTCTGTCTCTCTCTCTCTCTCTCTCTCTCTCTCTCTCTCTCTCTCTCTCTCTCTCTCTCTCTCTCTGTCTGTCTCTCTCTCTCTCTCTCTCTCTCTCTCTCTCTGTCTGTCTCTCTCTCTCTCTCTCTCTCTCCCTCCTTCCTGCATTTTTCTTTACTGTTATAGCCTCATTTTGCCAACTCTCTCTTTCATCATCTCTCTCTAAATCTCTCTCCCTCTTCATTCTCTCTCTCTCTCTCCCTCATCCCGCTCTCCCACCCTCCGCCCTGTGCGTTCCCTGGGGAGGTCAGTAATAATGGTAGTGATGGAGTGAGAGAGGGAGGTGCGATTATTGTCTTGTCGGGAGTCAGACGAATCGATCGGCCCAGAAATATGAGGCGCGAGAAAGAGCCGCTGTGTCAGATACAATAACCACCAGCTCCCGGGGGCTTAGACACACACACACACACACACACACACACACACACACCGTTCACTGACGCAAACACACACATTTCATACACTGACCAAACACACACATTCATTTATACAGACAAAAACACAAGCATACACATAAACACATACACACCGACATCCTCTCTTTTTCATTAACACACAAATGTATATATACTCGTTTCTCTCTGAGAACTGACAGGCAGGCAGACAGGATGATCATTCATATGGCTTGATATCAGATATACAGTGACACTTCTTTATTCATAAGTTTTCCTCCACACATGTAGACAAGGACATGACGATAAAATCTCTCACACACTGATCACACACGCATGTATAAACAGAAGTAAACACACGCGCGCGCACACATACACACCGAGACCTTTCGCTGCTGTTGCCTGGCAACGTGTGTCCAATCAAGGTGCAGAGCAGTGTCCAGTGATGTCAGACCTGCTGCTGACCAGCAGAGAGAGAGAGGGAGAGAGAGGTTGTTAGTGTATGTAGTGTAGATGTGGATGCATATGTGTGAAATAGAAAGTTTGAATTTAAAGGAGATTGAAGCTGGTTGGAAAAAAAAGTGGTGTGATGAGAGGAAGAGAGAGAGGGAGATAGAGGTGGGCCTGTTGAAGGTGAAAGAGGAGGAGGATGGAGAGGAAGAGAGAGGTAGAGGTGGGCCTGGTGAAGGTGAAAGAGGAGGAGGATGGAGAGGAAGAGAGAGGTAGAGGTGGGCCTGGTGAAGGTGAAAGAGGAGGAGGAGGGAGAGGAAGAGTGAGGTAGAGGTGGGCCTGGTGAAGGTGAAAGAGGAGGAGGATGGAGAGGAAGAGAGAGGGAGAGGTGGGCCTGGTGAAGGTGAAAGAGGAGGAGGATGGAGAGGAAGAGAGAGATAGAGGTGGGCCTGGTGAAGGTGAAAGAGGAGGAGGACTGAGAGAATGACAGAGAAAGATACTGCACCATCATTTACATTCTTACATGTTAATTAATACAGATGATTTACTATCCAACTGACCATGATATCTCCTCATCCTATAGCCAAGTAATGATAACACTTTCTCTTTCAGTCTACCATTACAGTGATGCTCTGACAGAGTTCTGTCTGTCTAAACTAGCTGGACTGTGTGTGTTATTATCTGAGTCTTGGTAGAGACAGATGTTATCATGTTTTCACCCCCGCTGGTTTCCATACACCCCCTAAACCTCTTACACTCCTACCAGTACAGTTTATAACCCTGGAGCTCCACACGCACACACACACACACACACACACACACACACACACACACACACACACACACACACACACACACACACACACACACACACACACACACACACACACACACACACACACACACGCACACACACACACACACACACACACACACACACACACACACACACACACACGCATACACGCACACACACACACACACGCATACACGTGCACACACACACACACACGCGCATACACGTGCACACACACACGCACACGCACACGCACACAGTGGTGAGACAAACACACATTGTTGGTCCAACACCAGAGTAAAGATGAGGGATGTGTGTATCTGCTCTGGGCTCCCCCTGTGGTGGCTGTACAATAGAGCTCCAGAGAGATGTTGAATGGTCCCTGTACTGACCCATTCTGGACACCTCTCCTTCCCTCTCTCTTTATCGCTTTTCCTCTCTCCCCCTCCTTCCCTCCCTCCCCTCCCCTCCCTCTCTCTCTCAGTGACAGCAGAGTGATTGATGTTACTCAGACGGCCCCATCCTCCTCCCTGGGGTCCCACTATCAGATTGTGTGTGTCTGATTTTGTTTTTATTTCTGTGTATGTGTTTTTATACCGTATTAAAATATATATAGTTAAATCGATACAATTTCATGAATAACTGAGTTATTATTAATCAAATACAGCAGTGTGTTGCTGAAATTCCATGAAAGGATAATTTCTTTATTTGCTGTTGTATGTCACTGTATTGGTTCCGAATCATTATGTTATTATATAACATCTGTGATATTGTGTCACCCAAATAAGGGCGACTTACCCCAGCATCCTCAGATTAGCCAGAAGGGAGTGTCGCTGGGTCTGGTTGTCATGGTAACCAAGGCTTAGACTTCCTCAAAGGCAGGAAGGACCCCCTTATCCCTGAACATGACACACACACACACACACACACACAGGGGAGAGGAGGGATGGTGGTAGTAGGGCCACGGCCAAATCCAGTCTGCCCAGACGACCTCTGACCCATAGACACACCCCCTCCCCTCACGCAGTCTGTCACTGTCTCTGGACAACCATGACTGCTGGTGTCAACACCTTTTACCACACATGCACATACACACACACGCAAACTTGAGAGCTCTCCATCGATAGTTTTTGAATTAGTGAAGAATGAGAGAGAGAGAGAGAGAGAGAGAGAGAGAGAGAGAGAGAGAGAGAGAGAGAGAGAGAGAGAGGAGAGAGAACTAAAGAAAG
The DNA here is from genome assembly GCF_964263955.1 of Coregonus lavaretus. NCBI lineage: Eukaryota > Metazoa > Chordata > Actinopteri > Salmoniformes > Salmonidae > Coregonus > Coregonus lavaretus. Next base: position 10,636,987 of record NC_140000.1, read on the forward strand.
GGAGAGGAAGGGGGGAGGAGGGGGCACAGTTCCCTCTTCTTGGCCTTGGAAGGATGCTACCTGCATCTGTTAGTGGAATTGATTGTCAATACTGCCCCCATGTGGCTGACTCATGCTACTTCAGAGAAACCCATATTTCCGCTGTAGTTGTGAACTCAAACTGGTTGGTCAGCGGTAGTGCTGCACTTACTCAATTTTTCCTCTGTCGGAGGAGTGGGGCTGAGTGGTGAGAGAGGTTGTGGTTTGTGGGGATGTTGTGATGGCTCACATCTCCCACCTCATGTGACAGCGAGACCTATAACAGAGACACAATCTGAGTAGGTAGAACCGACAAATATAATGAAAACTGTTGAGCATGTAGATGACATATTTGGTAACACTTGACTTAAAGTCTACAGCAGGTATAATGCTATATCACTTGTTATAAGCATGTATTAGCCTTTGTAATGTATTATTGTATGGTATATGATGTGTTACGTCTCTAACTGGCCAGGTAGTGCACTGCAAAACATTTAGATCTCACCTAGATATCTCTTAGAATGCATTGACTTGACGTCTTACCAAGGTAAATTATCTTAGGGCACAGGCAGATAATTATGCTGATTTTAACCTAAAAAAGGCTTGATCCAAGTGGGGTAAGATACATGATCTTATTTCAAGATATTTGATCTTAATAAGACATCTTACCAAGACAAATGATCTTAGTGTACTGGCATTTTGCTTACTTTAACCTACAAAAGGCTTGACACAAGTCAGTCTCAGAATATCTTAAAACAAGACAAATGATCTTGATGCATTTCCTGGGTAAGCAAAATCAACTTGAAACAAGTAAATGCATTTTCTGGGTGAGCGAGATCAACTCAAAACAAGTAATTTTCACTTAATTATCTCAAAACAATACAAAAAATCTAGGTAGAATTGAAATGTTTTGCAGTGTGACTGCGGTAGTGTCAGCCGTAGGGTTGTTTTTCTCTGAGCTGTGAGTGACAGTTTCCAGCTACACTGTCACTTTCCACTGATGTCTTCCCCCTCTTCTTTCTCCTCTATGTCTTAGATCTCATTCTCTCCCACTCTTTAACCTCACGTGTCCCCCTTTCTCTTTCTTCCTGACCCCACTTCCTACTCTTTTTTTTGTTTACTTCCTCTTCTCTCTCTCTCTCTCTCTCTCTCTCTCTCTCTCTCTCTCTCTCTCTCTCTCTCTCTTTCTGTCAGGATGTGGGGAGGGGGTGGGGCATGTGTGGGGGCGTGGACAACAAGAGGGAGGGAGAATGATTTGTATCACTCCTCTGTTGGGTCGAGTGAGTGAGTGAGTGAGTGAGAGAGAAAGAGAGAGAGAGAGAGAGAGTGTGTGAGAAAGAAAGAAGAGGCCACACACACTCAGACATTTGACCAGGACAGTAGCTCTAGCAGTGATGGACTTCTGCAGTATGTGGTTGCCAGGTGAGTGTCTGTGCCTCTCTCTGCCTTCATTAGCACAGCCCAATTAAGCTCGCCGTGTGTGTGTTTCTGTGTGTGTGTGTGTGCATCTGTCTGTCTGTGTGTGTGTGTGTGTGTGTGTGTCTGGGCTGAGCCAGTTGATTAGCACCGCTGGGTCTAATGAGCATGGCTAATTAGAGCACATCAAAGAGAGGGCGATGGATGGAGGGAGGTGAGGAGAGGATGGAGGGAGGAGAAGATGGAGGGAGGAGAGGAAGGAGGTGTGGATGTCTGTCGTAGGCAGAGAGAAAGGTCAGACATGTCTCTCCAGGGTGGACAGGGATGCAGTGTGTGTGTGTGTGCGTGTGTTTTCTGTACAAGTATTTGCTATCTCTTATCCATCCCTTGTCATTACAACTGTTTAAACAGAGAACCTAAAGGTACACTTGAGTTATGTGTCCTACATAACAGCATTAGAAGTGGTCTTCAGCTACATATAGATGGTAATGTTTTAATGTCAAATGACGACGTGATAGAAATAGTTTCTCAAAAATACATTCACAGGAAGTGATTCATCAATAACAGAAAAATCTATCAACCAATGTCAATAGTATTACTGAATGTCATGAATAACCAGGTGTAGATAACATCACAGGAAACAATTTACGGTATGTGCGTGCATATTCATTTGATGGGAATGATTCATGTGATGAAGCATCTTGTGTCACTTCTCACATCGACGTGGACATTGATGAATAGGGCTTTTTAAAATCAACCCCCCTGTACATTCCTGTGACCATGGTGACGGGATGACACATCATATTATGGGGTCCATGTAGTAAAGAACGAGGTTACTCAGGTGAACTACAGTGTCTCATCTAGGCTTTGAATTACACACAGACAACAAGGTTCATTGTCAGTATTCATTGTGAATATGTCAGTCATAATGTTAGGGTTTCAGTGTGCCGTTTGTTAACTGCACAGGATTATCACACCTGCCAGAGTGTCCAATGACTGTACAGTGTTTTCATTGAATGATTACATAGCAATAGTGAAATATGAATGGAAAGTTTAAAAGTTTCATCAGGAGACTTCATTTCCCAGACCCCCCCCTTGGCGCCAGAGTGATCTCCTTAAGCAGGAAATGAAGGTTCAGTTGATGTCAGTTTCACCCAGAATACCCCTGGGAGAACACACCATAGAAACAGAACACATAGAACATGTCATGAAAAGGCATATCATGCTGTGCACTATGCAACCGTATACAGCAGTATACTTTACAGTTTGAGAGACTGTCCTATCTTGACATCCATTTCTATGGCACATACATACATCTATTGGTTGAGTGGTGGTAAGGCTTCTGAGAATAGCTTCTCTGCTTCCAACTGCAGCAAGAGGAGAGACTATAAAGGCTGATACGTATCAGTAGTAATGTGTTTTACAGTAGGGCAATTAATATGGCAGTTTGATGTAATCAGAGAGAATGTTGCCAGTGGTGCGATAGTACCATAATATGGGCCTACTGAGCCGTTCCTTATGTATCAGAGTGAAGGTAACAATGTATCAGATGGATCTAAACCACCACCAGAAAGCTTCAGCTACTACAGTTTTGCCACTGTCACACGATAGGTGCACATGTTAGTATTATTACAGCAACTATAGTATGACGTGTGTGTGTGTGTGTGTGTGCGTGTGTGTGCATGCGTGTGCGTGCGTGTGCGTGCGTGTGTGCAAGTAGTGCGGCAGGTAGCCTAGTGGTTAAGAGCGTTGGGCCAGTAACCGAAAGGTTGCTGGTTCGAATCCGCGAGCCGACTAGGTGAAAAATCTGCCCTTGAGCAAGGCACTTAACCCTAATTGCTCCTGTAAGTCGCTCTGGATAAGAGCGTCTGCTAAATGACTCGTCTGTATGTCCCAATGTGTTGTGCGACAGTGCGTGTCAGTGTGTATGAGAAAGCAGTAGTAATATTAATAGTTACACTGACAGTAAGTGTTGGGTTTAGCACTCTGTGTTCAAGTTGGTGTGAGCTAGGGGAAGTAGAGGGGTGGAAGTGAGAGAGACATACAACACACCATGATGCACTAGCTTTACCCCAGGCTACTGTATATACACTACTAACCTCATATACTACCCTCACTACATACAGTGCCTTGCAAAAGTATTCATCCCCCTTGGCGTTTTTCCTATTTTGTTGCATTACAACCTGTAATTTAAATGTTTATTTGGATTTCATGTAATGGACATACACAAAATAGTCCAAATTGGTGAAGTGAAATGAAAAAAATAACTTATTTCAAAAAATTCTAAAAAATACATTACGGAAAAGTGGTGCGTGTATTCACCCCCTTTGTTATGAAGCCCCTAAATAAGATCTGGTACAACCAATTACCTTCAGAAGTCACATAATTAGTTAAATAAAGTCCACCTGTGTGCAATCTAAGTGCCACATGATCTCAGCATATATACACCTGTTCTGAGAGGCCCCAGAGTCTGCAACACCACTAAACAAAGGGGCACCACCAAGCAAACAGCACCATGAAGACCAAGGAGCTCTCCAAACAGGTCAGGGACAAAGTTGTGGAGAAGTACAGATCAGGGTTTGGTTATAAAAAAACATCCGAAACTTTGAACATCCCACGGGGCACCATTAAATCCATTATTAAAAAATGGCACCACAACAAACCTGCCAAGAGAGGGCCGCCCACCAAAACTCACGTACCAGGCATGGAGGGCATTAATCAGAGAGGCAACAAAGAGACCAAAGATAACCCTGAAGGAGCTGCAAAGCTCCACAGCGGAGATTGGAGTATCTATGCATAGGACCACTTTAAGCCGTACACTCCACAGAGCTGGGCTTTACAGAAGAGTGGCCAGAAAAAAGCCATTGCTTAAAGAAAAGAAATAAGCAAACGCATTTGGTGTTCACCAAAAGGCATGTGGGAGACTCCCCAAACATATGGAAGAAGGTACTCTGGTCAGATGAGACTAAAATTTAGCTTCTTGGCCATCAAGGAAAACGCTATGTCTGGCGCAAACCCAACACCTCTCATCACCCCGAGAACACCATCCCCACAGTGAAGCATGGTGGTGGCAGCATCATGCTGTGGGATGTTTTTCATCGGCAGGGACTGGGAAACTGGTCAGAATTGAAGGAATGATGGATGGCGCTAAATACAGGGAAATTCTTGAGGGAAACCTGTTTGTCTTCCAGAGATTTGAGACTGGGACGGAGGTTCACCTTCCAGCAGGACAATGACCCTAAGCATACTGCTAAGGCAACATTCGAGTGGTTTAAGGGGAAACATTTAAATGTCTTGGAATGGCCTAGTCAAAGCCCAGACCTCAATCCAATTGAGAATCTGTGGTATGACTTAAAGATTGCTGTACACCAGTAGAACCCATCCAACTTGAAGGAGCTGGAGCAGTTTTGCCTTGAAGAATGTGGAGGGGTGAATAGTTATGCACACTCAAGTTTTATGTTTTTTTGTCTTATTTCTTGTTTGTTTCACAATACAACATATTTTGTATCTTCAAAGTGGTAGGAATGTTGTGTAAATCAAATTATACAAACCCCCCAAAAATCCATTTTAATTCCAGGTTGTAAGGCAACAAAATAGGAAAAATGCCAAGGGGGGTGAATACTTTCACAAGCCACTACATATCACTAACACTGTCTTCCCACATTACACTACATACTGTATCACTAACACTGTCTTCCCACATTACACTACATATCACTAACACTGTCTTCCCACATTACACTACATACTGTATCACTAACACAGTCTTCCCACATTACACTACATATCACTAACACTGTCTTCCCACATTACACTACATACTGTATCACTAACACTGTCTTCCCACATTACACTACATATCACTAACACTGTCTTCCCACATTACACTACATATCACTAACACTGTCTTCCCACATTACACTACATATCACTAACACTGTCTTCCCACATTACACTATATACTGTATCACTAACACCGTCTTCCCACATTACACTACATATCACTAACACTGTCTTCCCACATTACACTACATATCACTAACACTGTCTTCCCACACTACACTACATAATGTATCACTAACACGGTCATCTCACAAACAGACCTGAAACTCTTTGAGGTGTGCTCAATTTAGCTTGTAGTTTGCACTTTTGTGACTACTCCATTGGTTCCATTGTGGATTCATTGAATTGCTTCCTCATATCTGAGTTGTTCGGACTAAATTAAGATGTGGAGAAAGTCCATCTATTTTAGACCCTGTGTCTGCAGAAAAAAAAAAACTCCTGACTGTCACAAGTACTGTACTGCCCCTGCCTTCCTCTGTTCTGTGTTAACCAGCCTGGATATAGCTAGTTCAGACATCTGGGCCTCAATGGCCTCACCACTATTGGTTTTCATTGGTTTGGTTTAACTGATTCAGACCTGTGTTTCCAGGCAACTGGACTCTCTGGCCAATCAACAACATTAGTCAATCATTTAACTACTGGGGAGAAAGAAAACCCAGCAGCTCTACAGACATTGAGGCCTGGTATTGAATAGCCCTGTTGCTAAATAACCTCATCCATAGTAATTGTTGGTAAATGTGTTCAGTGTCTCACTACTGCCCCCTATTGGTTGGTAAGTGGTCCTGCTCAGAGTATGTGAGCGGAGCGGTCGGAAATCCTGCTCATAGCTCATGGAGCAGTGCTCTACTCTGGCCCTCCATGTCCTTTCCAACCGCTCTGCTAAAAAACACTTCTTGCTCACAGGATTCGTTTCATTTATTAAAATCCCAATTTAACCAACACCCATCTATTTTTGTGACTACCTGGACCTACCAAACCAAATGATTTGAATGAAATTTATTTTAATAAACATGAAAAGGTGAAAGTGAGAAGCGCTCTTAATTTTAAATAGGCTACATGTCATATTAAACAGCATATAAACACTCTAGATAGGTCAGGAGCCAGACAGGGAGCCTAAGAAGGAATGGAAATGAATTATTTAGGCTATATTACTTACATTATTTCAAGGCTATAGCCTACAAAGAAATACATTGTGAAGCTTTTGCGAGAGCGACACTAGGCTGGTAGGGAGTTAGTGACATTAAGCGCACAACATTTAAACAACATTTCGTTGTATTAAATCGTTATAGTCTATAAACTGTGCATATAGGCTGTGACTAACCTACAAATTCAATGGAAAATGCCTTATTAGGCTCAGTCTACAGTGCCTTTGAATTCATTTTTAGAAACACTAGTTTGGCCAGAGTCTGTGGCTTCAGGTTCATGCGATGGTCTCTGGAGAGCAGGCCAGCAGCGGAGAATATCCTCTCAGCGCTTGCAGAGCCACTTGGGATGCTGAACACCCTTTTGACCAACCCAGGCTGGGTAGGGATGCAGAGTTTATTTTCTATAGGTAGGCCTAAAGGTTTTTAGGCAAAATAACCCAATCAAAATGGAAAGCTTCTTAAAAGTTGAAATATGCCAATGATGGCCTATTGTATAGATAATTAACAAAAATGAAGGAAACTTTTAAGAGATCTGATTTTTTGTTTATAAATACTTTGCTACAATGACACACTTAATTAGCTACCCACCTTGTTCCTTCTTTTAACATGTGCATGTATTAAGTAAACCAACATGCTTTCAGGATATGTGTCTTTTCAGATTCCACAATGATTCTTTAGTTGTGGACATTACATCACCACACTCCCCCTCTTGCTCTTGGTCCTTATCTTTGTAAATCACCTTGATTTTGCACCTGTGTGTTTTATCAATTTCTTTATGAACATATTTAGCGAACTCCATGACAGTAGCTAAAGCAAGGGGCTATAGCAGCAGATAAGTAGCCTATAAATGCATGCTGGGACGGCATGCTCTGAGCTCCTGAAGTGAGCGCTACTGGAGCGAAATTGGAGCGGGTGAGAAGGCCGACGCTCCAGTCTTTGGGAATCTTGCTCCGTGCTCCAGTCAAATTGGGCACGCTTAGCTCCAGCGCCGCTCTGCTCACATACTCTGGCCCTGCTCCATAGCCAGTACAAGGGAAGTCGCTGTAGTGCAATGCCATTACTCATATAGATAATAACCTGTTACGGACACATTAGCCTACTTAGTCTGTTGGTTGTACTTTGTTATTGTGTATTGTCGTTTCACAGTTTAGTTTTGTTATGACTTCAAAAAGTACAACTGGGTTTTGTCATCTTTGAGAATAAAATTAACGAGCATTTATCTTACTCTAAGCACTCATCCTTTATATTGGAACCGAGAGAGAAAAAAAAGGGGGGGGGGGGGGAATAGAAGTGATAGAGAGAACTGGGAGGAAGGGGGAGAGAGAGAGGAACGTTTTTAATAATGCAGGTGGCAGATATAATTAGTTGGTCGTTGGGTGGATTTGCATGTTTTCATTAAAGGGAAGTTGGTGTGAGGGAGGGAGGGAGGGAGTGTCAGCAAACATGACTGTCTGTCTGTAGATATTGTGGCTTCTCACCAAATAAGCGGTAGTTAATACAGTACCTGCCAAATAAAACATCTGTTACGGTAACTTTAATTAACTTAACATAATTCACTTCAATATCAGATTTTATTTACAGTGAATTGTGTACCCCTCACCCCCCTCTCTCTCTCTCTCACTCTCTCTCTCTATATCTTTCTACCCACCCCAACCCACTCTCCTATTCCACCCCCTGTTCCTCCTCTCTTTTTCCCTCCATCTCCCCCTCCCCCTCACTCCCCTCGACTCTCTGTCTATGGGGACATTCCCAGGCCTGACTGACTGTCTGTACAGTAGAGAGGAGAGGAAGTGTTGTGGTGTAGTATAGTGTGGTGTGGTGTAATGTAGTGATGACTCTACAGTGAGTAACATCAGTATAGAGGTGTCTAGTAAGGCTCTGTTCCCACTCAAACCTCTATATGGCCTATTGTTAGACCAAACAAACACCTCTGTACATATAGGAAATAATGAATGCAGGCTTCACAGCAAAAAAGATCACCGTATATACAAAAGCCAATACTGCGGTGTGACATCATATTTCAGCGCCTGTAACATCAGCCAAAAGCCTTTGCATAATCATCTGCACTCTCTGTCTCTCTCCTTTCTTCCCCCCTCTCTGTCTCCCTCTCTCTCTCTCTCTCTTTCTCTCTCGCTCTCTCTCTCTCTCTGTCTCTCTGTCTCTCTCCCTCTCTTTCTCTGTCTCTCTCTCTTGCTCTCTCTGTCTCTCTCTGTATCTCTCGCTCTCTCTGTGTGTGTCTCTCTCTGTCTCTCTCTCTCTCTCATAGATATCAGGATGTCAAAGCCAGTAGCTGTTGAGAACACAGGGGCTGACTCTCCAATGGAGAGCACAGGTATTTGTCTCTGTGTGTATGGGTGTGTGTGCGTGTGTGCGTTCGCTCGCTCGCGTGCGTGTGTGTTAGGGTTGGTGCGTGTTAGCGTGTGTGTGCATACCTGCATGTGTTCGTGTGTGTGCATATGTGCATGCACGTGTGTGTGTGTGTGTATGCCTACAAGTGTGCATGTGTGTGTGTATGAGTAATTTCTAATTGTTTCCTACCCCCTACCCCCCCCACCCCCCCACACACACAGATTCAGAGCGGAACGGTCCTGACTCGAATCATCAGGTTTGTGTCTGCTTGGTGCTTCGGTCTCTCACTTCACCTACATTTCAGTACTGATATCACTGGTAATATACCTCTAGGAAACATAACAATCAGTTAGTCATTTTCTATGGTGACGATCATGATCTGAATAACACACACATTAGGTCTGAAAAGTAAAGATGACTGACAACAGGTAGCCTAATACCAAGCCACAAGCATCAATACAGTAGTGCAGTGTGTTTCCCAAATCTGGTCCTGGGGACCCCAAGGGGTGCACATTTCTGTTTTTACCCTAGCAAAATACACCTGATTCCACTTATCAAAGGCTGGATGATGAGTTGCTAAGTGGAATTAGGTGTGTTGGGGTCCCCAGGACCAGGATTGTGAAACACTGCAGTAGTGCATTATTTTTTATTATCATTTATGCTTATCTGTACTGATGGTATTTGTCCTTTTTACAGGTTCAGCAGATGAAAATCAGTCCCTTTCCCCTTTCTCCAACCCTCAGCAGCAACAAGGTGTGTGGGTGTGTGTGTGGGTGGGTGGGTGTGTGTTTTGTGTGGCCACACTATAGAGTATTTTGCCATATTTGCATACAGATTGACAGGGATGCAAAACAGTCAGACTAGCCAGTTTGGACATGCCCATTCCAGGAAGAAAGGATGACTATCCCTCTTTTCTAAAGAAAAGGAAGGCACCTTCCTGTTTGGCATGCAGGTTACCACAGCAACAGAGCAGAACAGTCAGCTAACACAGACTTTTATCTGTTGGCCCTTCCTTTAACTGTATCCCTCGTTCTCTCTCCTCCTCTCAGAATAAGATGGAAGAGTGTGGTGAGATGTCCCCGGGCCCTCCTCCACACCACAGCCACGCCCCCTCCCAGACGCCCCTCCCACACACACAGCTCATGCTGACCGGCTCCCAACTGGCCGGGGTAAGACAAGAGAGGAGGAGGCTTAACAAACACACAGTGATGCACACTCACAAAAACAAAGACACATCCTTATGGTCCGGGTTGAGTTCACTGCTTTTTTCCTTCTTCCTTTTCTCTGCTCTTTCCCATACCCTCTGCATCTCTCTGCTCTTTGCCCCCCCCCCCCCCCCCCCCCCCCCCCCTTTATTTTTCTCTCTGTCCCTCTCTCTCTTTCTCTGTGTCTCTCTCTCTCTCTCTCACTCGGTGTCACTTTCTCAGTTGACCGCTCTCTTGCCAGCTCAGCAGCAGTTGTTACTGCAGCAGGCTCAGGCTCAGCTTCTAGCTGCAGCTGTGCAGCAGTCTGTTCAGCAGTCCAACGCAGCTCACGCAGCTCACGCAGCCCACGCAGCCCACGCAGCCGCCCAAGCCAATCAGCAAGCTCAGGCAGCCGCAGCAGCCAATCAGCAGGCCCAGCAGCAGGCGGGACAGACAGGGCAGCAGGGCCAATCACAGCCCCAGGGACAGGGACAGAGCACACAGGAACAGACAGGTCAACCTGTCCCTGTGCCGCCCATTCATCCCCAGCTCACCCTCTCTCAGCCAATCCAGCTCACCGCCCAGGTACTGACAACCCATCACAAGGCCACATCCTGGTTGGGAAGAGGTGGGGAAGGGTCTTGATTCAGGAGCCAGTCTGGAATCCTCAGTTTGTATTGATCTTTTTTTTAATCGCTTGTGTTGCTCTGCTGTTCTTTCAGTCTTTTCTCTTGGCTTCTATATGAAGGGGTTGTTTTCCTTTGTTCTCTGTACATGTGTGTTCTCTCCATCTCTGATCCCTCTGCTCTCTCCTCCTGTCTCCCTGCAGGACATCCAGCAGTTGTTGCAGCTGCAGCAGTTGGTTCTGGTGCCAGGACATCACCTGCAGTCTCCTCAGTTCCTCCTCCCACAGCACCAAGGGCAGCAAGGTGAGCTCCTCGCACTAGCCACTACCACTGGTCCTATTCTATTGGGACAGTGCCCTGAAGATGGGCTGTAGATGTTCCATCTATCAACAAACAGATTTCATTTATTTATAAGTGCCAACTGTTGACAACCATTAACAGGTTCTTCAACTGTCTAGCACTAGAATGCCTAGCATTGGACTCTCTGATTGACCATGGAGCTTTGTGGAATATTACATGTGTTGTTTGATCACATAACTGATCATAGGCCTACTGATTCCCTCTCTTCTTCACTCTCAGGACTGCTATCAACACCAAATCTGATTCAGCTACCTCAGCAAAACAATGGGAGCATCCTGTCCACTCCCACCAGGCTGGGGCTCCTAGCACAGGTAGGCCCACTGAGGAAACACCCAGGCTTTGAGAGAGGCTACAGTCTCCGACTCTTTCCAACAAACATCTCGTCTCATCATTCTGTCATATCCAGTAAACGCCTCTCTTCTGCTACATAATTATCTCTCTCTTTCGCTCTCCCCCTCTCTTTCTCTTTCTCCTCCTCCCCCTCTCCCCCTGTAGAGAGACAAGGCAATGGAGGGCAGTGGGGTCATGACCTCTGTGTCCTCTGTGACCTCTCACCCCGAGGAGCCCAGTGACCTGGAGGAACTGGAGGTGTTCGCCCGCACCTTCAAACAGAGACGCATCAAACTGGGCTTTACACAGGTACGCCTTTCTGTGTGTGTGTGTATGTGTTCGTGTGCATGTGCGTGTGTGTGCTAACTCTCTGTTTTACTCCCCCCCTCTCTCTCTCAGGGTGACGTGGGTATGGCCATGGGGAAGCTATATGGGAATGATTTCAGTCAGACCACCATCTCTCGCTTCGAGGCCCTCAACCTGAGCTTTAAGAACATGTGCAAACTCAAACCACTACTGGAGAAGTGGCTCAATGATGCAGGTGAGAGGGGAGGGTGGGGGATGAGAGAGAGGAGAGGGAGGGAGGGAAGTGGAGGGGCGGGGAGAGAGGAGAGGGAGGATGGGAGGGGAGGGGAGGGAAGGTGAGGTGAGATGAGGGAATTGGTGAAGGAGAAGGTGTATGACACTTTGAATCAATCAATAAATCAGTTGATTAATTAACCAATCCCCAAGTTGCACTAATCTGTAGAATGAATGTAACCTTGAGTTAATTAAATTATATCTGTAGAATGAGGATACCAGTTTGTGTGATTTTAAATCAACCCACTAATCAATCTCTCTGTTTGACAGAGACCATGTCCACAGACAGTACTATGCCCAGCCCCAGCTCTCTGTCCTCTTCCTCTATGGGCTTTGAGGGCCTGCCGGGCCGACGCAGGAAGAAGAGAACCAGCATCGAGACTAACGTCCGCGTAGCCCTGGAGAGAGCCTTCATCACGGTGAGAGACATGACATATCACTGACATAAGGCCTTCATAACACTGTCATACAGGAGTCATAAATCTTAAGTTGACATAACATCTACATGGCTCGTTCCGTAGTTTTTCCCCTTAGAAGAACACTATATCACTGTGATGTCAGTGAGGTGATATAAGGCTAAGTGTGTATTAGTACTAATGTGTCCATCTCTGTCTCTCCCGTGTGTCAGCAGAACCAGAAGCCTACCTCAGAGGAGATCCTGTGTATCGCGGACCAGCTCAGCATGGAGAAGGAGGTGATCCGCGTGTGGTTCTGCAACCGCCGCCAGAAAGAGAAGCGTATCAACCCCAACAGTGCCACCCCTCCCCTGCCTGGCCAGCCCCCCCAAGCCCCACCGTCACACAAACCCCCCTGCTACAGCCCACACATGGTATGGCCTGACCTGCACCCAGCCTCTCCCTTCTTACACCCCCCATAAAGCCTTACATGGTATGGCCTGAGCCGCATGATCCCTCTCTCCCAACCTTACCCATCACAATTCTCCCCCTATATGAATGTTGACTCCCGCATGTCAAATAAAATAAAATAAAATGTTATTTGCCACATGCGCCGAATACAACATGTAGACCTTACAGTGAAATGCTTACTTACAAGCCCTTAACCAACAATGCAGTTTTGAGAAAAAAAAGTGTTAAGTAAAAAATAGATAAGTAAAAAATAGCTGCAGTGGTAAAATAAAATAACAGTAGGGAGGCTATATACAGGGGGTACCGGTACAGAGTCAATGTGCGGGGGCACAGGTTAGTCGAGGTAATTGAGGTAACATGTACATGTGGGTAGAGTTAAAGTTACTATGCAGCTCAGTTGGTAGAGCATGGCACTTGCAACGCCAGGGTTGTGGGTTCAATTCCCACGGGGGACCAGTATGAAAAAATGTATGCACTCACTAACTGTAAATCGCTCTGGATAAGAGCGTCTGCTAAATGACTAAAATGTAAAATGTAAAAAATAATAAATAGAGAGTAGCAGCAGCGTAAAAGGGGGGAAGGGAATGCAAATAGTCTGGGTAGCCATGATTAGCTGTTCAGGAGTCTTATGGTTTGGGGGTAGAAGCTGTTAAGAAGCCTTTTGGACCTAGACTTGGCGCTCCGGTACCGCTTGCCGTGCGGTAGCAGAGAGAACAGTCTATGACTAGGGTGGCTGGAGTCTTTGACAATTTTGAGGGCCTTCCTCTGACACCGCAAGGTATAGAGGTCCTGGATGGCAGGAAGCTTGGCCCCAGTGATGTACTGGGCCGTAAGCACTATCCTCTGTAGTGCCTTGCGGTCAGAGGCAGAGCAGTTGCCATACCAGGCGGTGATGCAACCAGCCATGATGCTCTCGATGGTGCAGCTGTATAACTTTTTGAGGATCTGAGGACCCATGCCAAATCTTTTCAGTCTCCTGAGGAAGAATAGGCTTTGTCGTGCCCTCTTCACGACTGTCTTGGTGTGTTTGGACCATGATAGTTTGTTGGTGATGTGGACACCAAGGAACTTGAAGCTCCCAACCTGTTCCACTACAGCCCCATCGATGAGAATGGGGGCGTGCTCAGTCCTTTTTTTTTTTCCTGTAGTCCACGTTGAGGGAGAGGTTGATCACGCTGAGGGAGAGGTTGTTATCTTGGCACCACACGGCCAGGTCTCTGACCTCCTCCCTATAGGCTGTCTCATCGTGATCAGGCCTACCACTGTTGTGTCGTCGTCAAACTTAATGGGTGGCGAGTGGCGCAGTGGTCTAAGGCAGTGCTAGCTGTGCCACTAGAGATCCAGGTTTGAATCCAGGCTCTGTCGTAGCCGGCCGCGACCGGGTGACCCATAGGGCGGCGCACAATTGGCCCAGCGTCGTCCAGGGTAGGGGAGGGAATGGCCGGCAGGGATGTAGCTCAGTTGGTAGAGCAGGATTGTGGGTTTCGATTCCCACGGGGGGTATAAAAATATATATATAATATATGCACTCACTAACTGTAAGTTGCTCTGGATAAGAGCGTCTGCTAAATGACGTAAATGTAAATGTGTTGGAGTCATGCCTGGCCATGCAGTCATGGGTGAACAGGGAGTACAGGAGGGGACTGAGCACACACCCCTGAGGGGCCCCCTTGTTGAGGATCAGCGTGGCAGATGTGTTGTTACCTACCCTGCCATGGTGGATGTTCTTCTGCACCCCCTGTTCTAGTGTGCAGATGGTACTACCCAACCTGCATTGCTTTAGTGCTTTGCTATGACACATTAATAATCCCATTGATCCCTTTTTCTATTGGATACAGTTTAGTATAGACACTCTTTTAAATATACACTCTCCCGCTCTTTTTCTCTTTCTCGCCCCTCTCCCTCTCCTGTTCTCTGTATCAGATGTCCAGTCAGCTGTCCAGTCAGCTGTCCAGTCAGCTGTCCCAGGCGGTGACCAGCCTCAGCACCACAATGACCACCATGTCATCGTTCTCCCCTCTGACCCCCAGTGGTCCCACCCACTCATCTCTCAGCTCTGCCTCCTCTCCAGTGACTCCTCCTCCTTGCAGCACAGCCAGCCCAGCCCCTCACAGCCACAGCACACTGAGTCTCAACACAGGGTGAGCATGCACCTGCATACAAAGTGTACACTTTGGTCACTGTGCTTCACCATTGGTTCAGTACTCGGTTCACCTGCAGTTTGCAGCAAATGTTTATCACACCCACACACACATGATTGACACACACTGATCCGTGACACTGCTCCTTCTGTGCAGCAGTACTTTCTAACCTGTGTGTGTGACTGTGTGTTTTGTGTCCACAGCTTATGGCGTATGGGTAAAAAGAACGGTGACGTGTCTAACTACATCACCGATTTTGCTGCAAACTTGAGGTGAATACGACAGAGACACACGTACCTATACTGTACACACACTCTCTCTTACAGGAATATGATCGTCCGCACACAAACACAAGCAAGCGTTTGGATTTGTAGCTCCCAAACAAGATATGAATCAAGATGGTGTGTTTGTATCTAACCTGTGGGTTTCTCCTGCAGTGTGTCTGTGTTCAGGTCTCTGAGTCTCTGTTCCGTTCTGCTGCTAAACCTGCTTCTCTCTCTCTGTTTCTCCTCTGGATGTAAATGTTTTTCCTCCTGTGTGTGTGTGTGTGTGTGTGTGTGTGTGTGTGTGTGTGTGTGTGTGTGTGTGTGTGTGTGTGTGTGTGTGTGTGTGTGTGTGTGTGTGTGTGTGCGCGTGTAACACAGGAACACTGTGATGGGAGTAAACACAGGGAACCAGGCTCTGAACCAAGCTCTCCTCAGCAACAACCCTCTGGCTACTATACAAGGTGTGTTAGAGGGAGAGAGAGGTGTAGAGGGAAGGAGGGAAAAGAGAGGAAGAGGGAAATAAAGGAGGAAGAGAGAGAGACAGGAGGGAGAGAAAGAGGGAACGGGAGGGACAGTAATTTGAGGTACAAAGTGATAGAAAAGGTAAATAATGCTAGACAGAAAAAATGACAGAGATGATTAGAGAGGGAGAGTTAGAGTAGAGGAGATTAATGATAGTGATAGATCATCTGATGAAGGGAACTGGTGAGCAGGTCTATGACAGGGATGTCCCATCACTCCACCATGTTCATCCCCATCCCCATCTAGAACTGTGTGTGTGTGTGTGTGTGTGCGTGCGTGTGTGTGTCTTTAGTCTGTCTTTCATGATTTTTCTCTCATTCATCCGCTTCTTCATTTCATCTCTATAGTAAATGGAGTTATTTCACAGTAGGTATAATGACGTTAACTCTCATCTCTCTCCCTCTCTTCTCAGCCCTAGCAGCCAGTGGTGGCCAGCTGCCCCTTTCCAGTCTTGAGGGGGGCAGTAAGGTGTTGCTGGGGGGTGCAGGGGGGCAGGGAGGGGGTCTCCAGTCCTCCTTCTTCCTCAACCACCCCGCTTTCCTCCACATGGGCCAGAATCCTGGTGCTGGATTGGTCAGTGCTGCCTTAGCCAAAGCCTCCCAGCCCTCCCCCTTCCCCTTCACCAGCAGCATAAGCCCCACCCCCTGCTCCCCCTCTCCTTGCTCTAGCCCCGCCTCTTCCTGCGACTCCGATGAATTGGCGCACAGCCCATCCTCGCTGGGAGGGGCTAAGATTGAGTGACACAGCCAAGCACCAATCAGAGAGGAGGAGGAGAAAGGAGGAAACGACAACCTCGCCTTTCAACCAAAGCTATCTCTTTCTCTCTCTCGTCCTACTTCTGTTTTTTCACCATCACGCTCTCTCTCTCTCCCAGTCTTTCGATGCCAAAAATACACAGAATGAAAGAGAGGAGAGGGGGAGGGACAGAAGTGAAAGGGGGAGAAGGGGGGAAAGAGGAAGATTGAAACCAAAAATCTTTATCTATCCAAGGTGATGGAGGAGGCATCGTGGGACTGTTTTGTCAATAATGAGCGATATCGCACCTCTCCTTTCTTTCTCTCTTTCTTTCCCTGGAAAATAAACCAATGACAAAGAACAGGAATAGAGATGTGTGTCGAATCGCGTGAACCAAAAATGACAAAAAGAAACGTTACTGTGTGTTTTCGGGAATGGTGGCAAGGACAAAAAAAAAGAAAGAAGTGGATGACTTTTGTTGAAAAGCTGCGGGTCTGAAAGAGGAGGAGATGGGAGGATGATTTTAAACCAAAAATGTACCTGAGTAGGAGAAGAGGAACACACAATGACAAAAAACGACAACCATACCAAAATCACAGAAACCAAAAATACGGAAGGAAAAGCTTTATCCAAACGACTTGTACACACTGATCCTATCCAGGACCAGGACTTTGATACTGCTACACACACACACACACACACACACACACACACACACACACACACACACCCATAATATCCACAGCCGATCACATTCCTCCATCTGATCAGTCATCCACCCATCATGTCTGTCACTCATTTTCACTGCAATTATGTTGTTTATATCTGATATTTGTTATTGTTATAAATGGTTGATACTGAATGAGCCAAGCTTACAGGTGTCTCTGTTTGTGTTTTCCTACCTCTGCTTCTCTGAGTATCCTATCCTATCTCCCCCTTGCTTTCCAATAGTTTACTGATAGCGTTGGAGTCTGTCATCATCATCATTATCTTGTGCCATTTACTTCATGTTGTCAGAGATAATAATAAGAGACGAGGGAACAAGAGATCAGGCTTAGTGTACCAGTTTTCAGCCTTGATAAAAACCTCTCTCTCTCCATAATTACTCGCAACAAATGACTCACTTGATGAAATAATATTAGACTTACATTAGACTCAATGTAGTCCTTGTGAATGGCCAGTCCACCATGGTGACAGTATGAAATTGAGCATGATTGGAGATTTAAACTAGTAACATTTTGAGGCGAGAAAGAGGTAAATTAATAAATGTTAGTTTAGTCATGGACAGGTTTCAGTCTTACCTTGTCAATCAGCCATCTGTCTCGACGCGTAGTAGAGAAACAGAGATCAAAACCTGTTTAATGTTTAACATCCCTCCATCCATCCCATTTCACTGTCATTTTCCACCCAAATCTGCCATTATTACACTTTTGAAACCAAAGCATATGTTACTCTTCAGAGGAGTCAGCCATGACATTAACACTCACATACTGTAGGGGTTGGGGACACACCCTACCCCTCCCGCTGAACCCCCCCTAGTTGACCCCTTCCATCTCCTTACGCCCGAGAGGGTCACTTCAAAAGGACAGAACCCTCACCCAACAGAAATGGGGTGCATACGGGGAGGGGATCAGATGGTGCGATGGGGTCAAACATACAGAAAGAGGGGATGTCAAGTTTTTGTAAGAGGATACCAAAAATACAAACCAAAAACCAAACCAAGGAACGTCAGAAACAAACCAAAAAGAAACATAACCAAATATGGATGGGGGGGATGAGGGGAGGAGGACAGGTGTAGGTTTTTACAGACTGGAGCCGACACGTCTGTCTGTTATCCAACTAACTGGGCTTCAGTGGCCCGCTCTAAACTGTGTAGCACAGATGGACAGATGGATGGATAGATTGACGGATAGATAAGACAGATTTCCTCCCTCTCCCCTGTCTTTCTTTCACTCCAAACTCAACTCTTCTTTTCTGGTCCTGGATGGAGAAATCTCTAATGACCTCATTGAACTGAATCTTCTAAATCCGTTTTTTAAATGTTTCTGTTTGTTGGTTTATTTTGTATTTTATTTATTTGCTGTGTCTCTTGATGCTGTTTATGTACTGTTCTTTAGTGCTTACTCATTTGGGATAATAACGTATTCGCTTACTACAAGAGCTCCTTATTTTTTTGTAGTTGTTCTAGAGATTTTTATCAGGTGGTTGGAAAAATACTGTGAAAATTTAGCTTCCAGATTTTTATTAGATTAAAAAAACACTTGACTGTCTTGTCAGAAAAAAGACACAGAAAAAGTCCAAAACAAGAGTTGAAAAGCAAAACGTACACACCAAACCAAATACCAAACCAAATACCAAACCAAATACCAAACCAAACCAAAAAGGCAGGAAGGACATAGAGATGGTCCAACTGCTCTCCCTGCCGTTACATTAGGGCTCACACATATGATTGTGTCAATTTATCTGAAGTGTGTGTGTGTGCGTATGTGCGTTGTGTGAGGGTGCGACATTGGGTGTGGTGTGTGTACACGCGTTACAGAAAGAATTCAGTGGAGTTTACAAAGATGTCCTCTCTTGCACGTTTAACCCAGTTATCACAAACACACTCATACTTATACACACACACACACACACACTTATATACACACTCACACTTACACACACACACATACACACTTCGGCTAAAATTTACAGTAGAGTTTAAAATGCATCCAAAGAATATTTGGTTTGAGACACAGAAATACAGTTGACAAATGAGAATCATTAGTGAACTAATCTATTTTAGATGTGGGGGTTCTAACCATGAGGTGAAACCTTTTCTCAACATTAACTCTTAGACAGAATGTATCTGTTAGTGCTTCTATAGATTTTGTAGAAAAAAAGATCTATGTTCTAATGCTTACTTATCGCTAATGTATTGAAAAACGTACAAAAAAGAAATTGAGAAAAAGATCTTAAAAAACGTTGATGATAATAACTTGATTTTAGACCAAAAATGTTAACTCTCTCTCAATATATATTTTGTATATTATTTTTCTTTGTCGGATCATTTAGGACTTTTGATTGTACTATTTATTCATCTTAGGTTTAATCGATTTACACATATTGATTTCTTCTAACTATTTATTTGTTTATTTATTTATCTTTTTACAGGGGATATATTTTGGGGTATATATTTAGAATATACTGTATATTACGGGGCTGTGACCAAAAATCCTGCTGAAGTACCTTCTCACCTCTTCAAACCAAATCAAACCAGATACATGCTACCACAGGTCTCACAGGGCCTATGAGAATATGTGTTTGGCCACATACTCCTTCTCTTCTTCCTCACTGAGACTACTCTGAAAGCTCTTAAAGGGGTGGGGCTGAGCTCACTGAGACTACTCTGAAAGCTCTTAAAGGGGTGGGGGTGAGCTCACTGAGACTACTCTGAAAGCTCTTAAAGGGGTGGGGCTGAGCTCACTGAGACTCTTTTAAACGGATGGGGTGAGCTTACAGGGGGCAGCACTGTGTCTACATAGGGCACTTCGGTACGACCACCTAACAGTGTTTTCTCAGACATTGCAGGGCAGGAAAATGTAATGGGAATAGGAACATCAGCTTCATATTGATGTACATTTGAGCAAATCAATGTTTTCAGGTGTTGAATGCTGTCTTTCCTAAATATGGGATTAATTGTCCTAATGATAATGATATTACTAGTGAACCTTATTGTATTCTTTATGAGTAATGACTGTGGTGAGATGAGAGGGGACAGAGCATCTGGGTGTTTCTGGCTTTATATGCTGTCTTTTGATGTTGTGTTTAGTTTAAGTGGGGATAGGGAGTCTCAGTAGGGTTCTCTACAGCCTTACTACAGTCCAGGATTGTTACTGGAGACCCCCCCCCCCCCCCGGGTCGGATCAAACCGGTCATGAGTAAAACTTTTTAAACACTGGATTAATAAATCTCAAAGCTTTAGAAGTGTAGTTTGTCCCCATTGTGATGTATACCATATGCTTTGGACTAATCAGGTTAGAGGGATTTATAGCCCGGATGTACACTCAGTCAGTGCCGCCTATAAGATAGTATTGGATAAATAGTATTTTGTATGTTTGAATATAGCCCAACGGTTCTGGAAGAGAGCTCCACTGACAGGGATGATCAGACAGGCAGGTTGGCTTAAAGATACAGTGCTGTTCCCTCACAACCTCTCCTCTCCTCATGAGAAATACACTGAAAGCTTTAAACAGCTACCAAACCAAAAAACAAGTGAGAAAATGCATTGACTGGGGCAAAGGAACGTGACAGATGGACTTGTTTTCTTTTCTTTCTGTTTTTTCTTTTCTTGATGTTAGTACGTTTTGTTTTCCACATCTGCTGTAGGATGTTAAAGAGAGATAGTTCATCATATACCTCATATACTCTGATGATAAACCAAATAGATGAAAGCTTTAAAAAAGGCGGGGTTCATGTGGGGATCGGGGTGTGGGGCGGGGCTGTGTACGTGTGTATGTGAGTGTGACCATGGATGGCCAGAGCGAGGCTTGGGCGCGGCAGAGTTCAAAGGTCAATAATGGGGTCAGAGTCAGGGGTCACATTTCCTGTGCCCCATCCAAATCAGGAGACATTTTGGGTAGCAAGTTGCATGCCAGCCCTCTCGCTGTGGTTCCCAGTCCACTCACCCACACACCTCCCTCTCCGTCTGTTCTGAAGAACAACCCCCCGCTCTGTACAGCCCTCTCTCCATCCCCCTCTCCCCTACTGCTCCCTCCCTGCTGAAACCAAACACTCTCCAAGTACAAGTTTTCCATAGGCACAGATCTAGGATCAGCTTACCTTCCTCTAAATCCTAACCTTAACCATTGAGGGCACATAACACTGGCCTTAGGTCAGTATCTATGGAGAAACTTTGTCCTACTCCTTAACAACTTTGTCCTACTCCTTAACACAAAGCTTTATTACAGGGGCTAGCCTCTGGGTACCCAGCATCTTTAGGTGATTGGCTGGATGTTGTGTTGTTTAGGTGATTGGCTGGATGTTGTGTCCATCAGAGATGTGTGTGGCAGCGAGCGCAGAGGGGTAGGTGACTGGGGAAGGGCTGAGACGGTGGTTGCTAGGAGATGCATGCATACACTCCCCCAAGGTGGAAGTCCCTCCTTTTGCCCTTGCTCTTTCCATCTTTAATGATGTGTAGGCCAGTTTAGGTCCTCTACGTCCTGGTAGGATGCTTCTGTGGATCTCAGGGTCTTAGGGATCACATGTAAAGTGCAGGTCCTTTCAGTAGGGATACCCCCCCCCCCCCCCCCCAAGAGAATGATACCAAAGTTTATGCCCTACTGTTGGATACGGCACCATGCACTCACTCCCTAAAACCCTGCTGTCTACCAGTGTCTGCACTGTTGGAGCTAGGAACATAAGCATTTCGCTACACCCGCGATAACATCTGCAAAATATGTGTATGCGACCAATAAAATGTGATTTGTCCATTCAGAGACTACACCTCTCCTATAGACTGAGTAGTCTCCTGGCCATAGGCACAGATCTAGGATCTGTTAACCTTTCCCTAATCCTAGCTATTAGTGTCGGGAGAACACAAAACTGACCTTAGATTAGCACCTAGAGGCAACAAATCCTACTCCCTCTACTAAAGCCTGGGTCAACATTATCACCGCAGAGTTTAATCTGGAAGAACATCTCTCCAGACTTTTTCGGCATGAACCATTTTGTACATTTGTACAGTCTGGACATCACAACATTGATTCAGTTCATGGATTAATTCCTTGTAGTCTCAGCGAAGCACCTTAGCAACCGTGTCAAACGAGAAACAAAGGAAACTGTGAAATGTAGGAATCGATATTGCAACCTGGACTCAGGGATAGACGTAACATAGTAAATGTGAATCCGGGACAGTGAAACAAGTATGATATGTTACGTTTGGTATGAGACCAGGCTGGAATTTATTTCAATTGGAGCAGAACAGGCAATGATTAACAGTTTACTGATAGATGACAGAACATATTGTAGATGTCAAGGCAGGAGAAAGCAAAGGGGGACAGAAAGACAATAGCAAGAGCAAAGAAAACATAAAAGGAGGATGACTGATATTCCTCGAACCTACTCACTTCCACACTCCCTCTCTTTCATCTTTTCTTCTCTCTTCTTTCTCTCTCTTGTACAATACAGCTTCAGTCCAAAGTTCCTTAAGCAAGACAGCAAAGTCCGATCTTACAGAATAAAACCAAAGAGTTCGACATTACTCCTCTCTTTTACAGACAGCCACTGTATCCCTCTTTCTTTCTCTCCTGTCTATTCATATATTTTCTACTTTAAACCCCTGTCACCTAGTAATCCAGTTTCTGACCTCAGCTATCTTAAGGGAAATATCAAAGATAATAATAATAATGATGATTAAGATAAGGATGATAAAAATGTATATTTTTAAGTATTTGTCATTGGAAAATTACCTTAAGCTTCTCGTAAATATAATGGTGATGATGACGATGATGAAGACTATAATGACGTTTCTCTTGGTTTCTCTGTAGCTGTTCTGATCCTCTTTGACTTTCCTCCTTTTCGCTCGTGCTGCCAGAGTACTGCTGATGATCCCATGATCCTCTCTGAGTTTGTTGACCCTGTCCTTTTAGTTCTGTCTGTCTGTCCCTTACCACTGCCTATCTGTCTGTCTGTCTGTCTGTCTGTCTGTCTGTCTGTATTCCTGTCTGTCTGTCTGTCTGTCTGTATTCCATGTCGCTCTCTGTGTTCGTTGGGCAGAGGGAAAAGAGCTACATATTACAACCGAAAATATGATGTGTATGTGGGAGAATTCTGTAAGAGACGTTAAGGAGAGTTTTTCCACGGAATTCCAGACTTCTTTGGAAGTGATTGTATCTGATGATGGTTGGGGGGTTAATAAATGGAGGGAAAACGGTCATAACTGCTATAACTGTTCTGTGGAAATAAGTCCTCTAGGTGTGTGTGCGTGCTTGTGCGAGCCTCAAAATTGATCTCATCTGTTAGAGAAGCAACAGGTTTGTAAACATTAGCTTGATTGGGGATTTACTGTTAGTCAACATGTAGTTAATTTCCCTCTGTCCAACCTTCACCCTTTGTTGTAATGTTTCCCTATCTGTTTTAGTGTGTGTGTGCTCATCCTCCATCTCATCATTTGTTCTACCCTCCTGTGTCTTACATCATGTGAGCAGTCCTCCTCTTTTCTCTCCCTCCTTCCTTCTCTCTGTCTCTCCCTCCCTTCTTCCTTGTGGTAGCAACTTAGCCTTTTACTGTATTTATCTGAAAAAAAAACTTTAAAAAATATCTCTGCTTGTTCATAGTACAGTGTTGTTAATTTTAAGTCATTTTTGTAAGTGAAAGTGTTTCATTCATCCAAATAAAAACAGGAGACAAAAACTGTACAGATGATCCTGGCCTCTGGTGTCTTTAAAACAGTACACTCTAGATCTCTTTCTCATCTCTATTATAGTTCTTGTTTTAGAATTTTTGTCTCGCATTGTTTTGTTCTAGCACTGTGAAAACCCTTTGCCCTGAAGGTCTTAAAGGAAATTCAGCTCAACATGCTCTAGCAGTAGGCCACCACTAGGTGGAGGCCTCGACCTGATTATCAGTGACAGACCAACAACTGACGATCCCCAGCAGATGAGCAGTAGTCACGCAGCAGACCTGGACAGGGAGGAGAGGAGTCTGACTCTCTCTCTCTTTCTGTCCTCCTCTACTGAGTCATAGGACATCTGTTGGTTGACAAACATCACTGACTGTGTTTGGCCCTTTCTCCGTCTGTCGCTCTCTGTCTGTCTGTCTGTCTGTCTGTCTGTCTGTCTGTCTGTGCGTGCGTGCGTGCGTGCTGAGTGTGTTTGTGAGTGTGTGTGTGTGTGTTGTGCGTGGCATGTGAGTGCGTGTTGAGTGTGTGTGCGGGTGTCGTGTCTATGTGCAACAGTAGGAGGTGGAGGACTCTGTGTGGTAACAGTATGTGAGTATGGCAGCAGCTTTCTGACGCCCACCGCACAATGACTCACTGATCATGGTGTGTACATAGGATCATATTACTATGGTGACAATCTGGGCCCATATTGACCGATGGAGTCGGCCAGAGTGTAAATCAGTGCATCCAATTTAAAGGTCTTCAGGTCCCTTACCACCTCTGTGATGCCCTGTTTAGGATGGTAAGGATCCAAAGAGTAGCAAAGGTAACCCAAGTTTGGATATATTATTGTGACTTGATCCCTCTCAGTCCTTGAAAGGATAGATTGGTTCTAGCACCTGTCAGTCATCTCTCTCTGAATGCTCTTCTCCACTCACGCTGAGTCTCAGTCAGCTCCCTGCTGCTCCCACCCCCTCACCGTACATACAGCAGTTCGCCCGCGACTAGAGTGGGCACAGAGAAGGCCTGGAAGCACGCTGACGCTCTCATCCACACAGTGGGCACAAGTCTGGAGTCACGCACGCACACACAAACAGAACCATACACACACACAAACAGAACCATACACACACATAAACAGAACCACACACACAGAGTGGGCACAACAGGGAAACCCGTCCACCCAGGCATTACACATCACTCACAACACCCACAGTACAGAGAAATCCACTCCAGTACAGTAAGCAGCTCTGTTGAAACCAAGGCTGATAGAAATGCCAACAGAACACACTACAGGACTACAGTACAGTCAACCTGATATGGTTTAGAACAGCACTGCACCCACACTGGTGGGTGAGACCTAGGCTGGTTCAAATACTATTTTTCAAATTATTTTTCAGTTAAACACCAAAGTTAACATCACTCACAATGATGTCTGTTTCCTTTCCAGAAAGGAAACAATTGAACTGGTTGCTTCGTTTAGAATAAGCACATTTAGCGCGATTCTAAGCACAGTATGCTATACAGTCACAACTTAATATGTTCGTTTTTTTTTTGCATTTACTGTACAGTACACCATAACTCTCCACAATACAAAATCTACAAAGGAAATAAATCAATATGAACATAACTAACATGTTACATCAGCACCCACCACAAATGAACCCATTGTACAGAACTTTTTTTTTTTTTTAAACACACACAACACACTCACACAGGAGAGGAATCCACAACACACCCCTGCAGCTATGACACATTACTACACCACCCACAGCCATGCCCGGGAGAGGGAGGCCAGCACACACCAGACTCACCAGTGGAACACAGCAGTCCCATGTTCCGGTGAGAGCAGCCCA
Source organism: Coregonus lavaretus (assembly GCF_964263955.1). Lineage (NCBI taxonomy): Eukaryota > Metazoa > Chordata > Actinopteri > Salmoniformes > Salmonidae > Coregonus > Coregonus lavaretus. The sequence continues at coordinate 10,662,583 of NC_140000.1, forward strand.
CCCCTAGACTGCCACTGTATGACACATAGCTGAACCACCCACAGACCTGCTGTCTACATGCCAATGATGCCACACAGCACAACCAGACACCAAGGAACCATACCAAGGACCAGGGTCCAAACCACAGCCTCCTAGTCTTAGACCATTTGATCTGAACACACTCTGACTGGCTCTGAGAGCATGAGATGAACAGGGCAGGAGTTTAATTTGGTAGTGGGGTGCGGGGGTGATGAGAGGGGTGTAATCCGGTAGGAGGGGGTGAGGGGTGATGAGAGGGGTGTAATCCGGTAGGAGGGGGTGAGTGGCCTTGTGGCACGGCTCTGATGGTGTGATGATGAGTAATTGGGGATGAAAGGAGGGGGGAGGGAGGCACTGATTGGATCTGACCCAGACTCTCTCTCTCTCTCACACACTCACTCACTCACTCACTCACTCACTCACTCACTCACTCACTCACTCACTCACTCACTCACTCACTCACTCACTCACTCTCTCACCCAGCCAGCCCATCTGAGGAGAGCGTTACAGTAGCCTGGTCTAATTCTAGGTCTGCTATGACATGTGTAGAGGATATAGGGAGGGGTGTGGGTGAAGAAATGGAGAAAGGGGGGGTAAAAGGGAGAGAGGTGAGCGAGGGGGACGGAGGTAGAGGATGATACAGCAGAGAGGGGTGGTTTTGAGAGAGGAAGGGTGAGAACAATTTGGTCAATGAGGGGTTAGAGGGGGGCGAGAAGGAATGAGAGGGAGAGTAAGAGGGTGAGAGAAGGGAAGCTCACAGCTGTGCCAATAGGAAGAGTTTGTTCCTCTGTGAGATACAGGAGACACTGTCAACACACACGCTGTGCTCAATATAGCAACAGTCACAGTGCCAGGCATACCTCTCTCGCTCCCTCTCTCTCCTTTTACACCCTCTCTGCCTCGCTCACGTTCTCTCTCTCCATCTCTGACCACACCGCATGACCTTAAAACTCCCAAATTAACTTCCTACTTTCTATCTCTCCTTTCTTTCTACTCCACCGCTTGTCTGTCAGTGTCATGTCTTGTTGGCTAAATGAACATGGTCTTTCTGCCATTAAAGTCCCAGTGCAGTCCAAAACGTGATTTTCCTGTGTTTTATACTATACATACTGTACTGCCACACTATGAGATTGGAATGATGCTGTGAAATTGTGAAAATTATGATAATGCCCTTTTAGTGTAAGAGCTGTTTGAAAAGACTGCCTGAAATTTCAGCCTGTTTTGGTGGGATGGAGTTTTGGCCTGTCTGGTGGCATCACCAGCCTAAATTGGTTAATAGACCAATAAGAAAGAGTTCCAAACTTCTCTGCCAATAACAGCTCGTTTTCAGTTTTCCCTTCCCCACTCAGACCACTCCCAGAAGGTCCTAGCAACATTCTTGCTTGAGAAATTGCTCTTTGCTAAGAAGCTTATTTGTTTCTTTTTGACCATCTTAATTGAAAATGATCACAGTAAGGTACTTAATTGTTACCCAGAAATGATTTGATATTGGGATAAAAAAAACAGCTGCATTGGACCTTTAATTCTCTCTTACTCTCTCTCTCTCTGTGTATTACAGGCTTGACACGCTGCCAGACATTGGTTTAATATAACACACATTCTCTGTGCCTCTCTCCAGCACTCACATTACCCTCTCTTTCCACCTCCCACCTCCCCATTTTAATACGGTCCACTCTGCATACTTTTTTCCAGACTTTACAGACTGCAAAATGAGCTTTTTCTTCTTTACTAGCTCGGTCATTGCCATGGTAATCCTACATTAAATGTGTGGCTTTCTGTCTAGCTCTAGGGCAATGAAAATAGTGCCCAGGGCTGGTTTTAAGCTGGCATGCATTGGAATGCCAGTGCTACATAGAAGCAGTCTTCTAAAAGAGAGAGGCAGGTGTACTTTTGTGGGTATACTAGGATACATATTATGTGTGTATGTGTGTTTGTGCATGCATGGATTGTTTGCATGTCACCGACAGAACTCAATCTGTGACATTCCGTTTACAATCATCAGAATATTCAGCATTGTTTACTTCCTCAATTATCAGGCCTTCTTCTCCCCACCTTAACCCCCCTACTGATGCCCCTCTACCCACCTTAACCCCCCTACTGATGCCCCTCTCTCTTCCGCCGTGTTACTTCTTCTTCACTGTGACTCCCCCCCTTCTCTCTCCCCCTCCTCCACCGCTCACTGTGGTAATCCCATTACTCATGTGCAAATACCAGCTGGTAGAGAGAGGGAGGGTAAAAAGGGAGGCAGAAAGAGAGGGAGGGAGAGAGAGAGGAAAGACTGAAAAGGGGACAGAAAGAGACAGGTGAAAGGGAGAGAGGATGGAGGGTGAGAGGGTGAACATGAAAGAGAATAAGAAAGAGAGAAAGTGAGAGAATAGTGAAAAGGGGACTGTTAGAGACAGGGGAGATGGATAGAGAGGGAGGGGAGATGGATAGAGAGGGAGGGGAGATGGATAGAGAGGGAGGGGAGATGGAGATGGAGGGAGTAGAAGAAGGGTGAGAGAGCGCATGCCAATGCCACAGGTAGGGAGACTACAGAGGAATTCTCCTGCTGGACAATGTTGACTGACACACAGACATACGTACAGACAGACAAACATCAGATTGGTAGAAGATGATAGAGGCCTTAAAACTTGACCCTAGAAGTAGAGAGAAAGGCAGACAGACAGACAGACAGAGAGAGATGGTGTGATCCTGACGGTTGGAGTGGCAAGCTTGAAAATAAACAAGTTCTTTGATGACAAAGAGCCCATTGACTCTCTCTCTCCACTTCTCGCTCTTTTTCTCCCCATCTCCACTTGCTCTCATCACTTTTTCACCCTCTCTCTCTTCTTTCACAGGGGCATCAACCGCCACCCTCCAACACCCCGGCAGCTTGTTGTCCTTTCAACTGCCAACTCTTTCATTCTTTCACCTCCTCTAGTCCTTTTCATCTTCTTTAACCCTCTTTCCCAGTCCCCTCAAAAGTTGCTCTCTCTTTCCAAGCTCAGGTGTTAAGAAGTAGAAATTAGAATTATTATAATAATACGGTAACACACTGATTGAGAAATCAAGGTAAAAATGATCATAGCTTTTACCTCTTAGGACTAATATCCCTCCTTGTGTGTGTGTTTGACGTCATCAGCCGTATGAATCATAGCATATTACACCATATAATGCCAGGTATTTGGCCTAATCCTGGTTGATTTCCACTGTTAGCTGTAGGCCTAATCTGTGTGTGTGTGTGTGTGTGTGCGCGCGCCTGTGGTGCAATGCTGAGTGGGGTACCACACCCATTGTCCCTGGTAATTACAGAGTCATCTGTGTTGGAGCTCCACAGACAGACCAGGGGAGGCATTTGGGCTCAATGTATATTCAATCCTGGCTCTGGGAGGGTGTGCAGGGCTTTGATCTGGCCCAGCACACTAACACTGCCGTATGGGCTACGAGCCTGAGCTCTCTACAGGTCTGTAGGTTTTCCTAAATCAGGGTGGGCCAACCCTCTACTGAATAAGGAGTGTTAGAGACGGGCTGGAAAAAAGCCAGCACAACCTGTATCTCACTAGGAGTATAGAGCTTGCCACCCCTATTTTAAAGGGAGAGGGATGTTTTGGTGTAAATCCCTCAGGTTCATCCAGGGTTTGGGGGTTTGGAGGGGGGCGACTGGGGGTGAAGCTCTGGGGGGGTATGGTCTGGTGATATTGAAGGGGGGCTGGAGGGTCTAGTTCGGGAAGGGGATCAGCGGGTGATGTTTGTGGGGGTTGGGGGGTGCCCCAGTCCCCCCAAAAACCTAATCTCTGTTCTCTTTCTTTCACCATCTCTCGGTCTTTCTCTCCACAGCGTCTGTCTGTCATTCCAATTAGGAACGGAGGGACTCTCACCAAGCACGGAGGGAAGAACAGGATAAAAAGCAAGGAGTGAGAGAGGGAAAGAGAGAAAGAGGGAAGATTAGGCAAACCTGTGGGAAAGCATGAAGATGTTCTAAAATCAGGATCTGAGGAATGACTCTTTCAGATTAACACGTCCTTAAGAGTAACCATGGCTGAAAATACTTTATTGTCATGGAATATCAATAGCGATAAATCAGTACACAACCAAGAGCAGTGACTTCCATCATCATTCACCAGGGCACCTTCAATCAGTAGTTCATCAAAGAGACTGCACCAATGTGGTTGTGTTTCCACTGCCTAAAGAGAGATCTGTTCTATCCAGCCAGTCAACGCAACAACAGTTGTAGAATGCATGTTACTACACAATAACAAAGTTGTGAAAACAAATATTAGGTAATTTTTCCTCAAAAATATTTTTCCAAACATTATTCACCTGATAGAACCAGGACGCTCTTGATATTGGCATGAACGTCATTGGCACAGTCCTTGTGCTTTTATACAGACAAGCTGTAATTAAAAAGATGACAAGTCTGGTTGACTTTGAATTCAACAGTTGTTATGAAACATGATCAGTGGGTTTTCTGTAAAAACAGTCTGGAGAATGTGAGTAATGCATTATGTAGTTCACACAAGTACATAACCTTGAGAGCATTGTGAGACTTGAAATTTGACATGTGACAAAGACTGAGGGATGGAGAGACAGGGAGAAAAGGAGAGGTAGGCAAGGGAGAGGCGGCGAAGAACAGAATGAGAGGAAGAATGAGAAAGAGGTGTAAGAGAGAGAGAGGGGGATGACGGCACAGCAACAGAGAGTGGTGGAGTGGGAGAGAAAAATAATACTCAAACTCTTTTGCTTTGGCAATATTTAAAGCACATTGAATTGAAAAGGGAGAGGGGGAGGAGAGAGGGTCGGGGGAGGAGAAGAGGATGAAGATGGAGAGAGAGAAGTGGAGGGCATGGGAAAGAGTGAATAGAAAAGAGCGAGGAGGGAGAGAGAGGTGAATGATAAACAGAAGAGGGACAGCCGGCGAGAGGGAGGAGGAGGACAGAGGTGGGGGAGAGGGGTGGAGGGTTGGAGGGAGGCACTGTGTGTGTTTATCAGTGTTCAGAATGTACTGTGCTGTAGATTTCAATGACATTGTAATCTCCTCTACTTGGGTCATCATAGAGCACCTTTTAAAAGGGGGGGGGGGACACACACATCCCTGACTCTTTTCCTCTATTCTTCTTCTTCTTCAACTCTCGCTTCTCCTCTCCCGCTCCCTCTCTTCTCATCTCTCCAACCATACTTCCTCTGTGAAGGGCTTGGGGGATGCTGAAGAGCTCTTCAAATGAAAGAGCGATATGGAGATAGGATGAGAGGTGGATAGACAAAGAGAGGACAACAGAATGAAACTGAAAGAGAAGACGAGAGAGAGGAAGAGTTTATTTATTTTCCCATTTGTACTTTAACTATTTGCACATTGTTACAACACTGTATATATACATAATATGACATTTGAAATGTCTTTATTCTTTTGGAACTTCTGAGTGTATTGTTTACTGTTAATATTTATTGTTTATTTCACTTTTGTTTACTATCTACTTCACTTGCTTTGGCAATGTAAACATATGTTTCCCATGCCAATAAAGCCCTTAAATTGAATTGAAATTGAAATTGATAAGAGTAGAGAGACAGAGGCAGAGAAAGTGAGTGAGGACAGAGAGGAAGAGCGAGAGAGAGACAGAAAGAGGGGGGGGGGGGGGGGGGGGGGGCGAGAAAACAATGCAGTGGCTAATGTTCCACTAGATGTGGTTGACAGTGAGTATGGGTGTGGGAAAACAGGAAGAGACGGGACGGGATGGTGCTCCCCGTTTCCTGGATTTGGGAATGCTGCATCCCAGATAGAACCTCTCTCCCAGCACTCTGATGCTTATCTGGGAAAACAGAGTACGTTTCCTGCTCTCCTGAAGAATGGCCAGTGGAGGACAGAGAGATCCTGTTTGTAAATCACACCATGGGAAGAGAGTGGCTGAGAGGGGCAGAGAGCGACTAAGAGGGGCTGTGTCACCAGTGTTATAAGGAGGTTGTTTACTTTGTTTTACACCGCAGTGTTATCCTGTTGATGTCCCTGTGCATTGGTCTGTGTCACACACATACAGTAGATTACCCTTTGCTGTACTGTTCTTATGAGCAGCTGGGGTTGTAAAGAGGGCCCAAGAGACACACTTCACCTGCCATGTATGACGCCACCTCTCTCACATGCACTTGTTGACAATGTGACAGTTCTGCATCAGTGCCACACACAAGCACAGTGACACAGACTAGTGCCTGAGTGACAGGACACAAGGTTGTATATATGCAATACTTTCTCCTAGCTAGCTGACGACACATATAGCGAGCTGACGCCATGCATGTAGGCCATGAAGCTGGACATTTCATAAGGTGATAAATCTTATATTTCGGATATGATCGCCTCTCGGTTTCAGAGGCAGCCCCACATGGTGTTCAGTGGAAGGCCTACGCTTCCTAAAAGGTCCGAAACCGGAGGTGGCCAGGGACTATCCCATCACTGCCACCAAATGCAGCAGGGAGGTGTAGTAGGCCATGTGAAATACAGGGTGAGGTCTGTGAAAGTTTGGTTTGGTTCTTGTTGCAATATGCTCAGTGTTCAGTGTTATAATGCCTTGTGCATTTGTACTGTGGTTTAATAATCTGGCCACATCAAGAGATCCAATTACAATGAAATGAAAAGTGATAATTAGAAGAAAGTGCCTACGATTGACGTAAAAAGACGTGATGACGGCCTTCTCGCTCTAGAATCGCGGATATGATGTCACCACCGCAGTGTGGCTGTGGCGGTCTCCATGGCGACGCCGCGTGCTGCAGCAGTGACGCTACCTTGGCTCGTGGTGAGTGGGTGTGCCCCGCCCCTTAGAGCCCCCCCTCTCCTGGTCGGTGTGGGCGGCCCCGTGAGGAGAGAGCGAAACACGACACCCGAGAGAGAGGAACCGGGGGAGGAGAAAGAGTAGCCACAGAGTGCAGAATGTGAGTGAGTGGAGGAAGAAAACTAGTCTAAAATAGAGGACGACTGCTATTCTACAGAACGGTTCTTTTAACGACAATATGTCAAATAACGGGGAAGATGTGATTGAGATGGAGTAAACAACAACTCGACAGTTCGTGAAAGTATATGCAAACAAGGAAAGAGAAGGGTTTTCGGTTCGTATGCTTGTCGGGACGGTTGACCGTGTTCCGCTGCAACTCGAACAGGACAGGCGAAGTTGCCGTGGGACAAACAGCAGTGAACTACATCAACTGACTGTGCGATTCGTGGAAAGTAACGTTACTTCGATTGCTACAGTTGGGGAAGGGGGTATTGGGAAAGAAAGTGGAAGCAAAGGGGCCCGCGACTGGAGCAACGGCGGAAAGTTTGTAACGTTAGCCTGTTCCCCCTCGTTTTTCCACTCCGAACCAAAGGAAGGGCTCAGAGGGAGACGACCTTTCCTTCCACTAACGCTACTGTTTTGACTTGAGTTCCATCAAGCTCGCTAGCTAACGTTAACTAGCTTGCAACACTCAAAATGAAAACCCCCGGAGATTCGGGTAAGTTTGTGCAAAACACAAGTCGACCACTTTCGCCTGGATGAACTTGATCATGAACTTGCTGGTTATCTTCGCCAGTTGTCCGGTCTATTATTGTCAATTATTAGGTGGTGCACAAAAGTCATGCAAGTTGTCAAACACATTTAACTAGTTAGCAAGCTTGTTAGCTTGCTAACATTAGCCGTGCATTTGACAGTTAACAAGCTAAAAGCTAGCTAACGTGAGTTCATTGTATTGTAGCAATAGTATTCAACCAGTTTTCCAGTTATGTTAGATAAATTGATACAACTGAAGTTGATGCAAAAGTGTTGTTTATACTTACTGTGTCTAGTTTGCTGGAAATATATGTCAATGTGGATTGATTATCGACCTGTTGATGTAGCTGACGTTGAGTTGGTTTTGCCGAATTTAGTGAGACATTCAAAATGGAAGCTTTTGCTAGCGGACATCCACTTTAATAATCGAAAAGGAAACGATTGGTTGAGTTGTAGTTAATCATGTGAACCAGACACTTTGTATGGAAGATTGCACCCAGCTACCGGGTTTGTTTAGGAGTTTTGTCAAATTTGGTCATTTACAGGGTGTTGTTTGTTTGTCATCCTATGCATCCCACACAAGTAATGTATTTCTCCGCTGTTTGGCCGAAATGGCTTTTAAATATGTGGCCACCTTCAGGATCTATTTTCTCAAATGTTATTTTATTTATGCCCCTGTCATAATCTGAATCTGATTAAATCGTGCTTTGTTTGTCTCGTGCTTCAAGAAGTTCTGCAAAGTAACGGCACTGGCTCAGCCGTGGAATGTTGCGGAATCCATGTTGGGATTTTCCCCTCAACCCGTTCGTTGTTCCCTTTCAATAAAAAGTCTCTGGCCAAGTTTTCGAAGCTCCTTAAATCAGCACAATTCACTTCACCGTTCAGATTAACTTCGTCATTCACACAATAAATAGATTTAGTTAGACCCGTGAAAATGCAAGTGAATTATTTTTGGGTTAACTTTGCGAGGACGCCATGCTTGGTTAGTTATGAAGGCCGCCGAGCTAGAGTGACGGGTGAAAGTTTCAATGGAGAGGGACTGTGTCATTTTTGAAGGAGGAGGCTATTACGAATCGAAAAACATTTAGAATAAATCATGCCGTTTCTGATATGTTTGAAGCTTACAATAACGCTTTAGGCATATTTCTAGCAATAATTAAGTTTGATCTCGCTTTCACTTTAGTTATGATCAGTGATGTAGGCAGAAATTGCCGTGTGGCTAGGACTGAGTAAAAGTGACTGGCCCAACATTTTTCATTTAAGACATGATAAATTGACCAAGATGCACCACAAATTTCCCATGGCATACCAGCCCGTTATTAGGCCTGTTGCCAAGTAGGCAGCGCAACTACACAAGTTGCAACCGCTGACAAAACAGACCAACTATCGTCGGTGGCGACCATCTAATCTAGGCCTACGAAAAGTGGAGACAAATTGTACAATATGACGTCCATCTTCAGATTGAGGAGGAAATGATTGTCCTAAACTTTCCAGTGGCACTGACTCGCTCAATGATATAGACAGTGGTATGGTCGAAACTAGTGCCTACTAATGGGAATAAACTACACTTCACACTTAAATCATTTGAAAGGATAATTTGGAATATATGTGACTTTTGTGTTTATCCCGCAATTTAATTTGGAAATATTGCAATAGGCCTAGGGCTATTTTAGATGGTTCTCACTGACAGCCGCAACTTGACATCAGCTATTTCATATTTGTTGAATTGCGGACTTCTCGACTGTAGGCTATGCACTTTTTATTTACCATGTAATTGCAATATAACCAATTGGGCTTGATCCCAGGAACCTTCTACTACACATTCAACATTTCTGATTATCAGGAGACAATACAACCAATGAATCAACTTCATTTATTTCATTTCAAAAATATATATTTTAAGCCAGCCTGTTTGGGTGAACAATTATTAAATCTGGCAGGGGATTCACCTCTGGTTATGCTAGCACCACCCACAAGTAAGCCAGTAGCTCACACATCACTGGCTGTGAAACCGTTTTATGGAAATGATCAAAGGTGCAGTGACCATTGCATTGTTACATTTGTTTCACTTTAAAAACACATGCTGGCATTACAGTGTATAAAATTGATTGGGCCCCGTGTAGCTCAGTTGGTAGAGCATGGCGCTTGCAACGCCAGGGTTGTGGGTTTGATTCCCACAGGGGGCCAGTCTAAAAGAAAAAAGTATGCACTCACTAACTGTAAGTCGCTCTGGATAAGAGCGTCTGCTAAATGGCTAAAATGTAACATGTAATTATAGGCCTATATACATTTGCCACACCACCATTCTATCTGTACTGTAAACAAATAGGTCTTATCCCTCATGACTCGGTTTCTTTAATGGTGCACCCTTCACTTCATTATCACCCACCTATCAACATAATTTGCATGTTATTGCGTCCGTCCACTCCGCACTGACTCAATCACTGTACAAACGCTACCACTGAAACAAATGAATGAGAATTGTCTATTACTGCATCGCATTGTTTTTACTCACAAGCGTAAGGTGGACTGTAGCTATACTCAGGCCTTGCGGCTTTCACTCAGTGCGACGCCTGACTTCACGGTGTCTGTGTGAATGGCCCGTGTCGATATCTGGTGCAGGTTGGTTTGTACTGTACGGCATCGGAACAGGAAGTGGTCGGAGTATGTACATCTCTGCTGTGTGTTAGATTAGTATAATTTCACTATCAGCGGCATGCTTTCATGTTCAAAGTGACTGATAATCATGTCATCCCTGACTGGTTTAGCCTAGATGTTGTGTAGGCCTATAGTCAAGTAGTATGATCAAAATCTCCGGTATAATTAGTGAAGTTTTTGTAATTGTTCCAAAGATGTTGTTTTGAGATGTAAAGTGATATTGGCCTAATGTGACAAAAGATCAGAGATAGCTTTGGGTGATCTCTCCCTCAATAGTACGATCAATTCAAGCTAATCACAAATATGCTCTCTGTATCAAGCATGCAACAAATGTGGCTACATCAATGTGTCATCTGGTCTATAGTCCGAGGCCTATCAAAGGTGAACAACAGTGAAAGATGACATTGTAAAAAGAGGCCATGATTATAAGTAGGGGGATTCCAAATAGGTCAAACAGTGACCATCAAGCTCCCTAGTTAACAGTCAGCTAATTCCTGAAATTCCGGCATAAGTTTATTCCTGCTCTCTCTTGCATGTTGTGAAGCACATTACTAACCAACTTCCCCCATACATACAGCATCAGGAAGCGCAGTCCCACATTTAATGCCAACGCTGCATATTTTTTTATTTCACTACAACAAAAACAAAGGCTATGCCTGACATCACAGGGACTTGAGATGACGCAGGCCACTCTTATCTTACGGGTGTGTTCTCTCCGAAGAATAATGTGGTTCTTTGGTTTTGTGAACAACACAACAGTGATGCCTGTTCTGTAGTGGTTTATGTAGAGCCATGCCTGTGCTAGTAGTGGCTGACGGACGGACTGTGTGAGCCCCATGGCTGCTGCTCTCCTCCCCCTCTCTAACCTCCACCCCCTTTCTGCCACATTCCAGTACACCCCTACCCCAGAGAAACAGCCATGAGGAGGGGGCTGATGACATCACCACGTCCCACCACAAGGGGCCCTTTTACTAGAGTGTGTGTTAGGTTGTATGTCAGGGAATGTGTGTACCCAAAACTAGAGTGTGTATGTGTTGGATGTGTGTATACCAGAGCCGAGTGTGTTTGAGCGGTGTCATGTACATGTGTATAAAGTGCTGTTGTTGGGTTTGTTTGTGCGTTCACTTGAAAGTGTATGTCGGCCGTTTGTGCTTGTGTGTGTTGTGTGTCCCTGCGTGTGCAAGTCCCACTCCTTCACTCTTAACCGTGTTGACAAACACAGTTGAGCTTTAACCGAGGCATTATCTAACCACAAATCTGCCCTAATAATAGAGCCTTTAAATAGTCACATTATTATAAGGCTTTAATCCCAGCCAGCCTTTATCTCTTCCACTCACTCACTCACTCACTCACTCACTCACTCACTCACTCACTCACTCACTCACTCACTCACTCCAGTTCTCCTGTTGCTGTGCTGTGTAGGCCTGGTTGGGAGTTTTAACCCTTAACACACGCCTCTCCACTCATTACAATCTATGTGCATTGCCATAATGAGAATGTTATAAATAGGATATAGCAATATTGGATAGCAATCTAATGGTTTCTAGATAGAGATTATTTGTTCTGTAAGCTTAGTTATCTATCAATCTATCTCTCTGTTCTATCATACAGGACACTTTGTCTGCTCGCTATATGCCTAATGTTACCAGACACTAACCTGTTGATGCTGTGACTTTTCCATCCTGAGTAATCAGGAATTACCCTTTTATTCAGGCCTGAAAATCAAATAGTCTATTTCCTGATTTTCAATGAGTGCCAATCAATCGTATCCTCCCAGCAATTGATGATAGTGTTTGGTAAATTGACTTTAGCACAAATTATATTATCTGAGAGGTTACATTAGGTCAACTTATCTGAAATCAGGCTTTGTCCTTGGTTAGCTATTACTACTAGATAGAATAGAACCAACATTTCACAGGAATACAGGTCCTGGACCTGTTGATAAGGCACAGTATCACCGGCCTGAGGTTGGGAATGAGATCAAGGGTCGCGCTAATGATTAGGTACCAGTAATACGATTACTTACTCTTTGAAGGGATGCACTGGGTTAGTAGTAGTCAGTCACTTTCTCCACAGTGACAGGGCAGGCAGGAGGAAGGCTGGGGTCTGGGTGGAAATCACACACACACACACACACACACACTCTGCTGTAATCACTGTTGTCTGGTGCTGCTGTGTTTATGTGGGGAGTGGGACATTCTGTATCTCTTTTCCTCAAGTCTATTATTACCTCTTACCCCTCATGGAGTTTCCTTCTCCCTCAACCCCTCTCCATCTCTCTCTCTGGTTCCTTCTCCCTCAACCCCTCTCCATCTCTCTCTGGTTCCTTCTCCCTCAACCCCTCTCCATCTCTCTCTCTGGTTCCTTCTCCCTCAACCCCTCTCCATCTCTCTCTCTGGTTCCTTCTCCCTCAACCCCTCTCCATCTCTCTCTGGTTCCTTCTCCCTCAACCCCTCTCCATCTCTCTCTGGTTCCTTCTCCCTCAACCCCTCTCCATCTCTCTCTCTGGTTCCTTCTCCCTCAACCCCTCTCCATCTCTCTCTCTAGTTCCTTCTCCCTCAACCCCTCTCCATCTCTCTAGTTCCTTCTCCCTCAACCCCTCTCCATCTCTCTCTCTAGTTCCTTCTCCCTCAACCCCTCTCCATCTCTCTCTCTGGTTCCTTCTCCCTCAACCCCTCTCCATCTCTCTCTAGTTCCTTCTCCCTCAACCCCTCTCCATCTCTCTCTGGTTCCTTCTCCCTCAACCCCTCTCCATCTCTCTCTGGTTCCTTCTCCCTCAACCCCTCTCCATCTCTCTGGTTCCTTCTCCCTCAACCCCTCTCCATCTCTCTCTGGTTCCTTCTCCCTCAACCCCTCTCCATCTGTCTGGTTCCTTCTCCCTCAACCCCTCTCCATCTCTCTCTGGTTCCTTCTCCCTCAACCCCTCTCCATCTCTCTCTAGTTCCTTCTCCCTCAACCCCTCTCCATCTCTCTCTCTAGTTCCTTCTCCCTCAACCCCTCTCCATCTCTCTCTGGTTCCTTCTCCCTCAACCCCTCTCCATCTCTCTGGTTCCTTCTCCCTCAACCCCTCTCCATCTCTCTGGTTCCTTCTCCCTCAACCCCTCTCCATCTCTCTCTAGTTCCTTCTCCCTCAACCCCTCTCCATCTCTCTCTCTAGTTCCTTCTCCCTCAACCCCTCTCCATCTCTCTATGGTTCCTTCTCCCTCAACCCCTCTCCATCTCTCTGGTTCCTTCTCCCTCAACCCCTCTCCATCTCTCTCTAGTTCCTTCTCCCTCAACCCCTCTCCATCTCTCTCTGGTTCCTTCTCCCTCAACCCCTCTCCATCTCTCTGGTTCCTTCTCCCTCAACCCCTCTCCATCTCTCTCTGGTTCCTTCTCCCTCAACCCCTCTCCATCTCTCTGGTTCCTTCTCCCTCAACCCCTCTCCATCTCTATGGTTCCTTCTCCCTCAACCCCTCTCCATCTCTCTCTGGTTCCTTCTCCCTCAACCCCTCTCCATCTCTCTGGTTCCTTCTCCCTCAACCCCTCTCCATCTCTCTCTCTAGTTCCTTCTCCCTCAACCCCTCTCCATCTCTCTCTGGTTCCTTCTCCCTCAACCCCTCTCCATCTCTCTCTGGTTCCTTCTCCCTCAACCCCTCTCCATCTCTCTCTCTGGTTCCTTCTCCCTCAACCCCTCTCCATCTCTCTCTCTGGTTCCTTCTCCCTCAACCCCTCTCCATCTCTCTCTCTGGTTCCTTCTCCCTCAACCCCTCTCCATCTCTCTCTAGTTCCTTCTCCCTCAACCCTCTCCATCTCTCTCTGGTTCCTTCTCCCTCAACCCCTCTCCATCTCTCTCTAGTTCCTTCTCCCTCAACCCCTCTCCATCTCTCTCTGGTTCCTTCTCCCTCAACCCCTCTCCATCTCTCTGGTTCCTTCTCCCTCAACCCCTCTCCATCTCTCTCTGGTTCCTTCTCCCTCAACCCCTCTCCATCTCTCTCTAGTTCCTTCTCCCTCAACCCCTCTCCATCTCTCTCTGTTCCTTCTCCCTCAACCCCTCTCCATCTCTCTATGGTTCCTTCTCCCTCAACCCCTCTCCATCTCTCTCTAGGTTCCTTCTCCCTCAACCCCTCTCCATCTCTCATGGTTCCTTCTCCTCACCCCTCTCCCTCTCTCTAGTTCCTTCTCCCTCAACCCCTCTCCATCTCTCTCTGGTTCCTTCTCCCTCAACCCCTCTCCATCTCTCTATGGTTCCTTCTCCCTCAACCCCTCTCCATCTCTCTCTAGTTCCTTTCTCCCTCAACCCCTCTCCATCTCTCCTCTGGTTCCTTCTCCCTCAACCCCTCTCCATCTCTCTCTGGTTCCTTCTCCCTCAACCCCTCTCCATCTCTCTCTCTGTTCCTTCTCCCTCAACCCCTCTCCATCTCTCTCTCTGGTTCCTTCTCCCTCAACCCCTCTCCATCTCTCTCTGGTTCCTTCTCCCTCAACCCCTCTCCATCTCTCTCTTGGTTCCTTCTCCCTCAACCCCTCTCCATCTCTCTCTCTGGTTCCTTCTCCCTCAACCCCTCTCCATCTCTCTCTCTGGTTCCTTCTCCCTCAACCCTCTCCATCTCTCTCCTGGTTCCTTCTCCCTCAACCCCTCTCCATCTCTCTCTGGTTCCTTCTCCCTCAACCCCCTCTCCATCTCTCTCTCTGGTTCCTTCTCCCTCAACCCCTCTCCATCTCTCTCTGGTTCCTTCTCCCTCAACCCCTCTCCATTCTCTCTGGTTCCTTCTCCCTCAACCCCTCTCCATCTCTCTCTCTAGTTCCTTCTCCCTCAACCCCTCTCCATCTCTCTCTGGTTCTCTCTCCCTCCAACCCTCTCCATCTCTCTCTGGTTCCTTCTCCCTCAACCCCTCTCCATCTCCTCTGGTTCCTTCTCCCTCAACCCCTCTCCATGCTCTCTCTCTAGTTCCTCTGCCCTCAACCCCTCTCCATCCTCTCTGGTTCCTTCACTCCTCAACCCCTCTCAGTCTCTCTCTGGGTTTCCTTCTCCCTCAACCCCTCGTCCATCTCTC